>NC_134718.1:31463038-31766068 GCF_049634645.1 Pelodiscus sinensis | reverse complement strand
TTAGGACATTGAGCTAGGACATAAATAAATATGGAGCCAGTATTAACTCATTTGCACACATGCCTTGTGCTATTAAGTAACATGGGCTACCGTTTTTATTGGGCTCTCACAAACCTAATGTACCGTGTTTCCTTGGCAGAGCATATAATTAATAACCTCTATTACCAGAGGGGCATTGGTGTCACTGATAATTTCACAAATGTCAAAATCTATTGAGGAAAAAAAATTTTATGTTGAGCTTCTAATCAAGTTAGTGTAAAATCTGCAAAGATCTCTTTCCACCTCAACACCGCTGCACCAAGTCAGTTAAAAAGGAGCAGGTGCTGTACTGAGCCACCCAAATGGAAAGCAAGTATTAAAATCATAGGAACATGAGTAGAGTGAAGGTCAGAAAGGGAAACAACAAGGGTAAATGAGGCTATGTCTACACAGCAGCATTATTTCGGAATAACTGACACTATTCTGAAATAACAAAGTGTGTGTCTACACAGCAAGCCATTATTTCAAAATAATGTCAAGCTGGAGGACTGTTTACTCTGACTCCTGTAACCCTCATTTCACAAGGAATAAGGGAAGTCGAAAGAAGAGTGCTTTTCCTTCGTCTTCCTGCTGTATAGACAGCACCAAAAGCCGAGTTAAGCTATTTCAACTTAAGCTACACAATTGACGTAGCTCAAGTTGTGTAGCTTAATTTGATTTTTGCCCTGCTGTGCAGACATGCCCTAACAATGCTAGAACAACAACCCTAAGGCTCAGTCTGGAGCACTGATAGCAGTTCAGGGTTATAAGAAAGAAAGGACTTTTTCCTAGGAAAGAGTAGCACTGATTATCAACCAGCACAGGAAGGAAATTTACCTCAGTAGGGTGGCAAGCTATTTGGTCCACGTGCCATAGCAATATCTGGATAGATGGACCCTGGAATGGAGAAACACCACTCAGATGAGAGAGACTGCTGTTGGGAAGCTAAGGCTGCAAAAGAAAGGAAAAAAAATAAAATAGCTTCAGCATATTTTCACAGCCCATTTGAGTTTTTGCTCCTGACAGTTAGTGTGGAGATGCTGGCAGTTCAGTGTGTGGCCTCAGGCCTGAAAGAGCAAGGTTACTGCAGGTGAGCCAGGTTCTAAATCAAGGTAAAACAGGAATCTCCAGGCTCCAGCAAGCATTTGGAGATCACCCCAGGGGGAGGAGGGGACAAAAACCTTTTTGTAATTGCAGTTCAGCAGCAAAGTTTCCTAATGGTGGATCCAGTTATAGAAACATATGTGGTTAATAAATGATGGACATCCTCATGACCCCATTATTGGAAGATTTACTGTTCTCAGGAGAGACTTTCCTGTCATCAAAATATATTTCCTTCAGTTCTTCCTGCAACAACTTGATTTCACAGGTTCTGGTTTATTGTTTCCAGTCAGTACCATAGAATCTTTTACCGAAGTGAAATGGTTTAATGTAACTGTGACTAAGAGCATCATTATGTCTTCATGGAAACATAGAGGGCAGTCTCCCTTGTGAAAGCAAGCCATAAAATGGGTTTGGAAGGGAAGAGATTAGGACTCTGTTCTTATATGGCATAACTGCAGTTTCCATATGTGTGGCCTTGACTGCCCTGGGTAAACAGAGATTTTCACTTGATGTTTTTGTAAAATGTATCAAAGGGACTTGGGATCCCTAGCCCAAGTGAAAAATGAAATTTCACATTAATGGTCACTAGTTAAGTGCAGAGTCTTCATTACTAATTCACAAAGTACATACTTTATAAATTATCTCTCAATTTCTAATGGTGTTCATGATAAAAGGTGCAGCAATACTGAGGTGTTTAAGATGCTTTTGAAAAAAATTGCCAGGTGTTTGATACTCTCTTTAATGTTCACAGTAGCCCACAATAGTTTTGGAGACTTGGAATAAGAACGTGCCAAGATTTTTAGAAGTGCACACATATTTTTACAAGTATCCTGACTCTCAAGCTTCCAAAATTCCCTGTGTTGGAACTCAGCTCCTGATATGTGCATGCAGACTGATATGTGCATCAATATGTTAGAAACACATTGGCATTTCTGAGGCATATACATTCTTGAAGAAAAATGCCTTTAAACTTTTATTCCTTGGTGGGTTTTTTTTGCCAGAGGTGAATACAACCCTTTTGAAATTTGTGCAGTGTATACCCACATTCTGCCTCTAACACTCATACGCCATTTAAAAATGCTCCTTTTTTTCATCCTAATAACAATTGCCCTTTCAAAAATGAAGCATCTTGGAGACTCTGTAGGGAGCCCCCTTTTAATATTCTTAAAATCCTTCATCATAGAACTCAAAAGCTGGCCATGGCATGCATGGTGACCATGAATCTTTGCAGGGAACCTCAGGTAAGTCTGCCCCTCATCTCACTATTTTTCTCTCTGTCCCAAGTTGTCATGACAACTTGCAGGATTGTCATTGCACTGCAGTACATGAGGCCTATCTGGCATTATATTGTATACTGGGGAGACAAATCAGGATAACACAGCTTCACAACATTATAGTTATTTATCCTATAGGGCTCCAGAAAAGGTGCTCAGCCTACTCTGTAGGGGTATGTCTAGATTACATGCCTTTGCTGACAGAGGCATGTAAAATAGGCTACCCGACATAGTCAACGAAGTGGGTATTTAAATATCCCCAGCTTCATTAAAATAAAAATGGCTGCCGCGCTGTGCCGGCTCAGCTGATTTTCGGCACAGCGCGCGAGTCAAGACACGGATCGATCAACAAGGGAAGCCTTTGTCGACCGCTCTCTTATACCTTGTGAAACAAGGTTTACAGGAGCGGTCAACAAAGGCTTCCCTTGTCGACCAATCTGTATCTTGACTTGCACGCTGTACCGACAGTCAGCTGAGCTGGCACAGTGTGGTGGCCATTTTAATTAAGTTGAAGCTATTTAAATTCCCACTTCATTAACTGTCGGGTAGCCTGTTTTACATGCCTCTGTCGGCAAAGGCATGTAATCTAGACATACCCTAGGGCTGTGTCTACATTGGCACCCCTTTCTGGAAAAGGGATGCTAATGAGACCAGTCGGAATTGCAAATGCCGCGGGGGATGTAAATATCCCCCGCGGCATTTGCATGAACATGGCTGCCGCTTTTTTCTGGGTCGGGGTTTTGCCGGAGAAAAGCGCCAGTCTAGCCGGGATCTTGCGGAAAATAAGCCCTTTTCCGGAAGATCCCTTATTCCTACTTGAAAGGGAATAAGGGATCTTCTGGAAAAGGGCTTATTTTCCGCAAGATCCCGTCTAGACTGGCGCTTTTCTCCAGCAAATCCCCGAGCCAGAAAAAAGCGGCAGCCATGTTCATGCAAATGCCGCGGGGGATATTTACATCCCCCATGGCATTTGCGATTCTGACTGGTCTCATTAGCATCCCTTTTCCGGAAAGAGGTGCCAATGTAGACACAGCCTAGGTGTGCTCTTCCCCAGAAATGCTTTTATTTTACTTGCCCTCTCTTTTGATTTTGCAAAAGTCTAGATGTCATTTACCTAAACCTTCAAACCATTTCAGTGACTCCCACTTTTTTTGCTGCAACCCCCAGACATTTTTGATAATACACTCAACTCTCTGTTCTAGTAGACAGCAAGCCTTTTTAATGGGCTTTGGAGAGGTAAATATGAAGACTACAAATGATGGGAAAAAGAAAGGGGAAAAGTGTGGGATCTGGATTATACCAGTATTTTAAGACAACTTGACAAAAATGTGATGTGCATTGTAGAGATTAAAATTGCTTTGTCCAGGATATGAATCTGGAATTCTCTGGGGAGCTTCTTTCCTGGCTTGCTTTGTCCCTGTAAGGACTTTTCTATGACACAGATGGGCTTCTCTTCTCAGAGCTAACATGCTTTTTGAACTTGCTGTGTGTGTCTGGGTGGAGGGAGGGTTTCTGATTTTTTTTCTTGCATCAGGGATGCTTCCCTCTTACCACTCATGGTGCAGCAGTAAATATTTTCCATTTTAATCTAATCACAGCTCTGCATGTCTGAGGGATGAGGTCATGCTCATTCAGGGAGAGACTGTCAGCAACTTCTCTGCAGTCCCTTGTGGGGGGCACTTCACTATCTCTGTAAAGGCAATAGGACCATTGACACCACACTCAATGCAGAACTTAAGAACAAACTAAAATTGTGTGGACTGCACCTTAATCAATCACATCAAGCTTCCTCCCATATTCTTTGTGTGTGTCTATATATATATATATGTAACGTCACATATGATGGCAATCCACTGAGCAACTTCAAACAGTCACATCCCAGAGAACATAAAATAACCTGCCAGAGACATGGCATCTTTTTCTATTTCCAAATTTTAAAAAAAATTCTGCCAAAATCTGCTTGCCCTGAAGTGCAGGATAGTCAATATTAAGCTTTGGAATAGTAAACAGGCTGAAACTCCATTATCTTTTACCACATCAGGTCTATAAGTGAGATATTTATATCCTTGGAAAGAGAAAGGTTTGCAGCTTTCCAGTGAGCAATTAAGCTCTTATTTCTAGCCCTGGTAGGTCCCAAGATATTGGATTTTAAAGTCACAATATTATGGGTAGACAAGCTATTTTAGGTGATGTGTGGTGATTTCTCACAATTTTAGTTGTAAATCTCCCTGAGGCCTACACAGCTGGACTCATGGTAACTTTTACTCAGACACATGAAGGCAAAAAGTAGCCCCTATTATTATTATTATTATTTAGAACTCCCTCCCATGTTACTAAAATAGCTCTTTGGTAATACGTGGCATGTACAGAATGCATTACAGTGGCACTTGTTTCGGATTTGCTCTACTTCACCACTTGTTACCATTTCAGATGTTCCAGACACAGGCCAAGTAAACCCTTATAGTGTATCACATGATCACATGGTGAATATAAGAGTCTCTCTGTGTATATAGGATATTATTTGATAGTTATATATTTATTCACAGCTTTGACTAAATACAAACGTAATCCTGAGAACAAGAAGCGTGCTTAAAATGAGCATGAACCAAGTGTCTGTACGTTTGTTACCAACACAAGCAGATTGCATCCACATTAGAAAGGGCTGCATGCTTTTTCACTTGGACAAATGAAAATTATGTAAATATTGAAAGGACCAAATAAACTGCTAAGGCAAATACAATGAACATGAGAAGACAGAGAAATTGAATCTGTTCTCTAATACTTAGTTCTGCTTTCCCTTGCCCACTCGGCACTGCAGATTTATGAGTTCTCCACTTCTTTGTCGCCAAGCACTGAAGCTACCCCCTCTAGATTAAGGATTTGAGAGAGATAGGAAGGGATTTTTCCTTTTGCAACAATCCTTTCATGTTACTATAGGTGTTTACAGCGGCTGTAAAAGCCCCTTAGCTGGAGGAGGGACATTTCCTGTCTGATGTAGGCACTGCAGAGGCCAGTCATAGATGGTGTTTCACACATGCCCCTTGCATGTCCCATGGTAGGAGGGATGCTGTAGCTATACTGTACTTTATGCAGCTACAGAAATTCTCAACTGCTATGCTGCAGACTAGCCCTTTGCCAGCCTGGAGGAGGGTATGTGGTTGTATGCCATAATTAGAGCAATTCCTGGTAGCTCCTTCTAAATTACACCACAGGGTACACTGGCCCCTGAAGTAACTCTGGTCTTAAAGTCAGCTTTGATCCCTTTCCCCACAGGCTGTACCTCCTGGAAGTGGAGGGAAGACTTCAGATGCAGATTAGTTGAAACTGGGAATATATCACTGCCACAGCCTGTTGACTAGACTGTACCTCTCAGCATTAGGAGAAGGCCTTGAAGAGACTAGGTGCTCTATAATTACCATTAGTATGGACTCTTAATTTTGTACAAGGAAGAAGCAATATGCAGGAGTCCAGGCCCAGTACTTGGTTCTGGAAGTCTTTCAGAAAAGTATCGGTCTCCAAGAGCTATAGAGATGTCACTGACATATCTGAGACAGAAGAGAAAGGGCTGTTCAGTCAAGAAATGTGAGCTCTGACCTAGCCCTGCTGTTAGAGCAGCAGAGGGTAATAAGTACCCCATGGGCTGGATGTAGTTCTCCAGGCTAGCCCCTGGCGGGCCACCATACTATTTATCTACCTGTGTGGTCACAGAAACAGCCACTTGCAGCTACTGTTGTCCGCAGTTCACTATTCTAGGCCAATGGGAGCTGCGGAAAGCAGTGTGGACTAGGACACCACTTTTTGCAACTCTGATTGGCTGCAAACAGTGATCCATAGCCAATGGGAGCTGCAAGCAGCTGTAGCTGCAGAATTGCTGGTAAATAAAATGTCAGGCAACTTGCCAGGGGTTAACCCTGGTGAACTGTGTCTGGCCTGCGGACTGCTTATTACCCACCCCTGTGTTAGAGAAAGTGGAAACCAAGGAAAAGAGAGATTTAAAAAAAAAAAAAAAAAAAAAAAAAAGGAAGAACAGCTCTTGTGCAAGAGGGCGGTTTTGTGCAAAAAGGAGCTGTTTACACTGCTTTTTTGTGCAAAAGCCTCTTGCTCAAAAACGGCTGCTCATTAGTTATGCAAATGAAGCATGGTGATATTCCACGCTGAGCTTCATTTGCATAAGCTTTTCCGCAAGAAGGCTACAGTGTAGACGTAGCGCTAGTACGAGGAATTCTCTGTGTGCCACAGTCAGATATATCAATACCTATAATCTACATCTACATCTCCCTTCATACAGACTGAATCAAAAGCACCTCACAAAAAGAGTTAGATGTTAGCAAAGCAGTGACTGGATAGGCAAATAGATCAGTTCTTTTGCACTTTACTTTTGCACTTTACTCTGTTGCAAACCAAATGGTGCCAATGCTTGCAAAGCTTCTATGATTTTTTCTGTAAAAGATCCATTGAACTCAATAGAGTTGCTCACAGGATTAAAATTAAGTGTGCTGCTGCATTAGGATCTTAAATCTCTCTTTGCATTTCTTTATTTTTTAATTAATGTTGCCATTTTTCTTTGGGCTCTCATTCAATTTTCAAGTATAATATAATGATTAATGCAAATGGCACCTGCACCAATAGATGGTGCTATCTCTTAGGCTATGTCTAGACTGCACTGTAAAATTGAAAAAAGATACGCGATTTGTGGTATGCCAAGTCCATATTTTTTTTTAATTTAATTTCGGAAGAGGCTATTTCACAATTTGGCACGTCTACACAGTGCCAAATTTCAAAATTAAGTGCTCTTTCAAGCCATCCCTTATTCCTTATAGAATGAGGTTTACAGGGATGGCGAAAGAGTGCATCCACTATTTTTATTTTTTTTCCGAAATAGCAGACGTGTTCCTTGGATGCAGTGTTGCTATTTTGGGATACTTCCAGTATCCTGAAATAGCAATGCAGTCTAGATGTACCCTTAGTGTTAAATTATATTGTTATGTTGTTGTATTTGATCTGGGGGAAAAGAGGGTTAGCAGGAAGTTCCACCTCTCTGTGTGTGCTGGAGACGGTTCTTGCAGTATTTCAATAAATCACTGTAATTGGATGAGTGTTACAATGTCACATCAGTAAAACTTCTTGGCTAAAACTATGAACTGGCAACCATGGGAAAGAAAGCAAAATACTTTTGTCCCAGGTGGGATGTCTGTTATGTGTTAAAGTGAGTAAGGGCATGATTTCCAAAGTGGATATCCAATTAGTGGCTATTTAATGAAATCTGGCTTCAAGAACTCAGGACATCAGTTCCGGATGAGGGATTTTCCTTGTTGGCCTTAGTTCATCTCTCTCCAGAGCTTCCTGACATAAAAGAAAAAGGAAAATGATTACCATTGCCTAGCTTCTGTATAGATGAAGACCCAAGGTCAGGGTGGAAACCAGAAATAGCTCATAAGACCCACTCCTTGAGCTTTCAGATGATCATCTAGGTCCATCCCCAGGGAGGTGTGGGGGCTTGGGACAACCCCCCCATCCGCTCAGGCTCCCTCTCACACTTACCTCTTCCTGCCCCTGCTCCATCTCCTTTGCAGCCCTGCTTTGCCCCTTCCCCAACTGACATGGCCCAGGGGATTTGTGGGAGTCTTGGCAGCAAGGGTTAGGCCTGCCCCTGTACTCACCAACAATGGTGGGAAGCTGAGCCACATGGCCACAGATTGCTCCACTGTCTCACACCTGCATCACTCTGCTTCCCGCCACCAGTGAGTGCATGGTGAGGGGGTTCCACCTCTTCCTCCAAGTCCTTTCTCCTGACGGGAGGTGGTTGGGTTGCTTTGCTTCCTGCTGCTGCCCCGAACCATTCAGTGGATGGGACGGTTCAGTGGACATCCTGTTTTCTCAATCCCCCATAGAATTATAGGAATGTAGGGCTGGAAGGGACCTCAAAGAGTCACTGAGTCCAACTGCTTGTGATGAGGCAGGACCAAATGAATCTAGACCATCTTGACAAGTGTTTGTCCAACCTGTTCTTAAAAACCTCCACTGATGGAGGTTTTAAAAAATCTTTAGGAGCCTATTCCAGAGTTTCCCTACCTGTATAGTTAGAAAGTTTCCCCCAATATCTAACTGCAATCTCCTTTGCTGCATATTAAACCTTTTGCTTCTTGTCCTGCCTTCAGTGTACATGAAGAACAATTGATCTCTGTCCTCTCTGCAACAGCCCTTAACACATTTGAAGATGTGTGTGGGGGGGAAGGAGGAGGACAGAACAATTTTCTTTTCTGTAGACTAAACATGGTGAATTTTTTTAACCTTTCTTTATAGGTCAGTTTTCTAAACCCTTTCTAAACTGTAAACTCGTTGTTCTCCTCTTGACTGTCTCCAATTTGTCCATATCTTTCCTAAAGTGTGGCATCTGGAAATGGACACAGTACTCCAGGGGAGGCCTCATCAGTTCTCATCTGATGATAACTTCTTGTATCTTACATGTGACATTAGGGTTAGTATATCCTAAAATACTGGCCTTTTTGCAACAGCATAACATTGTTGACTCATTCAATTTGTGATCCACTATAACTCTCAAATCCTTTTCATCAGTACAACCATGCCAGCAATTTTGTGGCTGCACATTTGTTTTTATTTTCCTAAGAGTAGTACTTTGTGTGACGGCACGTTGGGGATCCCCCGACCCTGCACCCCCATCTGCAGCCACACGTGACTCCCACCCAGCCAGCAGAGTAGAAGATTTTATTGCTTTTCAGAGACACATGGTAGCATAGGAGTGATGTTAGCACAGGAGCCAGGGTAGACAGCCTTATTCCTCTCAGGGGGAATGGGCTTAACCCCCTTCCTTGGTCTAAAACATCCTCACTCCTCCTAGCTCAGCCGAGACTGCCTCACCCCCACAGCCACTGCTCACTCGCCCCAGGCAGCCCTGTCTCCTCCATTGTCCTCCTTCCAGGTCCAAGGTGTTATCTGTTGTCTCCTGGACCTCAGGAGTATGTCTACACTACCACCCTAGTTCGAACTAGGGTGGTTATAATGTAGGCAACCGAAGTTGCAAATGAAGCCCGGGATTTAAATATCCCGGGCTTCATTTGCATCTTGCCGGGCGCCGCCATTTTTAAAGCCCCGGTAGTTCGGACTCCGTGCCCGCGGCTACACACAGCACGGAGTAGGTAGTTCGGATTAGCCTCTCTAATCCAAACTACTGGTACACCTCAAGTACCGGTAGTTCGGATTAGAGAGCCTAATCCGAACTACCTACTCCGTGCCGCGTGTAGCCGCGGGCACGGAGTCCGAACTACCGGGGCTTTAAAATGGTGGCGACCGGCAAGATGCAAATGAAGTCTGGGATATTTAAATCCCGGACTTCATTTGCATCTTCGGTTGCCTACATTAACCACCCTAGTTCGAACTAGGGTGGTAGTGTAGACATACCCCAGGAGAATAGTGATAGAAATGTAGCCTTGTTAGTCTGGTGTAGCTGAAACAAAAAACAGGGACTATGTAGCACTTTAAAGACTAACAAGATGGTTTATTAGGTGATGAGCTTTCGTGGGCCAGACCCACTTCCTCAGGAGGTGATAGATTACACATACTTCCCCAGTGAGTCACACCCTGCCTCCCCCTCCTCATGCAGCTCTTGGGTAAACTGAAGCATGCACACACCCCCACACAGTGTCACTACAGAGCAGCATAGGACAGTAGGATCACATATAACCCCATAAGACAAATGGTAAATGCAACACCAAAGTGAACACAGGATTACAAAAATAGACAGCACCCCCACTATGTCACACTTCGCATTTGCCTTTTATCAAATTTCATTTTGCTGATTTCTGACCCAATTCATCAAGGCCATTTTGAATTCTAGCCATGCCTTCCAAAATGCTTGCAGTCCTTCCCTGCATGGTGTCATCATCTGCATATTTTATAAGCATGCTCTCCTCTCTCACTATCCAAGTCAGTAATGAAAACAGTAAATAGTGCCACCCACCAAAAATGCCCTCCCAGTTTCACAGTGAAGTATTGATCATTACTCCTTGAGCAGAACTTTCAACCAGTTCTCTAGGCACCTCATAAATATTTCAGCTAGACCCCATTTCCCTACTTGGCTTATGAGAATATTGTGTGAGACTGCTTCCAAAGCTGTAATAAAACCAGACTATATTGTGTCTACTCTCTTCCTCTACCCGCTAGCCCAGTAGCCCTGCCATGGGATGGATGTGTCTGTAGCTGCCTAATAATGGCTGGCCAGCAGGCTCATAAGGTCCCTGCTTGTACATCTGAGGCGGATAACGAGCCCCAAAAGTGATTGGTTCTGCTGAAGTGAGACCTTGTACCGTGGGCTGCTCCAGTACCAGAGACCCACCAAGGCCGCTGTGTTTCAGGGCTGCAGAATGCCGGGCAGAGGGGCAGGGCTTCGCTCGCAGCCTGCTAACAGCCCGATCCCGCGGCTGGGGGCTCCCCAGGGTCTCCATCTGCGCTCTGCCTGCGAATGGCAGCTGGAGCGACGCTGAAAGCGCCACGTGCAAGGGACCTCCCCTTGGCGCCTCTCGGTGCCTCCCCCAGGAGAGGCCCTCGCTGCCTCCTCCCCACCTCCTGGACTCTGCGGCCGGCCTGACACTCACACGCCGGCGTCACTGCGCGGACCCCCCAGCTGGCACCAGCCTGCGTTGCACAGAGCGGCGGCTGCAGCCTGCCGGGCTCCCTCCCAGCCCGCGCCTCCTTCCTCCCCCTCCCTCCCTCCCTCCCCCGACTTTGCAGCGCTAGATCCATGGGGGCTTGTCCAACTCGTGCACAGTGCGGCGGGGAGCAGCAGGACCGGCTCCTGCTCCGCCTGCGTCTCTGCCTCTGACAGCCTGCGGCTCTCCGAGAGGAGGCGCGTTGCTAGCTCCGCCGGATCCCCTTGCGCTGCCCGGTTTCCAGGAGGAGCCGCAGGGAGCCGCGGGGAAGAAACTTTGGAGAGCTGCTTCCCTGTGCGCTCCTTTTCGGAGAGAACTGCCACCAGAAAACGCTTCGCCAGCACCAAATGGATTATCTCTGTGTCATGCTGTCTTGCTTGTTTCCTCTCAACTACTGCTTGGCTACAGTGAGGGCAGCCAAACCCGAAGGTAGGAGAGTTCCTTTCCCTCATGGCTCGAGTTGGTTTTTCCTTTTAACCTACAGCATCCAGACATCACTTAAATCAGCGAGGTCAGAAGGAGGAAGGGAGAGTCACATCAGCAATTCCAACAGGGCTGCAAGGGGCGAAAGAAGCGAGATAGGGGAAAACTAGTTTTAACATTAAGAGTGTAATTCCTTTACATTTCTCCTGGCTCCAGTGTGAATTTCTCTATCCGTCTGTCTGTTCATCCTTCCTTTAACTATTTTTAGACTTTCAGTTATTTGAACTGGTGGGAATTTAGCATTTTTCCATATGGCCAGAAAGTGCAGAATAATACTTTCTGTACATCAAAACTAAACAAAGCAAAAAACCTTTCCTAGGTCTTATTTACACTCTGAAGATGGGATAGGGGCAGGGAATGGAAATCAAAGACTCAAACGGAAATCATCACACTTACTGCAAGTGCGGAGCCTTCTGTCAGATTTGCAGAACAATTTTAGTGGGCATGTAAGGGTGCCTGGGAACAGTACAATTTGCATTCTGTCACCCACTCTCACTGAAAGCACAGGTTACCTTTTGGTGTCCCATGTTATTTTTGTTGGGCTAAATGTACATAGCGTGGGTGTGTGGTGTGTCAAATCTGTGTAATAACATGCCAATTAAAAAGATCCATTCCTATATTGGAGTTGAAAATCTTAGACTCATTGCATGCTTGTAATTTCTATTTGTCTGCATGTCTGGCTGGTTATTTTTTTCCTTCTCTGATTTAGGTGGTAGGAGTGTTTTAGGTTGGTAGGTGTGTTTGTTTTGTCAGGTGTATTTTTATGTAACTGGCTGGAACTGTGCTTTGTTGATTGTGATAGGTAATTGCAATAAGGTGGCATGTATGTTTTGGGAATCCATTGCAAACATTTTTTAAATTGACACTGATATATTTTTATTGTAAAGGGCTTCCTTATTTTTGAGAAGTAATGTTAGATGGAAACTGTACAGTCAATAGTTTGTATGCTTGTTGTTAGTGGGGTATGCAAAAGGCATAAGTGTATGTCAGAATGAGTTTATTCTGCTACATTTGATGTCCCTGCCGATTTAAAAATACAAAGTAGACACAGAATATTCAGGAGTTTATAGGAGGGGCAGAAAGTTTATTGGCTTGACCATATTTGTCTAATTTAACAAGAAAATCCAGTGTCAAAGCGGCTATGAAATTCCTGATGCATATGGGAATTAACATACAGCAAGCACTATGGGGTAAACACTTGTCATGATGACACATTCACAAAGGATTGCTCTTTGCTTTGAATGTATTGACATCTTTCTGTCTTTATTTCCACTAGAGCACCTCCTGTCTGGAAAGCTGAGTGAGTATGCTGTGATTGTGCCCTTCAGTACGGACTGCCAGGGACGGTTCCTCTCGCACATGATATCTAGCTCAGTGGTGGCAGGCAGTGGAGAAGCCAGCACTCCTTCCACCCCACCCTCTCCTCGGCACAGAGTGGCCCGCAGCACTCTGGATGAGCCACTGCACCACGACAGAGCTGGAAATCACTTGTTCTACTTCAATGTCACAGTCTTTGGGAAGGAACTGCATCTCCGACTGAAGCCCAACCGTCGACTTATGCCACCTGGAGCCTCTGCTGAATGGCAGGAAGATTTTCAAGAGCTATTCCGAGAGCCCCTCCAGCAGGAGTGTGTCTTTACCGGGGACATCTCAGACATGCCAGGTGCCACTGTGGCCATCAGCAATTGTGATGGACTGGTAAGCAGAAGGCAGTTCATCCTTTTTCAGGACAAATGTTTCCTCTTTCTCTTCTGCCTCGTTATTTAACCGTTGTTGTCTTTGTATGATTGATTATTTATTTTTGGCTTTGTATCGAAGCACCTCGCATCAGAACTTCCAGTACCTCTTTGCTGGCAACCTACGGAATGAGCAGAGAACTATAGCAAGTTTGGCAGTATTGTATCATTGTTAAAATTAAACCTTCCATCTAAAAATGTAACAGGAAGATGCTGGTTGCTTATTTGCAATGTTCTTCTCCTGCCCTGGAGATCCTGTTTGCTCCCAACATGTCCTCAGTGCTCCTCCTGCTGCCAAAAATACATGACCAGGTCTATAATGTGAGGTTATTTCTAGTACAGAAGGCTATGTCAAAGCCAAGGGGACATTTTCCCTGTATGTTAACCCCACTGGATCTTCTCTTTTAGCAAAGAGCAATGCCAGGCTTTCCTAGAAACTTTCTCCACTGTAGAATGTTGACGGCAGGAATCGTCTGGCCAACTCTGTGTGTGTCATTAGATTTTGAGTTGTAGTGCCCTGCGTGTGGTGCTCTTGAGAGATGAACTAGAGATCCAATTAGCTACGTTATCAGGTGGTAGGTTGATCACCTGCAGCATGCAACAGGCTGTCATTCATGAGCTCATTGCCACAGATTTACTTTCCTTGAGTTGACTTACACTGTATTGTCTATTATTTCCCTCAATAGGGTTCTGCCCTGAGAACAACTGTTTCCCCTGCCTTTCACTTCCATCTCTCACTGCCTATAGGTCCTCTTGTTTTTGCTTTCTTGCATCAATCTTCTGGCCAAGGAGCATAGGACCAGAGTCTCTTTAGAACCCATCAGCATTGTATAATTGGCTCAGAGGTCAATGTTGGTGTAACATGTCTGTTCTTCTATCTTTTGCCTAGAAGCAGGAGGTTTGTCAGACAGCCTTTCTTATTGTTGCCCTAGTCAGTGAAGCTGCAGGCACCTTTTCTGTTCGTATAACTTTAGACTCTTACAACATTAATATAATTATTATGTCTTACATTGAGATAATGCAAGTGTAAGACCTTGTAGTAGTTTACAAAATATAACTATCTTTGTGTATTTAAACAATGTAGAATCCACTCACCCCACCACTAGTTTGCATCCTGGAATGGAGGAGGTTTGCTGTCTTGGTTCAGGAAGTTTCACAGCCTGATGTAAATTGCACATTAAATATTTTCTTTGAGCTTTGTTTTTGTTTTTGGTTAACTTTTAATTTTATTGAATGAGCCTTTTCAAAAAGGACTGCTTACATAGTATTCTCCATTCTTGTTATTTAAATATATATGATGCTTCCGCATACTATTCTACTATTCTTTTCCTAGATGAAGTATGCTTTGGCTAGGAAATCCACTACAGCTCCAGTGCTTGTCCCAGGAGTGTTTGCATTGTATGATTGCTGCTTCCCAACTCTGGCTATAGTACTGGGTGAGAGCATTCCTGGATCCAACTGCATGCTATGACTAAGAAGGGATTTCTCTGAGCTTGGGGGCAGGAAAGCATGTTTTGTTACCTTAGTCTGCTCCATCTGTGCTGCCAGGCCCAAAAAGTGGTCCCTTATAAAGTAACCTGATTGATATTCATTCTCTTTATAGCAAACTCGGCCACCTCAGCATTCATCCTGCTTTCCAGATTGCTGATAAATGCATTATATTTGAACCATGCAAGTCCTGATTCTGTTCCCTGGGGCAGCCTAAGAGTACAGTTTCCACACTCAGAATGGGGCACTTATTTTACTTGGAGCTTTCTGTCTTTTAACCAAAACAGGTCTTTTTGCTTTCTTCTTGTGGAGGTGGTGATGATCATCACAAATGCTTTTCGTATTGCACCAACAGTATATGCTAGGCACTTTACAGACATAGCTCCTGATCTTTCAGTTAGTAAAGTAATACAATGGTGAGGCCTCAGTTCTGAAATGAGTTCTTAGCAGGCTCATGATGAGACCACCTACTTGGAGCCCATTGTAGGATCAAGGGCTAGGTTGAAGACTTCCCAGTCTAGGGGCCTGATTCTGAGAAGGGCACACACTGGAGCATTGATCCCTAAATGACTGATTGTTTTAATAATCTTTTGTGAGGAGCTTCATTTACAAAAATGTGAAAATCTCAATGCTTTGTACTCGTTGGTTCCCTTTTAGACACTATCCTGTTAACTCCTCTGAAAACTCCTAATGGGTTGTAGCAGTGTGACTTGGTCTTTTGGCTTTATGATTTTATTTTCAAGGAATTTCAGTTTCGTGCTGTTGAAATGAGGTTAAGTGATCTACAGAATTCCTGAGATCACACTGAGCACCTTTAGAAAAACCGTTATTAGATTGCTGCACTCCTTTCTTCTGGCAAACTATGGTAACTTTTTTCGCTGATAACATACATGTTTTGGTAGTAGCTCAGCTATTTCAAGACTTTAATCAAACTGAAAGGTGAACAGCATTTAGTATTGCAAATTTATTGCTGCAGTGTTTAAAGTTTTGAGTTATTTCACCACTTCTTTATACCCTTGGCATCCAAATGATATTCCCACAGGCTTCCTAATTTTGATACACTTGGAAAATTTCTTATGACATATTACATCTTCAGATTTTATCTGACTCCATTTATTCCTTATCCACATGCCAATACTTGTTATTTTCTCATAGTCTCATTTGAGCTATATTAAGCAACCTCCATTCTGAACAAATGGATTTTAATTTTTAACCTGAATGTTATGTTATGTTTTGGTTATGTTACGTTCACTGCTTTTGGGTACTGATCAGCCACACTCACTGCCATTTCTTAATCAACTCTTGCATTTGACTAAGGCCCACGTAAGAGTAGTATCTGCTCCAAAATGAGCTGCTCCAAGAAATAGTTGTTTATGGCACTACATCCTCATGGGATGTTCAGTCAGCTTCTCTTTGGGTACTGGAGGGCACTGCTCATAGTTACTAGCATTACCCATGCCATTGTGATGCTAGACGTACACCTGGCCTCCTTCCAACCCACTGTTCCTGGGAGTGGGGAGGCTTGGGCTGGCTCGGGCTGCGTGGCTCCCTCCCATACTGCTACTCCTGGGCTGGCGAGGCGGGAGCCATGTGGCCTCCTCCCTCCCCACTGCTCCCGGGGCCAGGGAAGCTTGGTCTGGCTCGGACCAAGGGGCCTCCTCCCTACCTATTGCTCCCACGGCCGGGGAGGCTTGGGCTATTCAACCTTTTCCCTCCCCGCTGCTCCTGGGGGCGGGGGTTGGGGCCATGGATCCTCTTCCCTCCCTGCTGCTCTGGGTATGCTGGGGCACGCTTGTGCATGTTCCTCCCCTCCCCTTGGTGGGGCTGAGGACCTGCCTCTCCCTAGAAACTTCTCAAGCCTTCTCAAATGTTCTCTGTGACAGACAACGTGATGGACACCTCTCCTTTTATAATAGTGCATAGATTCTAGTGTCTCTATCATGTTGCATCCTTGAGTTGTCCAATTTCACCATTACCGTTTTATCCCTTAGACTAGTTGAACTTCACTTGGATCACAAGAATGCAAACAGAAGACTCTGTGATTTTCTGCAAGATTTCCTGTGCGTATAATGATGGATTCCACTACAAATGGCAGAATATTTCAAAATACACATTTTTCTTCACATGTACAGATTTTTAAGGTTGCCCTTTTTGCTGTTTGAGAACCGTATTCTCTTAGGGTATGTCTACACAGCAAAATTATTTCAAAATAACAGCCGATTTTTCAAAATAACTTTGCTAGCGTCTACACAGCCAAACTGCTATTTCGAAATTATTTTAAAATAGGGGAGGGCTTATTTTGAAATATGTAAACCTCATTCTACGAGGAATAGCACCTATTCTGAAATAACTATTTAGGAATAGGCACTGTGTAGACAGGGAGTAGGGGCTATTTCAAAATAGGGGGCCTCCAACCCTTCCCGGGTGCCCTGCTGGCCACTCTGGCACACACCAGGAAAACTCTTCTCCTCCCCTCCAGAGCTCTTAAAGGTCCAGAGTTTGGCCAGAGCCTTTGTGCCTAGCACCAGCCCTGCCAGCCCTGAGCCACTCTGCTGCTGCCCCTGACCCAGTGGCACAAAATGAGCCAGCCAGCCAGCCCTCCAGCGGTCCCTGGGAGCAGTTCTCCAGCTCCCACCAGCCTGCCAGGGCCTGGAAGAGACGGGCGCCTTCCTCGTCTAGTGCGGAGGTCATGGGAGGTATTGAGGTTTGGGGGGATGTCACCAACCTCCATGATCTCTGCACTAGATGCAGGAACGTGGCCATCTATGGCCAGATGGCTACCAGCATGGCTGCCAGAGGCCACATCCACAGGTGCGGATGAAGATAAAATTTCTGCGGCAGGCCTATGCCAGGGCCACAGGGGGCAGCTCCCAACCAGGGGAGACACACAGAGCTGCCCCTACTTTGATGCCCTGGACCGCATCTTGGAGGACGAGACAGTCCATTCTCCCCAGGTGGACATTGACCCTGGGGCAGAGGGCCCTGATGATGGCACAGATGAGGATGAGGAAGGCCAGGAGACAGAGAAAGCCAGAGTCACCATGCCGCTCAGCCAGGACCCCCAAGCCGTCCCTGTGGACCTGTCCAACGTGTTGTCTGAAGCTGGGGAAGCAACTACGTGTGAGTGCCATCATTGCCCCCTTATGCTGGGAGTGGGGGGTGGAAACTAGGGACTGCATGCGTGGGCCTTGTTGGCCATGGATCACACAGCAACCTGTGCACATGTGAGCATGTGCCGTGCCACCCCTGGGCACATGACCCCAGCTGACTGCCACACAGGGTCCTTGGCCTGTTAGCCACAAGGGTGTGTGGAGACACATCACATGCTCCTGACCCCGGGGTGGGACATGGCAGGATGCCCTTCCTCCACAAGTCCCCTCTACACAGAGGCAGGGAACATCTCTCCCCCCCATACCACACTGGTATACAGCACAGGGGCATGGGTGCAGTCTCAGGGCAGCTCCCGCTCCCACTCTGGGGGATAGCAGGACATCCCGAACATGGCCTGTGTGCAAGCACATTGGCTCTGATGGTACGGAGAACTGTCATCCTCACCTTGCAGAGGGGGGCTGGGCTTCATGCACTGTGTCCCCAGGGAGAACTGACCACTTCTCTTGGTTCTCCACAGCTACATCAGCTACGAGTGGAGGGTGCACCACACCTTCCGGGACATCCTCCTGCACACAGACAGCGGCCCCTACTTTGATGCCCTAGACAGTCCGTTCCCCCCCAGGTGGACGAGGGCTCCACAGGCATGCCCGTCCTTTGGACGACTACCAGCGGCTGCACCTAGGGGCACTGCGAGCCCTGCACCACACCCTTGACCACTGTGTGGAGGAAGATCTGCAGCTCCGGTGGGAGAGCTGGAGGGAGCAGCTTGCCCAGGGCTGTGCCATCTGTACCCATTTGCAGACCCTGGTGCCTCCTGCCACTCCAGACTCTGCTGCCTCCCCAGCTACCGCTCTTCCTCTCACTCCTCCCTCCACCCTTTCCCCACTGGGGAAGCTGAGGCCCCCACCCTGAGCCTCTCCTCCCCCTTCCTCCCCTTTCCTCCCTCCTCCCAGGTTTCCCCCTCCCCTCTCCCATCCTCTCTCCTCCTCTCTCACGCCTTCTTTCCCCAGTCTCACCTGAGTTTCATTTCCCCCCTCCCCCCAGTTTTGTTGAATAAACAGAATTTGGTTTAATGAAAACACATGTCTTTATTTTTCACCAGGAAGGGGGGTTAGGGAGGAGTAAGTGGAGGGACGTGAGGTAGGAATGAGGCACAAGCCCCCAGTGGGGCAGATCAGGGAGCACTGTTACTGCTCCTCTGGGTAGAAGCTCTCCCTAAGGCTGTGTCTAGACTACATGCCTCTGTCGTCAGAGGCATGTAGATTAGACACATAGGCAAATGATCGCGGCTTCATTTAAATTTACATGGCTGCCGCGCTGAGCCGACAAACAGCTGATTAGCTGTTTGTCAGCTCAGCGCGCTAGTCTGGACGCTCCCCTGCTGACATCAAAGCCCTTTGTTGGCAGCCCCGGTAAACCTCATTCCATGAGGAATAACGGGGCTGCCGACAAAGGGCTTTGATGTCGGCAGGGGAGCGTCCAGACTAGTGCGCTGAGCGGACAAACAGCTGATCAGCTGTTTGTCGGCTCAGCGCGGCAGCCATGTAAATTTAAATGAAGCCGCGATCATTTAAATCGCGGCTTCATTTGCCTTTGCCTATGTGTCTAATCTACATGCCTCTGACGACAGAGGCATGTAGTCTAGACACAGCCTTAGGGCCTCCCAGATGTGGACAGCCCACCAATGGGCCTCCTGGATGGCAGGCGTGCGGGGCTGTGTTTACAGGCTGGCCAAGCACTCTGCCTCCACCACCTAGCCTGGCAGGAAGGCCTCCCCCTTCTGCTCACACACATTGTGCAGCACACAGCATGATGCCACCACGTGCGGAATATTCCGCTGCGTGAGGTCCAGGCAAGGGAGGAGGCACCTAAACTGTGTCTTCAGCCGCCCAAAGGCACCCTCGACCACGATGCAGGCCCTGCTGAGCCTGGCATTGAAGGCATATTGGGAAGAGTTGAGGTGTCCCGTGTAGGGCTTCATGAGCCAGGGCTGTAGGGGATAGGGTTCATCCCCCACCAGGCAGACTGGCATGTCCACATCCCTGACCCTGAAGTGCTGGTCGGGAAAGAAGGTCCCGGCGTGCAGCCTCTGGCACACAGAGGAGTTGCGGTACATGCGTGCGTTGTGTGCTTTGCCTGACCAGCCAACATTAATGTCCAGAAACTGGCCCCAGTGGTCAGTGACGGCCTGCAGGATGACTGAGAAGTATCCCTTCTGGTTTATAAACATGGAGGCCTGGTAGTCTGGGGCACGGATTGGGATGTGTGTCCCATCGATGGCTCTCCCGCAGTTGGGGAAACCTAGGGCGCCAAACCCCTTGATGACGGCATTTACGTCGGCAAGACGATGACTCTGTGGAGCAGGACTCTGTTGATGGCCCTGACCACTTGACAGGGACATACAAAACAGAGTCACGGGGGTGTCAGGGCGCCTGAGAGTGCCCCCTCCCCGCCACTGCCCCACTACCTGGGGGTTGGGTTGCTACAGCTCCTGTGAGGCAGCCTGTAGAAAGTGCTGCCAGACTTGCAGCAACATGTCCAAGAGCAGCAGAGTGCCCTGGGGCAGTTCCAACTCCATGCTGGAGAGTGCTGTGGTGTCCTGAGTGAGGGCAACCAGAGCATGCAGAGAAAAAAAGCTTTGCTGTCCTTCAGCGAGGTAGGCAAGCAAGCAGGGAAACCTGAGAACCAGCTGTCTGGGGGGAGGAGGGGTCCCTTTAAGCACGAGCCTCAGATAGCCTCAGGCAGCAGCCATACAAGGTAACTCCAGCCGGCCTTAAATGCGATTCAGCATCCAATCAGTGTGGACGCGCTATTTCAAAATAGCAGAACGCTATTTTGAATGCATTTTGTGTGTAGATGCGTTGTTTGGAAATAAGATATTTTGAAATAATACTGTAGTGTAGACATGCCCCTAGTCTGTGATCTGTGTCCATCTAGGATGAAGATCCTCTTTTCTTTACATTTTAGTGAATTTAGATCTAAAGTGAAGGATGCCCAGCTAACAGCTCTGGAGACTGAAATCCTCTGCGCAATAAAAAGGAATAAGCATAGGCAGGTAGAGTTGAAGCCACACTACTTCACCTCCGACCTGGAGAGATCACTGCAAGAGGTCAGAGGTGTTCCTTCTCTAGGCCCATTTAGTCCTTAGGCTGCCTGCTCAGTGTACTAACAATAACATCAATTGTGGAGGTAGTTTGTGAGGTGGATGCTCCTATACTTTAGGCTTGTCTATCCAGAAAAAAATTAATGTTTGAACTATATTGGACTAGTTAAAGTAGTATAATCCCCCTGTGTGAATCCCCTATACTGATATAAAGATGCTTTATACTGGGATTGCTGTTCCTATATGGGAAAGGCAATGAGCAAAACTAGTGCATGTTACCTGTTTCATTCTGTATCTGCACCCTAACTAGGTCTACTACTGTATAACTATATTGGTTAAAAAATAAATAAAGTATACCCTAACCAAAATAATTAAATCAGTACAAAGTCTGAGTATAGGGCAAGCATAGGAAATGGACGAAATTCACCTATTCTTTTAACATTGGCATGGGTATATAGTGCTGGATTTTGCAACAAACTCAAATTTTCGGAGTAGCATGGAAAAATAATTTTTGAATGGAAGTTTTTCTATTGAATTAAATATTAAAATACATTTTGAAAAAGGCCTTTGTTATGTTAGTTTGCTGTAGAAGTTAGAGAAGTTTGACATGACGTCTAGGAAGCAGTGGTTGGTGTGATGATCAAAATGTTGGTCACCTGGAAGAAAGGAATGGTGGCTGGGAAGGTAGAATTAAGATATTGATCAAGAGGAGAGCAGCTTTACTTAATTATTGGGTAGGTGGGTAGGTGTGCAAAGCCTCTTCTCTTCCTGGCTCTTGAGAGTGGAGATCTATGTCTCTTTCCTGTTAGGTTTTTCAGGAGTTTTTCTTCTGTCTCTTGTCATCTGATAGTTATGCTCCTTCTTTTTCCCTTTACCTGTGTAACAGCTTCTTCTTCCACTGTTCAGATAGTCAGTGACACAGTGAGTAAAACAATTCTCAGCCATGTCAGAGATCTATACGTGCCTTTTTCCATTGGCTAATTTACCATATATCACTAATAGGACATGAAGATTTTGGTAGCCTAAAGAAATACCAAACTGTCTTGAAATATTCTAGTATTAGATGGATAGATATTTATGCAGGACCTGCTGATTTGCAGAGCAGGATTAATTGTTTTTTTGTTTGTTTGTTTGTTTGTTTGTTTTGTTTTTGCTTTGCAGAGGAAATTAATAGAATTGCAGTTTTCTGTTTTTCAGAGTTTCAGTAACCACATAGTCTAAGAGCTGCAACTCAGTTTTTGGTATCCCCGTCATACAAGCTAAATCAACCCAAGATGTTACATTTTTTAAAAAAGTAAATATGTTGTCTTTCAGTATTTTCTTTTTTTATAGCTCCAGTAGAATTATGGAGAATTTTTCCTACCTCACCTTTCCTACTCTCTTGCTAAAACATAAGTAGCCTTGCCCCAAACAACAAGTTCCTTTCCAACATTAGTCCAAGTCCATGGAACAGGTGTGGCATCTCCAAGTTGGGAGAGAAAGAATCAGAAAGACAGGATCTGAGTGCAGACTGCGATTTCAGGGTATCAGATAACATTTTGCCCAAAGTAGTATCTAGTGTTGCTCTTCTGCATGCCAAGGACAAATCCTCAGCTAGTGCAAATTGCCATAGCCCCATTCCCTTCATTGGGGCTCTGACAATTTACACTAGTGAGAAACTTTCCCCCTAAAGAATTTATAAGGTTGAAGGGAAATAGTAGCTTGTTTTTTAGTGGATAAAACTCAGTGGTTCATCAGACACTCAGGGAGCCAGACAATGGGCAGAATTTTCAAGGCAATATTTACAGTTGCTTTTCTGACTGTGACCACACTTTATTTGCAGATGTGATTAAGCCCAGAAAATGTGGGTGTATTGATTTACAAGGGAAGCAGTAAAATAACTGGGAAATCTAGAATAATATGTACATAATCACATGGCAGATCAGTACAAACCTGCCTCTTTAATAGGGGAGAATCTGGCCAAAGGGGTTTCTCTGTTTCGTTTTGCTAGGCACATGTCCTGTCCTTGTTGCTAACTTTACTAGCAGCTATCCATGAACTTCAAAAGAGAGAATCGAGCCCCAGCATTTCAGCATAGCTTGTCTGGGACACATAGGATTTCTTCGTCATCAAGGTTTATCTACACTGTTGTAAAACACGGGGCCCCAAGACTCAGAACCCAGATCAATTGTCTCTGTATCACGAGATTCATTCTGTGGGACTGAAAATAGCAGTGTATTTGCTCGGACTGAGCCCTGGGTTCTTCTTCGAGTGATGTCCCCGTGGGTGCTCCACTGTAGGTGCTGAGCTTGCCCCAGCGCCACAGGACAGAGATATTCAAAGTCATACTCAGTCGGACTGCGCATGCGCGGGGAGCATCTTGCGGCATTCGCGCTCTCCCGCACTGCGCGATCCGGTCTTATCCAGTTCCTCTCAACCACCTTAGGCTGCAGACGGAGCAGATCTTCTCCTCATTATCGACTCTTTTGTGAGACAAAACCAGTTAATTTCCTCAGCTATCTTGTTTCTAGTTAATACTTGTTGACGCTACTGTTCATGTTCATATATATACACACACACACACATACATACAGGGGTCAACGATTACGGCAAAAGCCATTTGCCAGCTCCGCACTGCACATGCACGAGACCCACACTGCGCAAGTTTCAAAAAATGCTCCCTGTGCCGCAACGCCATGCCTTCCTTGGATGGCCATGGGCGTGTCTCCACTGCCTTGGCGAGAGCCATGTACCACAGAAGTGCGTACATTGCTCAAAACTCACGACTAGGGCCCGCCGTGATCGAGAAATACGGCTTAGGATGATTGTTTTTGATAAAGCTCTTCAGCCTGCAGGATCATCCTCTCCGCCAAGTATCAGTCAGCAGCCTCAAAAGAGGAGTGCCTCGTCTCCAACTACAGCATCTCCGAAGAAATCTAAGCCATCCCCCACTAGATTGCTGCCCTTAACTTCCCATGGCAGAACTAGCTTGGGGGCTAAGTCAGGCACTTTGCTTACTAGTGCCCGTACATCTTCTTAAGTACACAAAAGGGCCGATCCACCTCAAACATCAGGCCACTCAGCCGCAACTTCTTCAGCGGCAAAACCAACAGTATCCGCACTGAAGCCATCGGCACCGACCATGGCGACGGAACTGCGTGCACAGTCGGCACCGGTATGAGCCGCTCCTGTGTCCCCAGAGTTGGACTCAGCACCACAACAATCACCGCCTTTGCAGCCAGCACCGACCCCGGCACGGGAGCGAACGTCACCAACCCTGGCATGGGAGCGAACAGCGCTGATCCCGGCACAGGAGCAAACGGCGCTGACTGTGGCGTGAAACCGAGATTCACTGACCCCCCCTCTCTCGTGACCACCTGGTACCAACCCCAGCACGCAAGTGAGAGGTGGAACGGAGGTGTGAGGCACCGACTTGGCCTCATCGACAAATGGCCCCACGCTCGGCGCCGGAGCAGACAGCACCTACCTTAACACACGCAGCGGGCTTGGCACTGGAGCGATCAGCACCTGCCAAAGCACAAGTAAAGACCCACCATCTCTATAGTCCATCTCCAGCTTCACCGCCTCTTGCATTCTCGCTGGCCCCATCGCCTTCTCCACCTTCACCATCAATAAGAAGATCTCCCTTGCTTTCTAGGAGATATATCTCTCCTGATAGACTACCATCTCTGTTTCTGACATCCCCAAGAGATACCAGAAGATACTCTCACTGTTTCTCTGCTTCTCCCTCCCCACTGCCGAGAAGATCTTATTCTCCCTTTCTATCCCTCCATTCATGGAGATCATCTTCTAGGCATGACTATACAAAGCACCATCCTTACAAGTGCTCTCCTTCACGGTCATCGTACTATCACCGGGACCGCTATGATTACTCGCTTTACCACAGGAAATGCTCACCGCGTTATCATGAGTACCGTTATTCACCGAGATCTCCACCCAGGTCTGCTACGGGATATTCCTCCTCCATGCACTCCCCACTCTTGCCCCTCCATTTCCTGAACAAGACCCATTGCCAACCCACCCTCTTCCTTCTGACCAGGAGGCGAGGCAATTAACCACAACGGACACACAACCCCCTGAAGTGTCTCTCACAGACCAGTCCGCCTCGCCGGATGAGGCGGTCATACCTGGTGATGTCTTTCCACCAGATGACTTAAGGTAATTCCAGGACCTTTTTAAAAGGGTGGCAGCTTCGCAAGAAATACAACTAATGGAAATGAAAGAGAAACAACATTGCCTACTTAAAAACCTACAGACAACCCAGAGTGCCAAATTAGCTATACCTCTGGATGAAGCCATCTTCGAGGTGGCCAATGAACTATGGCAAACCCCTGCTTCTGCCCTTCCAACTAACAAACGTGCTGACAAGAAGTACTTTGTGCCACCAAAAGGGTCAGAATTTTTATTTACCCACCCGCAACCCAATTCCCTTGTGGTAGATGTGGTGCATCAAAGAGCAAAGGCACCCCAATATAAAAGCAACTCTGTGGACAAGGAGTTAAAGAGTCTCGATTTAATTGGCAGGAAGGTGTACACTTCTTCAACTTTACTCCTTAGAATAGCCAACTTCTTCGCACACTTATCAAACCATAATTTTGATAATTATGAGAAGTTGACTGTCCTGATGGAGGCACTGCCGAAGTCCAAAAGACCGCTGCTCAAGTCCCTCGTTCAGGAGGTCTATGCATCTACATGAGCAAGTCTGCAAATTGCTATGGATGTAGCTGACACGGCAGCTCGCACCACCGCTACTGCTGTAGTTATGAGAAGGGCCTAATTTCTTCAATCCGCAGGAGTCCCTATAGAGTTGCAGACAAAAGTAGAAGATTTACCTTTTGATAAAGACAAATTATTCGGTGAAAAAACAGATTCCATTCTACATTCTAGTAAAGACTCTAGAACAACACTTATAATGTTGGGAATGTACACCCCACCGTACAGAAGAAGGCATTATACACCATTCCAAAGATGCTCTGACTGCTTCCATACCAGACAGCAATGGCAACATCAGCAACATCAGTTCGACCAACCACGTCATCCTCAACGTCAAAGACCACTGAGAACTTCACCAACCGTATGCAGACTCAACTTGGCAACAAACAGCACATCTGATGTGTTGGTCGAGAGCAAGCACACAACCTTCCCAAGCCTCCATATGTTCCACCATCGGCTAAGGCCCTTCTACCATCAATGGGTCAACATTACCACTGACAGATGAGTTCTGGAAATAATCCAGTCTAGGGCAACCATCCCATTCCTTTCTCTTCCTCCCACAACCCCACCATCTCCATCCCTTTTCAGGGACCCATCTCATGAGGTCTTATTACGCACCGAAATCTCTCACCTGCTTCATATAGGTGCAATAGAAAGAGTGCCTCTTCAATTTCAAGGGAGAGGATTCTACTCCCGCTATTTTTGGTACAAAAGAAAACCGGTGGATGGAGACCGATATTAGACTTCCAGCAACTGAACAAATACCTCCAGAAACAACACTTCAAGATGGTGACCTTAGCCTCCATACTACTTACTCTGGAGCGGGGCAATTGGTTTGCTGCTCTCAACCTCAAAGATGCTTATTTTCACGTAACAATTCATCCCGTGCACAGGAAGTTTCTACATTTCACAATTGGTACAGACTACTTTCAGTATCGAGGTCTACCCTTCAGCCTCGCAACAGCACTCAGGGTGTTCACAAATATGCTGGCAGTGATAGCCGCGCATCTCCGACACAGAGGGGTGATAATATATCCCTACCTAGATGATTGCCTTATAAAAGGAATCTCGTCAGCGAAAGCATCTGAAATAGTGTGGATTACGATCAAAACCTTCCTTTTTTTAGGTCTCCTTATCAACGAGGACAAGTCCACTCTTCAGCCTACTCAGAATATAGAATTCATAGGTGCTCGCCTGGACTCTATTTCAGCAAGGGTGTATTTACCCATCAACAGATTTCAGACGATACAAAAACTACTGGACGAACTCCTCTACAAACGCTCAGTACAGATTATAACAGTGCTCAAACTGATGGGCCATATGGCCTCCACAACATACGTCATACCCCATGCCAGATTACGTTTTCGGCCGCTACAACACTGGCTGCTCAAAGTCTACAATCTGATGAAGCACAACGTATGCAGGATGGTGACCATTCCTTCCGCAGTCAAATCCTCTCTCCACTGATGGACCAGAGACGACAACTTGCTGTCAGGCACCTGATTTCATCAGCCGCCGCCTTGTTGTCACATTACCATGGATGCCTCCCTCATCGGCTGCAGTGCTCATAAGGGCAAACTTTCCATCCAAGGCCGCTGGTCGACACAGGAGTCTCTACTACATATAAATCTATTAGCGCTTAGGGCGGTTGCCAACGCCTACAGGCATTTACACACATACCTTCACAACTCCACTGTGGGCGTTCTCACAGATAATATGGCAACCATGTATTATATAAATCGTCAGGGGGGTGCACAGTCCCGATCACTGTGCGCAAAGTCAACCCGATTATGGAACTGGTGCATTGCCAATGGCATAACCCTTGCAGCGTCTTATTTACCTGGCATCACCAACAGAATAGCGGATTCCCTGAAAAGGAATTTTGCAACAGATCACAAATGGGAGGTTCACCAGGGAGTCCTCATTCCATTTTTCAACTGTGGGGCACTCCTCAAATAGACCTATTTGCCACTGCCAACAACAAGAAGTATCACTGTTCCTGCTCCAGGGCAGGCCTCGGCCTCAATTCCTTGGGGGACACCTTTCTCCACAATTGGAAAGATTCCCCTCATGTATGCTTTTCCACCTACGCCTCTTATATCCAGGGTCCTACAGAAAATCAAACTCAACAAAGTGACTGTGATATTATAGCGCCCGCATGGGCATATCAACACTGGTATCCACTCCTCCTACGACTGGCCCTATACCCGCCAAACCAGCTCCTGTTAATCCCGAACCTCCTCACTCAGGAGCAAGGGTCTCTTCTGCATCTGCAGCTGCACACCCTTCACCTTTTAGTGTGGTACCTAGTTGGCTAAATGCTTCTGAAGCTCTCTGCTCTGACCAAGTCAAGGACATTCTCATCCACAGTAGAAAACAGAACACATGATCTACTTACCTTGCAAAATGGTTCATCTCCTGGTGTTCTCAATATCATATGGATCCTCAAATAGTTCCCATCCATGTTATTCTTGACTATATGATGCACCTAAAACAGAGTGAATTGGCCTTAGCATCCCTAAGAGTCCATCTCGCAGCACTGACAGCCTTTTGGTATCCAATAGATGGCGTGTCTTTATTCGCCCACCCTCTCACTAAAAGATTTCTTAAGGGTCTAGTAAACCTAAACCCACCTACACATGCTTCTCCTCCCTTGTGGAGTCTGGACTTAGTACTTGGGACTCTCACTGCACCACCTTTTGAGTCTAGCTACAGTTCCTCTCCACACCTCACGATGAAATTGGTCTTTCTCATCGCCATCACCATGCAACGAGTGAGTGATATTTCAGCACTTACGGCATTACCTCCCTACACCATTTTTAACAGAGACAGTGTTATCCTGAGACATCACCCAGCCTTCATCCCTAAGGCCTCTTCAGACTTCCACCTTACTGATCCAGTGGTGCTAGCCGCTTTTTACCCAAAACCTCATGCATCATCATGTGAGGCAGTTGTCCACACATTAGATGTGTGCAGAGCACTAGCCTTTTATATAGAATGCACTAAAACCTTTAGAAAAACCGACTGGTTACTTGTCTCCCTCGCTGAATGTTCTAAAGGGGACCCTTTATCATCCCAGAGGATATCCAACATCATTATTTCCTGAATAACCCAGGGTATGTCTACACTACAACCCTAGTTCGAACTAGGGTGGTTAATGTAGGCAACTGAAGTTGCAAATGAAGCCCGGGATTTGAATTTCCCGGGCTTCATTTGCATATTGCCGGGTGCCACCATTTTTAAATGTCCGCTAGTTCGGACTCCGTGCCCGCGGCTACACGCGGCATGGACTAGGTAGTTCGGATTAGGCTTCCTATTCCGAACTACCGGTACACCTCGTTCCACGAAGAGTAATGGTAGTTCGGAATAGGAAGCCTAATCCGAACTACCTAGTCCATGCCGTGTGTAGCCGCGGGCACGGAGTCCGAACTAGCGGACATTTAAAAATGGCGGTGCCCGGCAATATGCAAATGAAGCCCGGGAATTTCAAATCCCGGGCTTCATTTGCAACTTCGGTTGCCTACATTAACCACTCTAGTTCGAACTAGGGTGGTAGTGTAGACATACCCCCAGTGCTATGCCATACGAAATGTGCCACTTCCACAGCGCCCTAGAGCCCACTCTATGAGGGCGGTAGCGACTTCTATTGCTTTCCTAATGTGTGTTCCTCTTTCTGATATCTGTAGGGCAGCCTCCTGGGCCTCTTACCTCATGTTTGCCAAGCACTAAGCTATTCAGTGCAGATGGCTTCTGGATACTTTTGTAGCATCTGCTGTGCTTTCATCCATGAGCAGATAAGAGCCTCCGAATCCCACCTTCCTTTCAACGGGTGGGTACTGCTACTCAGTCACCTATAGTGGAGCACCCGTTGGGACATCACTTGAAGAAGAAAGCGAAGTTACTCACCTTGGTGCAGTAAGTGTCGTTCTTCAAGATGTGTGTCCCTGGGGGTGCTCCACTACCCACTAGCCTCCCTGCTTCGGAGTCTGTTTCTGTCTATTGCAGATTCTGAGGCAGGTCCGAGGAACTGCATAAGACTGGATTGTGCAGCACGGGAGAACGCGAACACTGCGAGACGGCTCCCTGCACATGCACGGTCTGACCGAGTATGGCTTTGAACTTCTCCATCCTGCGGCACCAGGGCAAGCCCAGCACCTACAGTAGAGCACCCACAGGGACACATATCTCGAAGAATGACACTGCACCAAGGTGAGTAACTTCGCTGTCTGAGATTCCTCACCCTCATGGTATGAGCCTGCACATCTAACGCTGTTCACCCCACAACCTAAGCCCTGCTAACCTGAGTCAGCTGAGCCCAGCCGTGGCCATGCTATGTGTCTTTTATCACAGTGTATATGCACCACACAGTGTTGATAAAGTTAAGTGCTTCAAATGAAAAAATGTGCACAGATAAATTGTGTTGTGTAAAAACTGGAACCAAGATTTAAAAAAAAAAAACTGCTTAAAATTATTATCCAAAATCCACATTTAGACATGTAAGTAGGTGGCCTGATTTTCAGAGGAGTTGAGTCCACACAGCCCCATTTTAATGCTTAGTCATAGGCACCTGTGTTTGAAAATTTTGTTCCGGGTAGCTCAGGAGCATTTGTAATAGGCTGTTGAGTCCTTGTCTTCCATATTAGTTTCAAAGGCAGTCCTGAGTTCAGAAACAGTGGGAATAGAATATCTATAATCTTTTGACTTGCCATCACACTTTCCCCTCCAGTTATCAGCAGGCTCCTTAGTTTTCTTGGACTTTAAGGAATCATTTTTTTTACCATGTTTTAGTACATATGCCCATGAAATTGAGCTAAGATTCCAAGTGTTTTTATGGGAACAGTACAGGCAGTCCCCGGGTTACGTACAAGATAGGGACTGTAGGTTTGTTCTTAAGTTGAATTTGTATGTAAGTCGGAACTGGTACATATTGTAGGGGAAACTCTAGCCAAACATTTCTCCAGAGCTCAGTTTTATTCTCCCACACCTCACTTCCCTCAGTCCTTTATTCTCAAGCTGAGGTGTCTGCTGAGAAAAGCCGCTCCACGTCTCCCTGGTCTGCTGGGGAGGGGGCACTAGCTTCGCATCTCTCTGGTCTGCTGGGGGGAAGCAGCTAATGCGGGGTTGCCTCACCCCGTTTGTAAGTAGGGATCCGATGTAAGTCGGATCCATGTAACCCGGGGACTGCCTGTAATTAGAACAAGTGAGTGTTGCATGGACACAGATCAGCAGCAGAGTCCTGGAAGTTTTTACTGCTTTTCTTTGTGTATCTTGCTTATACAGTGTTTTGTTAATTGCAGAGGTCATTTTCTGGTGGGGAGAGAGCGTATCCTGTTGTTACAGGAGTCCAGGGATTTAGGTGTAAAGATGGACTCCCATTCTGGGGAAATGCTAAAAAATATTCTTGGCCACTGTTCAGTTTGATCAATGCCTGTATCTTTTGTCATTTTCATTACTAATTATCAAGGATATTTGTGATTCTTCTTTAAATCACTTCTCTTTCTCCTTTTTGATGCTACAGTAACAATACAGTAAGGATGTTAAATTGCAGTTAGCTGGCTAATCATGTAGTTGATACAATTTTATCAACTACACAATTAATTAATAAGGGGCCACTTTGCAGAGCCGCAGTGGGGGGTAGTTCCTGGAGCTGACTGGAACCGGGACTTAGTAGTCCTGGCTTGTGCCAGCTCCGAGAGCCTCCCGCGCTGCAGTTCTGCATTTTAAATGTAGTAAGAGCCACTGGGCTCTTACTACATTTAAAATGCAGAGGCACATCATCCAGAACCAGCGGCCATGCACAGGGGCTGGTGCCGGAGCAGCATCTGCCTGTGGCAAATCTTGACCCTGCCACGGGTAGAGTCTGCTTCACAGCAGCCTCCCATCCTACTGCTGCCTCTCATAGAGGCAGCAGGGAGGGGGAGGCAGTCAGCACTGCAGAGACGGTGCTTCGGGAACTGTCTTTGCATACTCAAGTGCTCCACTCGACTACCTGATAAGCTTATGCTTATCAGGTAGTCAAGTAATTCACTACTCACTAAGGGTATGTCTACACTACCCCGCTAGTTCGAACTAGCGGGGTAATGTAGGCATACCGCACTTGCAAATGAAGCCCGGGATTTGAATTTCCACGAGGCGTACAGATAGTTCGGAATGGCTTGCTAGTTCGAACTATCTAGCCCGTGCCGCATGTAGCCGCGCGGCACGGGGTTCGAACAAGCCGGCATTTAAAAATGGCGCCGGCCGGCTTATGCAAATGAAGCCCGGGAAATTCAAATCCTGGGCTTCATTTGCAAGTGCGGTATGCCTACATTACCCTCCTAGTTCGAATTAGGGTGGTAGTGTAGACATACCCTAACATCCCTACAATACAGTTCTGAATTTGGGAAATCACGATCACTTCTAGAGGAACAAACGTGGGGTGAAATCCAGACCCCACTGAAGATAACAGTTTTGCCATTTTTTGATATTTTGAACACAAGATTGTGTCTTCCCAGCAGGAACCAGTTGAAGATTTTAAGTTGTAGAGATGTTTTCATTTATTTAGCAGTGAGTCTTATTCTCTGTTATCCTGCAACTTGTAATTTACTCTGGGGCAAAGTGAGTGTAAAGTGTTACCTCATCAGGCTGCTAGGATTTTACAATTAGGCCCCACTGTCTTTAAGAAGCAGCAATAAAAAAAAGCAAAGGGATAAGTATATTGCTTTTTAAATCTTTCTCCCCAGATTTGTATAGTATATAACAGGGGTGTGCAAAAGGGCCTCCGTGGGCTGCATCCAGCCCGCCAAGGGGGTTGATGCAGCCTGAAGAGGCCCTGCTGCTCTCCCACCCCCAGGCCAATCAGGATCTGGGGGCTGGAGAAAGTGCGCAAAGTTTCCCTTGCCCTGCAAGGAGTTCATGGTGCTTAGAAGTGCCGCGTGCTCCTGCCAGGGTGGGAGGAGACTTTGCGCGTTCCCCTGCCCCCCAGACCAATCAGGGCCTGGGATGGGGGGAAGTGCACAAAGTTTCCTCCACCCTGCAAGGAGTGCATGGCACTTCTAAGGGTTGCCAGATGGTTGAAACAAAAATACCGACCCCTCCCCCCAAAAAAAACCACTGCAAAAAAATTCTGTTGAAGGAAAAAAAAGGGGGGGAGGGCCAAAAAAAGGACTCCAAGACTTAAGCAAAAAAAAAAAAAATTAAATTAAAAATTAAAATAAAACAGCATTAAAACAGCATGTCCCCTTTAAGAGTGAGTGCAGGGATAGGAACAGAGGAGTGGTTGAGCACTAAGACCCTTGGTCAGCAGGCAGCCTTTTGTGCCGGCAGCCTTGCGGAACCAGGTAAGCATGGGCGCTGGGGTCCGGGGACTGGGGGTGTTGGGAGCCAGGGGGGTTGAGGAGGGGGGTGGGGGGAGTCCAGGGGCTGAGTGTTTGTAGGGTTGCCAGGTGCCCGGCATTTTTGACTCCTGGCCGGGGAAAAAATCAGAAAATACCAGACATCTCAGATGTCCAGTATTCTCTGAGGGTATGTCTACACTAGAAAGTTAGTTCGAACTAACGGACGTTAGTTCGAACTAACTTTCCTATGCGCTACACTAGCGCTCCGCTAGTTCGAATTTGAATCGAACTAGCGGAGCGCTTAGTTCGAACTAGGTAAACCTCATTTTACGAGGACTAACGCCTAGTTCGAACTAGCTAGTTCGAACTAAGGGCTGTGTAGCCCTTTAGTTCGAACTAGTGGGAGGCTAGCCCTCCCCAGGTTTCCCTGGTGGCCACTCTGGCCAACACCAGGGAAACTCTATGCCCCCCTCCCGGCCCCGGACCCCTTAAAGGGGCACGGGCTGGCTACGGTGCCCGTGCCAGGTGCAAGCCTGCCAGCACCCAGCTAGCAGACCCTGCACCTGGCACGGCACAGAGCCACCCACCCGATGCCCCCCAGCCCACCCCCTCTTGCCGGGACCAGGCTGGCGGCTCCCGGGAGCTTGCCCTGGACCGCAAGAGGCGGGCACCTTCCTGGGCTAGTGCGGACATCGTGGACCTTGTCCACGATCTCCGCACTAGGCACAGGAAAGTGGCCGTCTAGGGCAGGAGAGCTGCCAGCCTGGCCACCCAGGACCAGGTGTGCATGAAAATCAAGGGGGTCCACTGAGACCCCCGACACTGAGCCCTGAGCTTACAATGGCCGTCCTGGGTCAGACCAAAGGTCCATCTAGCCCAGTAGCCTGTCTGCCCACAGCGGCCAACCCTAGGGACCCTGGAGGGGATGGACCGAAGACAATGACCAAGCCATTTGTCTCGTGCCATCCCTCTCCAGCCTTCCACAAACTTTGGGCAGGGACACCACTCCTACCCTCTGGCTAATAGGACTCCATGGACCCAACCTCCATGACTTGATCTCACTTCCCTTTAAACTCTGTTCTAGTTGTAGCCTTCACAGCCTCCTGCAGCAAGGAGTTCCACAGGTTAACTATTTGCTTTGTCAAGAACCACTTTCTCTTACTAGTTTCAAGCCTGCTACCCATTCCTTTCCTTTGCTGTCCTCTAGTCCTTCTTTATGGGATCTCAGGAAGAACTTTTCTGAATGCACCCTCTCCACCCAACCCCTGCTTTTACAGACTTCTATCCTGTCCCCCCTCCGTCTCCTCTTTTCTAAGCTGAACAGTCCCAGTCTCTGTAGCCTCTCTTCATCTGGGACCTGTTCCCAACCCCTGATCATGTTAGTTGCCCTCCCCTCTCCCAGCCTTTCTCTTCCCCTCTCCCACCTCCTTTTCCCAGTCTCCCCCAGTTTTGTTCAATAAAGACAGAGTCAATGTTGGAAGAAACGTTATCTTTATTTTGTACATCAAGAAGAAGGGGGGCTAAGGAAGGGTAAGTGGAAGGAGGTGAGGGAGGAATGGGGTACGAGCCCCCGATGGGGAGGACTGGGCTGGCTCTGCGGGCTTCTGGGGGTGGAAGCTCTCCTGCAGCCCCCCAATTACTCCCTCTCCCCAGATGGCAGCCTGCGGCAAGTGCAGCCGGGCTGATGGCCGAGTGGTGTGATGTGCCCAGTGTGGGCACTCAGGGCACTCCAAGCCAGAACTTCTTTGCAAGCGGGGCACCCCTTAGAACTGTGTGTCCGGGGTGGGGGTCGGGACCCTTTAAGCGCAGCCCTCGGCTAGCCTGAGACAGTATCTCCATGCTCTAAGTCCTCCTTTTATGCCCTGCCGGCACTGCTTCCGGCCATCATTAAGCCCTGTTCAGAGTCCACTCAATGTGGACTTGCTAGTTCGAACTAGCAAAACGCTAGTTCGAACTAGTTTTTAGTTCTAGATGCGTTAGTTCGAACTAGCTTAGTTCGAATTAACTAATTCGAACTAAGTTAGTTCGAACTAGCGCTGTAGTGTAGACGTACCCTGAATTTTTTTTACCGGACAGGAGGCGAAAATACTGGACTGTCCGGGTGAATACCGAACACCTGGCAACCCTGGCAGGAGGAGACTTCACATGCTCCCCTGCCACCAAGCCCTGATTGACCTGGGGGCAGAAGGGGGAGTGAGCGAAGTCTCCTCCCACCGCCAGGTGCATGGGTATCTAGGGAGAACCTCTTGGGGGAGGCAAAGACTTTACACGCTCCTCCACCCCAGACCAATCATGGTCTATGGGTGGGGTCTATGGGTGGGGAAGAAGGGAAGTGACATGGCCCCGCCCCTTCTGCTTGAGGCCCTGCCCCTTCCGGTGTGGCCTGGGACCACTTTAAATATTTCTTAAATGGCCCCTGGTAAAAAAATTATTGCCCACACCTGTTATATAAGGTCCTCCTCAAGGGCTATTCCTGCTTCCTTAGTGATTGTTTTGCCAATAGGAGGTGTGTTGGACCCCAAAATGTAGCTGTTAGTTGTAGGTTTATGCTTGTAATTTCTGGAGCATGGGCTTAGTGTTAGAAGGGAAGCAGAATACTTGTTTAAATGTTCAGAGGCAGGTGTATCTAATTTTTTATTGTAGGTCTGATATCAAGCGCACTGAGACTAATTTGGATGTAGTGTATCTCTATCATTTGCATGAAGTTACTCCTAATTTGCAGAGGTGTGAGATCAAAATGAGGCCCTAGTTTGGTTGAAGAGCTAATTAATGGAGTGATTCTTTCCCCTTGGCTTTCACCTCTGCAAAATCTAGATTCAAAATCCCACTTAAGGCACAAGTAACAATGAAGTCAGACTATTTCATGTTCATAGACATCACAAAAACACCATTTTGACCCCCTTTTGTGCTGTTGGCAATCTCTGATAAAGAGAAGCCCATAACGAGATCAGGAAGGTTTTTGCAAGTCAGGATTGATGTGCGTAGGCAAGGTTGCATGGAGGCCCAGAACCAGACCAGTAGGAGATGTTGAAGATCAAGACTGAGATATGTTGGCAAATGTTTGCTGGAAAAACTTGCAGAGTTCTTGCTTGTGATGTGCCAGGCTCAACCAAATTCTATTCTCTCATTTTTCATGAGCATTAAATCTGCTAAAAAAAAAAGCTATCAAGCTTTCATCTGATTGGTTGCAGAGCCATGAGTATAATATACAGCCTGTTATTCTTTATGGAAGATTGAGCAAGTGAAAGGAGGAAGCTGCTGGGCAAGTTAGCTTGAATAGGAATCACGTTTCTCAGACATAGTTCTGCACTAATCATGTACATATGGGTCCCATTTCAATAATTCTCTTAACATTTGAAGCTAATCTTTTTGATTACTGATCATTCAGCTTCAACTCAAAGTGCTGTAGAACTAAATGTCATGCTCAGGATAAACGAGTGTCCCGTTCTCATTGACTTTAACGGGAATGAGACAAACATACTCGAGAGAAGAACTCACTTTGTAGTCTGAAAGCGGAGCATTTAGACACATTCCACATCCCCACGCAGCATGTTCTTGAGTCTGTGACTCAGGACCAAGAGGGTAAATAAAGCAGATTAACTTCAGCTAGCAGAACTATGCTGGATCAACCCCTTATTCATGTGCAAGTAATGCAAAGGTCTAGAGTTATCCAAGTGGCTAAAAAGGCCTCTAATTTAGTTTTAGTTTATTTGTTCCATACTTTGCTGTGTTTTTTAAAATTTATTCCACATGTAACAGTGTATAAAATATACTGGAAGTGTGTGAGACTGCTGCCTAAATTATGACATATGGGATCTGCCTAAGATGCAGAGTATTATGCCATAACATATTTCAAAAAGGATATTAATTTCATTATATTTTAAATATATTGTCACATTTGAAACATACCATCTGGGCAATAAATTTTATTACTGTACAGAATTTGGTTTTGAATAGTGCCTTTCATAGTTAGGGAATTGTACGTAGCTTGCCAAAGCAATGGGCTGGATACAGAGTGCTCTGGGTAGATGCCACAGCCATCATGCACTCATGACAGCAATTGTTAAACATCAGAACCTGTTTTTTCAGAGGGGGGAATGTGGGTACGGGTGACAGGTTTATCCTTTACCCTTTTTAGTGCCAGATTCTGATACCTCTTCTTTAATTGCAGAGCATTATAGACTTCAGTCAGACTACTCCTGGAGTATGATGCTACCCAACATGAGTAAAGATCAATATCTGGCCATTAGAAATGTATCAAGAGATCAGTTTCTTATGAAATAGACAGTTTCTGCCCATACACACCCATAAAGTGGGCCAACATAGTTTCCAGCTTAACCCAATGCTACCTTCTACTGCAATGGAATACAGTAGGGATGACCTCATACTGATGGATTTCCAGGTGAAAGAATACTCAGTTTATTGTCTAAGCTGGAAGATGGCACCTCTGCTCAAGTAGCACTTCTTCTCAGTACTTTTAATCCACATGAAATGATAAGTTGATATTTCTGTGGGAGTTTGAGCCTCTTTTACTTGCTGATTATAGAGGAAGCATTAATGTGGGGAGAGATTTATCCTTGGCTCCATGGGCCATCTCTGGGCCTATCTGCCTGACTTCCATTTTGAAGCCTGACATCTCTTCAGCTCTGTAAATTCCACCGTCCCTCAATGTACATTGACAGTCAGTAAAGAACTACCCTTTCCCATTCCTCATCCCCATCCTTCTTCCCCTGTACTCTTTGCAAAGGTTGAGCCTGGTTAGAAATAAGTTTCTTGTAATATATTTACTAGTGTTTATGGTGGAATCCTGTCACAAAGGCTGATTAGGAAAAGCCCTGCTTTGATAATTATCTTTGTCTGAGAACTACACACAGCTCCCTAAAACAGTGAGTTTCTTAAGATACAGTAAAACTCCATTAGTCCGGCATCCAATGCTCCGGGACTCCTGATGGTCCGGCACCATCAGGAACCCGGAAGTGCTGGGGCAGCCGGACAGGCTTCCCCCATTCAGCTGCTGCTGAAACTGACCAGCAGCTGAATCGGGGAAGCCGGAAGCAGAGCAGCTGGGGTGCTGCCAGGTTGGTCTCGTAGCGCTGCCCCTCGGGGCTGCGGGACCAAACCGGCAGCACCCCAGCTGCTTTGCCCCAGGCGTCAGGATTCAGCCGCTGCTGATACTGACCAGCAGCGTCAGTTTCACCAGCAGGCTGAATCCGAACGCCTGGGGCAGAGCAGCTGGGGTGCTGCGGGGTTGGTCTCGTAGCGCTGCCCCTCGGCACTGTGGGACCAACCCGGCAGGACCCCAGCTGCTCTGCCCCGGGCTTCCTGGAATCAGCCGCTGATCTGTTTCAGCAGCGGCTGAATCGGGGACCCCTGGGGCAGAGCAGCTGGGGTCCTGCAGGGTTGGTCCCGTAGCGCCGTCCTTTGGACCAACCCGGCAGGACCCCAGCTGCTCTGTCCCAGGCATCCCCAAGAGCAGCTGGAGTGCTGCTGGGTTGGTGCCGTAGCGCTGCCCCTCGGCGCTGCGGGACCAACCCGGCAGCACCCCAGCTGTTCTATTGCAGGCATCCCTGATTCAGCTGCTGCTGAAACTGACCAGCAGCAGCTGAATCAGGGATGCCTGGGGCAGAGCCGGACTATCGTAAGGGGGGGCTATGAGGGGTCTGGGGTGGCATCCCCTCCCACCCCACTCCAGACCCCCTCATAGCTCCCCCTTCTGATAGTCCAATATATCTGATAATCCGGCACCCCCTGGGTCCTAAAGGTGCCGGATTATCGGAAGTTTACTGTAGTAGCAATATTTCTGTCTTGCCAAAACAGATTTAGTTCTAGTTAGTCTTTTAAAAAGTACAAGTCATGCCAATCAGATTATAATTGGCTCTAATTAGCATTCCTGCAAGTTGTGCCACTTTTACCAGCAGCTGATTGGCATTCAAAACAATATGAAACTCTTTCCTACACCTGAAAATATCAAAGGAAATAACTTGAAACGTATTCCTTATGATCAATTATCCGGCTAGTGAATGTGGGTTGTAGCCCTTCACATTACTTATATTGAGTAGTATCTTATTTGGTAAGTGATCCGGATTACTTGTGGAGTAAGGTACTATTTAGGGTGAGCATGGATGGCAGAATCTGTTCTGTGAGACAGACAAGTACCCAGAAGTTAACTACTTCAAGATAGGCCCAACAAGGAAAATAGCAGAACACCACTGGTCATCACCTATAGCCCCCAACTTAAACCCCTCTAGCGCATCATAGAAAATCTACAACCTATCCTCGAAAACAATCCCTCACTCTCACAGGCCTTGTGGGACAGGCCAGTCCTTGTCTACAGACAGCCCCCGAACCTGGAGCAAATCCTTTCAAGCAGCCACACACCACACCTCAGATACACTTACCCAGGAACCTACCCCTGCAACAAAGCCCATTGCCAATTCTGTCCGCACATCTTTATGAGTGACACCGTCACAGGACCTAACCACATAAGCCACAACATCAGGGGCTCATACAACTGCACGTCCTCTAATGTGATATATGCCATCAAGTGCCGGCAGTGCCCCTCTGCCATGTATATTGACCAAGCTGGACAGTCTCTATGACAAAGGATAAATGGACACAAATCAGACATCAGAAACGGTAACACACACAAACCTGTAGGGGAACATTTTAATCTGCCTCGTCACTCAATCATGAATTTCAAAGTAGCCATTCTTCTATAAAGCAATTTCACCACCCAATTACAGAAAGAGACTGTAAAACTGGAATTCATCTACAAATTTGACTCTGTTAACCTGAGCTTCAATAAAGACATTAATTGGTTAACTCATTACAAAGCCAATTTTCTTTGCCTTTAACATCCACATTTTCACATCAAAAGTTACAAATGGGACACATCCACACCACTTACTTAGCTTCATTAGCACATGTCTTACAATTGACAGATACTTCTGTTACTGTTATATATGTCTTGGTTTCCATTATTTCTACTCCAGCTCATCTGATGAAATGGGTTTTACCCACAAAAGCTCATGATACTATATAGATTTTGTTAGTCTCTAAAGTGCCACAGGACTACTCGTTGTTTTTAAAGTTCCTGACTAACATGGCTACCCCTCTGGGACTTTTTATCCTGTGAGCGATAGGCAAATACAGCAATATCAGTAGAAAATGATGATGGAAAGTAATTGTGTATTCAGATAGCTAAAGTGCTGAGTAAAATCAAATTGCATTGCCCTGGAATGGAGCCCATTTAATAAAGCCCTGTCACAGGAGCATATTCCCCACGTTGCATGTGCATGCACACACAGGCTATGTCTACACAGCCACATTTTTTTTGAATAATCGACCTTATTCTGAAGTAACAAAGAGCGCGTCTACACTGCAAGCCATTATTTCAAAGTAATAGCAAGCTGGAGGACTTCCTGTAACTTTCATTTCACAAAGAGTAAGAGAAGTCGAAGGAGGAATGTTCTTCTTTCAACTTCCTGCTGTATAGACAGTGCCAAAAGCTGAATTAAGCTATTTCAACTTCAGCTACATAGTTTACATAGCAGAAGTTGAGTAGCTTAATTGGACTTTTGCCCTGTTGTGTAGACATGCCCACAAAGAGAGTCAAGCACTGTACAAGGCATAGGTGCTGATAAGCAGGAACTGAGTCATGAACTCCTTATTTAAGCAAAGCTCTCTTGGGACTACAAAGGGATTTGTTTTAATACATACTTGAGGATTTATCATGGAACTATCTCATAGATGTGCTAACTGTAGGGATAGGGAGAAGCCTTGTGCTCAGAGTGCCCATGTGACTCTAAAGATATCAGAAGCTAAGGGTATGTCTACACTACCCCGCTAGTTCGAACTAGCGGGGTAATGTATGCATACCGAACTTGCTAATGAAGCCCGGGATTTGAATTTCCCGGGCTTCATTAGCATAAAGCCGGCGCCGCCATTTTTAAAAGCCGGCTAGTGCGAACCCCGTGCCGCGCGGCTACACGCGGCACGGGCTAGATAGTTCGAACTACGTAGCCATTCCAAACTATCTAAGGAGTACAGATAGTTCGGAATGGCTATGTAGTTCGAACTATCTAGCCCGTGCCGCGTGTAGCCGCGCGGCACGGGGTTCGCACTAGCCGGCTTTTAAAAATGGCGGCGCCGGCTTTATGCTAATGAAGCCCGGGAAATTCAAATCCCGGGCTTCATTAGCAAGTTCCGTATGCATACATTACCCCGCATTTTCGAACTAGCGGGGTAGTGTAGACATACCCTAAGAGAATAGGATGACTGATGCTGACAGGCACCCTCATGCTGTACTTGCAGAATGCGGGGGGAAGGAGAGATAGAGTGGAGACCATGCTTTCTGATTTCCACAAGGCAGGTCCAGTACTTACAATGGTGTGTCACTATTGGATCCCCTGATGTCAATGGATGGAGTAGAGATGTGGGGGCAAGACCAGAAGTGGCAAACTCATTGCATCATTGATGACCCAATAAACCTCTTGAAAACATTCAGACTAAGTATTTTGAACCAGAGTTTTTGCATCTGAGAGCTTTTTGCAGTGTCACTTTAGTTCGTAGACAGCTGAGATATTTAAATAAATACTGGTTATAGAATGGGCAAACTTGTACATTCCTGGTGCCTTCCTTCTCTTTCAGAACCTGAGAGGCTGATGTAGTTTGTGTTTTATTTTTTAATGTATTAGAACCCTTTGATTATAGTTTATGTCTGCACATTAGTCATTAGAGTTTCACTGGTGGGAATTCTGGACTTTGATAAATGGATTGGAAGCTTACACTCAGCATCACTGTAAGACTTTACAAATGACTCTGTGTCCCGTGCTGGTAAAAATGCTCTTTTGTAATTTCCTTAGGTAATACTCAGTCTATTGCAATTCATATCTCCATGCTTCCTACAACAGCAATACATTAGATAGACTATTTATTGTTTCTTCTTCTTTTTCCAATAGTAGAACAACACCAGTACTGTAAACAGAGGTAAAAGTAAGCTGGCGTGGCCTGGCATGGCACACTGGTAAGAAACTGGCCAGCTGGGGATGGGGGAAATCCTGTCCTTCTCCCTTCCACTGCCCAAAGTTGAGGTCACTTGCCAGGACCCTGAGGCCAGCAGCCAGGAGAGCCCCTGGCATGCAGCTGCATGGCCAGCGGCAATAGAGCTCCCCATGGGGCAAGGCTTGTGGCTGGAGAGCCCCTGCCCCCGGGGCCACAGAGCCTACCTGGAGGTGCAGAGTTGGTTGCCAGAGTGCCCCTCCAGGCGTTGGTGGCTGGAGAGCTCCCCGGGGATGGCAGGCCCAGGGGGGCTAGAGAGCTCTGGGTATGCAAAGTCTGCATCCAGGACTTTGCTGGGTCAAAATCCCAGGGGAGCTGCAGTACCGAGCCTACCCTTAGCTCCCTTCCCATACCTAATAGCACTGCCCCCACAACTCCCATTTGGCTGGAAACAGGAGCAGTGCAAGGCAGGGTCACAAATGGAGACTGCCTCAGCCCTGAGCCTCCCAATCCTCACTCTACCTTACACACTCACACTCCGAGCCCCCTTTCCTGAGCTCCTAACACACCAGCCCTCTACCGTGAGCCTCTTATACACTTGAACCCTGATTCCAGCACCCCCACCCCGCACATCTCCAGCCCCCTGCCTTGACTCCTGCACCGTCTCACACCCCAACCCTCTGCCCTGAGCCCCCTGCATTCCACCCCACACTTACATTTCTTACAGGTGCTGTTGTATCTCAACCCCTCACCCACTGCCCTAGGCCCCTAAAGGGGGGGCGGTTGTGATAGGACAGTACCTGTAAAACATGTAAGTTACTTTCACCACTGGTTGTAAAAGGCCAATGGGTTTTTGTGCACTGAATCTGTTCATGTTTCTACACGGACATGGCAAGCTCTGAAGTTCATGATTTTTCAAATTTATAATTGACAAAATCTTCTGTATCTTAAGCTATAATCACCTTCCCCATATCACTCTAATTGCTGGGACTCTAACTTGTACAAGGCATCTGGCAGTGATCACAGGCAGCTGGCAGTGATTGCAGACATTGGCAGTGACTGCTGAAGTACTGCCTGCTGTCCTCTTGTCCTGAAGCTGCCAGGGTTTTGTGCCAAGCAGTCTCTCTCAGCTCTGACCTGCTTAGACTCTGGAGCTGTTCTGCAGAGAAGATTCCTGAGGGAAATACGTGATTGAGTTCACTGAAATGGTTGGTCCATCAGGAGAGGTAAAATTATGACATTAGGCTCCTGTTTTGGTTTGGATTGGGATTTGTCATTAACAGATGTACGGCTCTGACTTTGTTCCAAATGAAAATTCAAAATCACCCAGGTGTATTCAAGCAATGGAACTTCTTAAATTGCTAAACACACCATTGTCTATTTTCTAAAAGAAAGATGTTCCTGTTTGCAGCATGACTAACTTTCAAGCTGCTCAGTGACTACTTGAGTATTTTGCCTTTGCTCTTGACTAAGGCTGGATGCTTCAGAACAAGGCAGACCTCCCCCCATAATGCACTGCTAAAAATGAGTGTCAGTATAGTGTATGAAGGTGGGGATTATTTCTTCCAGTTGCCAGTTCATTTCTCAAAACATGGAGATTGAAAGCCCTTGAAGTTTAATTGTTTAGTTTATATTCATAGTGGATTCTCATATAGGATCAGATTTTCAAAAATGAAGCAGTTAAAATTATTGTACTTGTCTAACATATACATGGTGATTCTCTATGTGCTTACCGTAATCAACAATTCATAATGTATGGGCAGGTAAGCATCTCAAGCAGTTGATTTACACGTGCATCAATGAGTTGCAAACATAAATTAGAGAAGCACGGTGATTGGGATTTGTTTGACTTTGAAAATCTGGCTCACAATGTCTAATCCTCTTTTGAATTTTACTGAGTTGTGTGCCTTGATATTATTCTACAGCAGTTAGCTTCACAGGAATGTAAAGAATAACAGGCAAGTCATTTTGTCCAAGGCCATCATGGATTTTGTATCTAATTGACAAGAAAGTAAGATTTTTTTTTCCTTGGATACACAACTGCCACTGATTAATTATGTGGCTTTGTTCAAGTCACTAAGGCCTAGATTTTTAAAGAGACAGAGGGATTTAGGCTGCCTAACACCATAATCCCTTTTGAAATGAGACATAAGCTCCTAAATCAGATAGGCATTACATTACTGAGTGCAGCAACACCTAAATATATTAAAAGTCTGTGCCTAAAGGCCCACTTCAGTGATTTCCTTAAGTGCATGCGTGACGGGGTGCCCCCGTCCCTGGGTGCGCCCGCAGACAACCCCGAGAGCCGGGGGAAGAGAGCGGAGACCGGCTCGCTCCCCCGGCAGTGCGGCGCATGCACCCAGGTCCGCCCGCCGCATTTAAAAAGCAGACGGACCAGCTGGGCAGGGGGCGCGGAAGCGGCGGAGAGCGTGGTGCCGGCCGGGGCGTCCCAGGGAGCGACCGCAGACGCCGGCCAGGGGAGGACCCCGGCCGAAGGAGGAAGCTGGCGGAGGACCTGGGCAGCGGCGGTGGAAGCAGCTGGGAGCACGGAGCAGGTCTGGGCGCCCCAACAAGTAGCCGCGGACGCCGGGTGGCGGGGAGAGTGGCCCCCAATGCCGAGAGCGCGGAGATGAGCGGCAGGCGCTGTGGCAGGGTGACCCGGGATGCCAAGTCGGCAGAGGCGGCCAGGGAGGTCGCTAGGAGGTGAAGGACTGGGACGCCAGGGGAAGAGCGGTCCAGACCCCAGGACGTGCACTGGACCCAAAGGCGAGACAGCACAAGACGCCGGCCCCTTGAGCGGCACTTCCGACAGACCCGGAGGGGCCGTGAGTAACCCCCCGACGGGCGCCGGGTCCTCCCCATCCCCGATTACGGGGACTCTCCTCCAACCATGGGGAAGGGGACAGCTTGCTGGGCAGTAGGTTGGTCTCTCCCAAATAAGTTGGCGTAGACCGCGACCTAACCCCCCCCTCAAAGCGCAAGCCTAGAGCAAAGCTAGGGAGTGGGGCCTCCGTGAAGTAAACGCGAGGACCCATTCCCACACAAGTTGGGGGGGGGGGGAGAATGGGGAGGATCTGTGACAGATGGTGGAGAATGTGGGCAGTTGACTCACACCCCTGCATTAAGGGGATTTCAGCTCGGGGAGTATAATAAGGCCTGGGGTGAGGGGGTTTAAAAAAAAATGGATGTGGCTCAGCTGTTAGACTGGCTGACTGAGCAACAGCGCCAGAACCACCAACAGCAAACGCAGTTGATACAGCAGTTGGCCACTCAGCAACAAGTGCAGCAGAGACAATTGGTCCGGGAGCTGGCCGACCAACACCAGGCCCAACAGGACCGGTGGTTCCAACAGTGGGCCTCAAAAGACCCAGTGGGAATGTCGGCCATTGCAAGCGGGTCAGGCGAGGAGGCAGACCTCGCCCAACTACCAGTCTGTCTAGCAAAAATGGGGCCAGGGGATGACCCCGAAGCTTTTTTAATTACCTTTGAACGGGTGGCCACGTCCGCCCGCTGGCCCGAGGAGCATTGGGCCACCTTGGTAGCCCCCTATTTAACCGGACCGGCTCAGGCCGCATATAGAAGTCTCCCAGATAGAGAGGCCCTTAATTACTATAAAGTTAAAGAGGCTATTTTGGATCCGACGGGGATCAATCCAGAAACGTACCGCCAGCGGTTCTGTACTGAAGCCTTTCCCCCAGGGGCCCGACCCAGAGCCGTAGCCCAGAAGTTGCGGGACCTAGGATGGCGGTGGCTTGAGCCCGAGAAGCAATCAGGGACCCAGGTGGCCGAGACAATAGTCCTGGAACAATTTATTCAAATCCTCCCAGCAGGGGCCCAACGGTGGGTGAGGCGACATCGGCCAGAAGCCCTCGCGGATGCAGTCTCCTTGATGGAGGACTACTTAGCCGCTGAAATCCCAGGAGAGAAGGAGACCTGGAGAAGGCAAGCCCGAGGCCGAGCAGAGAGAGAGGCCAGGACCCCTCAACCCCAAGGCAGGGGGGAAAGAAGACCAGCTTTGCCCTCCAGGAACATACCGGTCCGTCGGACCAGCCTCAGAAGAGGAGTGAACCCCCGTCCAGGGGGAGGAGAAGGAAGAAGAGTAGAAAGCACAGAAGGGAGTAACAAGCCAGCCACGCCACCACCGAATGTGTGTTTCGAGTGCAGACAGGAGGGTCACTTCAGGAGGGATTGCCCATTCATGGATTGCTCCTTCGGCGAAATACTCACCGAGGGGCCCCAGGAAGGACCCCCACTACCAAGCCGGATCACAACAGAGATTGTAGTCAATGTAGAAGAGGTGACGGCGTTGGTAGACTCAGGGTGTAGTCAGACGCTCCTGAGGGCAGAGCTGGTGTCGAATCCCTGGGGATTCGGCCCACCCGTGCAGATGCAGTGCATCCATGGGGATGTCCGGACTTACCCCACGATTTGGGTCAATGTGAGGAGGCCAGATGGAAGTAGTCAGTGTAGAGTAGCCCTCGTCCCGAAACTGGTGTACCCCGCCATTCTGGGGCGAGACTGGCCGGGATTCCGGCAATTGCTCCAAGAGTGGAGTAAGTTAGAACCACAGGACAGGAGAGAGGAACGAGAAGAAGTCTCGGATGAGTTGGAAGCCCGGGGAGAGGAGGCCGGAGACCCAGTCCTGGAAACGGGAAACTGGGAAGATGGAGACTTCTTACAGGAGCAACGCAATGACCCCACGCTGAGCTGAGCCTGGGAGCAAGCGCGAGTGGTGATGGGGGAGGAAGATCCCGAATCCGAGACCCCGCAAGGTCCTTATTTCGAGGTATGGAATGACCGCCTATACCGAGTAGTTAAAGAGCCCAGGGAGGAAGGGTGGTGCCGACAATTAGTGGTCCCCAGCCGATATAGGCGGCAGGTACTGGAGTCAGCCCATGCCAACCCCTGGGCGGGACACCTGGGACGGGAGAAAATGGAACAGAGGATCATACAGCGGTTTTTTTGGCCTGGAATTTATTGCGAAATTCGAAACTTTTGTGAGTCCTGTCCGGAGTGTCAGAGGGCTAATTTGAAACTGGGTCCGAAGGCTCCTCTAGTACCCTTACCAATAGTAGGAGTGCCCTTTGAACGCATTGGGCTAGACCTAGTAGGACCATTGGAGAAATCCAAGGCAGGCTCCCAATATATCATGGTAGTCGTGGATTATGTGACCTGCTACCCCAACGCGGTCCCTTTACGGAACACCTTAGCCCTCACATTAGCCACTGAGCTGATAAAAATATTTTCAAGACTAGGGATCCCCCAAGAAATCCTTACCGACCAGGGGACGAATGTCACCTCTAAACTAATGGAAGAATTATCAGCAGACAACCCCGAGAGCCGGGGGAAGAGAGCGGAGACCGGCTCACTCCCCCGGCAGTGCGGCGCATGCACCCAGGTCCGCCCGCCGCATTTAAGAAGCGGCCGGACCAGCTGGGCAGGGGGCGCAGAAGCGGCGGAGAGCGTGGTGCCGGCTGGGGCGTCCCAGGGAGCGACCGCAGACGCCAGCCAACGCCGAGAGCGCGGAGACGAGCGGCAGGCGCCGCGGCAGGGCGACCCGGGGTGCCAAGTCGGCAGAGGCGGCCAGGGAGGTCGCCCAAAGGCGAGACGGCCCAAGATGCCGGCCCCTTGACCGACAGACCTGGAGGGGCCGTGAGTAACCCCCCGACGGGCGCCAGGTCCTCCCCATCCCAGATTACGGGGACTCTCCCCCAACCGTGGGGAAGCGGACGGCTTGCTGGGCGGTAGGTTGGTCTCTCCCAAATAAGTTGGCGTAGACCACGACCTAACCCCCTCAGAGCGCAAGCCTAGAGCAAAGCTAGGGAGTGGGGCCTCCGTGCAGTAAACACGAGGACCCATTCCCACATGAGTTTGGGGGGGGAGGGAGTGGGGAGGATCTGTGACAGCATACTTAAAAATAGAATGCCCATTGACTTCATGGAGTCTCACTGAGTTCAGTGGAACTACTCATGTGAGTTAAGTGAAGCATATGAGTAAGTTTGTAAGGTCAGGTCTCAAACCTCTGTGCTTTATACTCCATCTTTAAAAAAGGGAAATAATAAATACATACTTTTTTATGGATATTGTGAATATAATTGGTACAAACACCACCAGCAATTTCACAGGGGTTTCTAAAACTTGAGTACAAGCTAGCCAGATTGGTTAATGCCACAATGAATACAACCGTACACACATATGAAGAACTTAAAAACAATGAATAGTCTAGTAGCACCTTAAAGACTAACAAAACATGTAGATGGGATCATGAGCTTTCATGGGCACAACCCACTTCTTCAGATGACTGGAGTATTAGAAGTCTAGATCCAAGAATAAATAAGGGGAAAGGGAAAGAGGAGAAAAAAGGAGAGAAAAGGAGGGGGAAAAAAGAGAGAAACAGTGAGTAGATGGTTCAAGTAGTTACAAGAGGATAAGAACAAATAGCACCTTCTTTGGCTGCTTGGTTGGTTGGTTAATATGAAGGAAATCAAATAATGCAGACAAGCTTGGAAAGGCCCTAGATTTGCCTTCCTTGTCCCTTCTAAATATGTCTCCCGAGTAGTCATTTGTTTGTACTTCTGGTAAAAAGTGAGGCTTTTACAAACACTTCTAAAATGAAAAGAAAAATTCCAGTCGCCTAGTATTTAGGGTTGCCAACTTTCTGATCGAAAAAAATTAAACACTCCTGCCCCACCCCTTCTCCAAGTCCTATCCCCACTCATCCATTCTCCCTCTTTCCCTCTCACTCCCTTGCTTATAACCACATAGGAGCTTAGTTTGAAATTGTTTTTCATTCATTTCTCTTTTCCATCAAGAAAGAGAATTTGAGGGACCTTGTATGAAAATTGTGGTAAAGAGTCTAAGAATATTAAACAGCTAAAAGATGCCCACTCAATCTGCCAAAGAAATTACTGCTACTTGGACTAATTGAAAGCTTACAGACAAAGGCTGCTTGTGGGACGTGATGAATTGTTCCTATACATGTTACTGTAAGGAGAATAATGAGGCATGGAACACAAAGGGGATGGCAGTCCCCTTCAGAATGTTCACCTACCTCCTCTTTCTCCTCTAATTAAACCTGTCTTTCCTCAAGCACCAGCATTCAAGGTTAAATAAAAAAGTATTTCTACTATTTTCCATTACAAATATATAGTATTTCAGCTACAATATGGGTTAAATAGGCTTTTGTGGGCTAGTCTGAGAACCTAACTACTAGGGATGTTAAAAAGTGGGTAATTGGGTAATCGTGTAACCGCTGAAAATCTCAGGCTAGGTCTACACTACAGAGTTTTTGCACAAAAACTTGCGGAGTGTCCATACCTCAAGCTCTTTTGCACAAGTAAAACGAAAGAACAGAGGGGTTTTTCTGGTGTATGTATTCCTCCTTCTACAAGGAATAACTCCTTTTTGCACACGAGCTCTTGAGCAAAAAGGTGTGTGTGGACAAGGAATGGGAGGTTGGGGGGGTTGTGCAAAAAGAGGCAATTGAAAAAAGCACAGGTGCCCTGGTGGCCATTCTGTAAATAGCAATCAGAGTTTCCTTTCAAGGAAAGTGGGTCTGGCCCACGAAAGCTCATCATCTAATAAACCATCTTGTTAGTCTTTAAAGTGCTACATAGTCCTGTATTTTGTTTCAGCTACACCAGACTAACACGGCTACATCTCTATCACAGTTTCCTTTCAAGAGAGTGTCCATGCAGTCTGGATGCTGTCTTGCACAAAAGCGCATCACTTTTTCGATGAGCTTTTGCAGTATGGACGCACTCTTGCGCACGAAGCCTGTAGTGTAGACATAGCCTCAGTGGTTACACCATTACACACTGCAGGCACTGTAGTATAAAGCTTATACTGCAGAGCCCACCATGTAGCCAGCTGCCTGGGAGCAGAGCCTGCTGGCCCCACTCCTGGGGAGTTGACTGCACTGTGGGCTCTGAAGTATAAGCTGTATACTGGAGCCCCCGCAGTGTGGGACAGCAGCCAGCTCCCTGGGAGCAGGTATGCACTGGAAGCCAGCTTTTACGTCGGCTCCTAGTGTGTACCGGCTCCTGCCTGCCAGCCCCACTCCCAGGGAGCTGCTGCCTCTGTTACAAAGGCAGCAGCATGGAGTGGCAGTCAGCTCCTCAGGAGTTGGTGCACGCCAACTGCTACCCTAGGGACTCTGATACGGAGCTAGCAGTGCATATCAGTTTACGGTAATTTATCAGATAACCATTTAAATGGTTATTATATTACATCCCTACTAACTACCATTTATAACACTGTTTCTTTGGGAAAATGTGTTCTAAATTCCAAACAACTGACTTACAAATTAACTTTTGCAACACAAGTTGGGGACTTCCTGCATTGTTTTTGTAAATTATCTTGGAACAGAAGACAGTGTTTTCAAATAGAAGCAGCTGAATGTATCAGTAAAGTTCTTTATGGATGTGCATTTTATTTTACAGTATACACAGGTGTATTAGGTTCTTCAGAGAAAATTCAGAGACATTAGGTTCCACCTCTAAAGAGCTTTTGCCATAAGGAACCAATACTCATATTCATTATTGTGTAGTATCTTTCTGTGCAAGTAGTCTCATCAGTTCATTTCCCTGCCTGGGGACAAATTCTGTGAATAGTGGTGAAAATGTCTCTGGTAATAATGTGAGGTCTAAGAAGGGTAGAGGGTCAATGCACATGCAAGGGAATGACTTTGATTTTAAGATAATAAGTAAGGTGAATTTGCTGACTTCAGATTAGCCTGATTTCTATCATCATCTGTCATTGGTGGTAGTTTATTAATTAAAATACAGTATTAAAGTTTACTTTAAGAGTTGTCTATTGCATTGCACATGACACTTACGTACCTTCTTCCTTTTCCTTTTTTTGCAGTGAGTGGTGATGTGCTAGTGTTAAAGAGTTTAATGCAAATTACCTTTGTCCACATTGTTTTGGAGGATGGTCTTGTTCTCTGGGGTTCCTTTTTACTCCATGCTTGCATGTTCCCTTGAATGCACTGTGGACACCCCTCTTACTGCTTTCTGTCTGTCACCATAGGACAGCATGGCCTAGTTGTCTGAGCCTATAGAGTGGCCCCTGCTGGCAGAGTGGTGCAGTCTAACTGCCAGAGTCCACTGAGTAGCCTTTGCTGGCAGGGCAGCTTGGCCTAATGCTTAGTACTGAAGGGGCCGTTAACACAAAGAGGGGGATACCACTGGTAGGAGGGCCCAGGCCCACCCAACTTCACTGGGTCTTGTCTTAAGGCCCTGGAAGTGGTTGAGTGGTCCACCACTGGCTCAGCAGGGAATCCCAATGAAACACACTCAGCTCATTTGGCTGGGAGGTACCACTTGCACACATTTCCTGGGGCACTCGCTACCATCTTTGGTGACAAGGCAATCCATGAGACTTCAGGGTCCCCAGGCTCCACAGTGCAAATTACTCCCCAGGTCTCTGTCAGTTCTGGAGGTTTGTTCCAGTCTCCTGAGTCTCAGGCTCCCTCTGTCAGGTTCTGTGGCTGATCTACCTCTGGAGATCTGACATCCAGCCCAGGCTGAGCTGAGTTGCTCCCTCTTATACTAATCCAGCACTTGGAGCATGCCCAGTATGGTGGGGTGGGATGGGGAGGGACTTCCTCCAGCCACAGTGCATTAACTCCTTTTGGCCCAGTGTGGGGTAGGCACACCCTTTCACATGCTCTCTTTTAGCAGTACAGTGAATGTATATATATTTTCTTCTTTCTTTTTCCCCTTTCTGTTGTGTGTTTTAGGCTGGCCTGATTCGGACGGACAGTAGTGAGTTTTTCATTGAGCCTCTGGAGAAGGGGCAGCAGGAGAAGGAAAAGAATGGGAGGGCACATGTGGTCTACCGCAGATCTGCTGTCAGACAGGAAAGAGCAGAATCACAGAAGGATCTTCATAATGAAGGTAGGACAGTGTGTGTTGACTACACATGTACACATCCTTTACTGCACCCTGCACGCACATGCTTCATTAGCTCTGGCTGAGCTGCACTAGGACACAAAATCTGATTAATGAGGGGAGCTTGCAGCATTCTTGGTGTTTATTTGAATAGTCAATTAACCTTATGAATTCTTATTGGTTACTCGACTAGTCTATAGTACCCGGGGGTGGGGCTGGCAGCCACTGGGCTCCACTCACACCCCTGAGGAGCCTTCTGCCACTCTGCGCGGTTGCCTCTGTGGGGTGCCAGGCAGGAGCTGGTCTGCGAGGGGACCCAGTTTAGACACCAGCTCCCCTCACAGACTGGCTGCCTGTCGCCCCATGCTACTGCCTCTGATACAGAGGCAGCAGCACGGGGTGGTAGCAGCCTGTGTCCAACGGGGGGGGGGGGGGGGCTCTGAGCTCTTGGACCCAGCATGAGCTAGAACTGAGCAGGGCTGCCTGCCCGCCTGGCTCCTAATACACTTTAAAAATGCAGAGCCACAGCAGAGGTATGTCCCAGAACTGGCACAAGCCAGAACTGAGCTGGGCTGCTGGCCAGCCTGCTAAAAAATTTACTGTTGGGGGGAGGAGGGATGATGTGTGTAATATATAGCATTAACCTATAAGCTTTTGATTATCGGTTCTTAACTGACTAGATATTACATCCCTAGTCCACGGTGCTTCTTAGAGCACTTTGGCAGATCTAACTCCAGGTGGACAATAAGCGACTTGCAGGCCAGACATGATTCACCAGTTAGCCACTGGCAGGCTGCCAGATGCTTTATTTACCTGAGCGTCTGCAGGTATGGCCACTCGCAACTCCCATTGGCCGCAGTTCATTGTTCCAGCCAGTGGGGACTGTGTGTGGGAAGTGGTGCAGGCTGAGCCACTGCTTCCTGCAACTCACCATTGGGCGGGAATGATGAACCGCAGCCATCAGGAGCTGAGTGTGTCTGTGCCCATGGATGCTCAAGTAAATAAAGCATCTGGCATCCTGCCAGGGACTAACCTGCAGACGCTCAGGTAAATAAACCACGTCTGGCTGATGGATTGCTTATTGCCCACGCCTGCTCTAGATTGTGCTAAGCTACCCACAGCTCCCCAGGAACTTTCTAGCAGTTGACAATCACTGGTACCTGTACTGGGAAATGAGAGGAATCCTGTTGAAAATCCTTTGGAGCCCAGTGAAGCTTAAAAGCCACTTTATGCCCTAAAGAACCAGAGAATTTGGCAGCTACAGTCTCCTAAATCCAGTGAAAGTACCCTCGGATGAATCAGATCCATAATTTTGTTCTGATGAATGGGAATGATTTGTGTTTTATCTGTAGAAAAATCAGAGGGTATGTGACTGTGTGCAGAGAAAACCCCAAGTCTCCTCTTCCTGGATAAACACTGAAATGCAGGAGTCTGCTGTCATTGAGTTAATTTAATCTCTTCAGTATAAGGCATGCTTTTTAATTCTGGTTTCAGTGCAATTAAAGATCTGATACTTGGTCATAATGCTGTAAAGATGCCTTTCCTGGAAAGCCAGTTTAAAGCAACCAGTAACGATAATAGTAATACTTTGCATTTCTTTAGCACCTTCCAACTGAAACTCTCAGTTATGTCTAGAATACCCTTGGTTTCCGAAAGAAAATATGCAAATTCGGCATGAATTTGCATATCTTCTTCCGATCCCTTTTTCGGAAAGTTTTTTCAGGAAAAAAAAAAGCAGTCTAGACGGGGGTTTTCACGCAAAACCCCCCCTTTTTCGAAAGAATCCTGGAAGCCTCATTTTTTGAGGAGTAAGGGTTCTTTCAAAAAAGGTGGGGTTTTGCGTGAAAACCCCAGTCTAGACTGCTTTTTTTTTTTCCCGAAAAAACCTCTTCTGAAAAAGGGATCGGAAGAAGAGATGCAAATTCATGTGGAATTTGCATATCTTCTTTCAAAAGTAGGGTTGCCAGGTATCTGGTTTTCTACCGGACAGTCTGGTTTTTGTGCCCTCTGACTGGTAAAAAAATTCAGAAAATACCAGACATGTAATGTCCGGTATTCTCTGTTTTTCCGGTTGGGTGCTGGATGGAAGCCTGGTGGGGGCGAGGGGAGTGGCTGGGAGGCGGGGCCTCATTTGGCGCCGGGAGCCTGTGGTCACGTGCAAAAGCCTGGTGGGGGTGGGGGGAATGGCTGGGAGTCCCAGCCACTCCCGTTGCATCCGCCAGGCTTCTGCACGCAACCAGAGGGAGTCCCAGGCTGGGAGGCAGGGCCGCGATCAGTGCTGGGAGCCTCTGGTTGCGTGCAGAAGCCTGGTGGGGGTGGGGGGAGTGGCTGGGAGGCAGGGCACAATCGGCGCTAGGAGCCGTCTGCTGACTGCGTCTGAGGAGGAGTGACGCCTTGGGGAGGAGGAGAAGCCCTGTCTCTGCTGCTGAGTGCTGGTCAAGCGCGTTGTGGCGCCGTAGTCCAGGAGAGAAGCCCACAGGTGCTTTGTAGTTGCGTATAGGCGCCTTCCATGGGCGCTCAGGCAAAACTGACTGGGGTGGCATTTCTGCTCCTTCCCACTTGGACACCTAAAGATCTGGCTATGGGGGAGTCACCTTCCTACCCAGGTTGCCCCCCCCTCCTGCTCCACCATTGTGTTGCCTTGGGGTCTGCCTTTTTCTGCTTTGGGTAGCAGGCGGCTGCTTTGCAGAGCAGGCTCTGCTGCTTCCCCCTTTGTTTCCAGCTTGGTGGCTCGGGGTAGTAGCTGCACAGGATGTGTGTTCGGGGTGGGTGGTTTTTTTTGCTCGACAAATTTTTAGCCCGCATGTTCAGTATTTTTGGGGAGACCATTTGGCAACCCTATTTGGAAGCCGAGGGTAGTCTAGACGTGTCCTCAGGGTACTTCATCAACAGAACTGATTAAGCCTCACAGCACTCCTCTAAAGTAGGTTTTGTTACAAAGGCAGTTAAGAGACTTTCTCAAGGACACCTGGATCATTGTCAGGCTGGGTGGAGCCCTGATTAGAATCCTCTATGTCAGGGGTGGGCAATAATTTTTGATGGGGGGGCCACTCCAAGATTTTGGCAGGTGGTCAAGGGCTGTACTCTTCCATGATATTAATGGAGGCGGTGCGGGGTCTGGGATGGAGGTTGGGTGCAGAAGAGAGCTTGTGGTAAGGGATTCAGGTGCAGGAGGGCCCGTGAGGTCTGGGAGGAAGTTTAGGTGAAGAAGGCAGTTGTGAGCTGGGGCATGGAGTTGGGTGCAGGGGTTAGTGTTGTGACCTAGGGCAGGAGGGGACTGTGATCTCAGGCAGGGGATTGGGGTGCACAGTCAGGGAGGAGGTATTGGCTCAGGAGGGGGGCAGAGGGTTTGGGTTATGTGGGGAAGGGAGATAGGAGTGGGGGGACAGAGGGCTGGGGGGTGGGAGGAAGGAGGGACTGGGGTGCCTGAGGCAGGCTCTGGCTGGGAGACTTACCAGTGAGACTCCTGGCCAGTAGCTCAGTACATTTCTCAGGAAGGAGCTTTCCCCACCCCTACACAGGCTGCAGGGCTGTGCGCTCTGTGAATAAGTCTGAGAGGAGAGGGGATTGGTGCTTCCCGCACTGCCTGTTCTTGAAACAGACACCTCCCATTGGTCAGAAACTGGCCAACAGTATTGTGCTGGAGGTGGGAACAGCTGTGAAGCATCACTCCCTGCTTCCCCTTGCTCACAGTTTGTGAAATACAGTTGGTCCCACAGTTGCTTTTCTAAGTGACGTGTGGGAGCAGGGCAAGCAGGGGAGTCTGCCTGAGGCTCTCTGCTGCATCTGTGGGCCAGATCCATTGGCTTGGCAGGCCAGATCTGGCTCACGGACTGTGTTTTGTTCAGGCCTGCTCTATGTTTAACTGGTTAACCTATTACATGGGATTTTACATCCCTAATATGCATGCAAAAGTGGTTAGAGGATCAACACCAAAGTTTGAGAAGTACTGTGTTAATAGCACTTTGGCTATGTTTGAGTAGGAATTAATATTCTTTAGCATTATCTCCTTTAATATCATACTAATTTCCATGGCTACTAATTGTGATGTTAAAAACACAGCATGAAAGCAGGAGCAGATACATCTTTACAAAGAAAAGAACTTATTAGCAACCCTATATACTTCAGTAGTAAAGACGGTGATGGAAAAACACACTAAAAATGCAGCAAGTACTGGGAGAAGAATTATCTCTGAGGAGAATGTGATGTTAAAAGTTTCTCATCTGTTTTCAGCTGTTCTTTAAGATTAAGTATAGCTAATAAAAACATTTGCAAAGAGCTGTAAAGCAATAGGGGGAAAGAGAAGGTGATGAATGACTTTTTGGGATTGGTCTTTCATGTTTGTCACTAGTTTTTATTTAGAGAAGGCTGGAGGACTGGAAGGCTCAGGTGATGAGGGTGCCATCCAGAAATCACTGTTTCCTGTGTGGACCCAATCCATCTAATTCTGTTTCCCTGCATCTTGTCTCACCATTTACACTTCTGCAGAGTGGATGTAAATCACTATTGCATCAGAATGGGGGTAAGTTGCCCCCACTTTGCACTTATAATGTCTGTGCAGGGTTCAGAGGAAGGGGAAAATCAGGCCCTGCACGTAGCCATCACTTGTTGGCCATCTGGTGGGTAAATAGATATCTTCAGAGTTGCCAGTCAGGCATTTTTCATGAGCACTAAGTTCACTAGAAAGAAAGGCCATGCCGTAGGAGGAGTGAATACATCATCCGAGGCAAAGCTCTCTAGCTCTGTTTACTTACTTGCATTCTTGTTGGGTCTTTCCCATCTGTCTGCACAGCCTATGCTGTAACCAGGCACTTGGCCAATGGGGACATCATGTAAGAGTGGATTGACAACTCCGGTGCAAATGTGTTATGTGTCTATCAAAGCTTGCTCTGTAAAACAGAGAGAGGGTAAAAATAGAGAAGGAATTTTTTGAAACACTGTGACTGTATAAGTTATTTTAAAGAGGGGTAGGATGAGGGCCTAGGGCCAAAGGCTGAGTTGTGGTGAGAGTTTAGCTTTTTTTGCTTTGCTCTATTTAAGGTTCTTGATCAACGTTAAACACATTTTCACAGCTTGGGCCTCGCCATCTTCATCCGTCTGCTTGAAAATGAAGCCCCTGTTGGCAAATACAGAAATTCCTGCAGGATGTGCTGTGCAGAGGTCAAAGCTCTTAAACCGCTTTATGTGACTCTCTGTTTGGAATAATGAAATGCTCCTAATATCATCTCTCTTTATTTAACTAGATGGCATACTCCCAAGTAGGGTACAAGTATCAAAGAATTAAGTGGCTATCAAGAGGCCTGGGAGTGGAGAGGTTGCCTAGCTTTGCCTATAAGTTATTATTGTCTTCAGAGAACCCTTCAAACTCATTTTGGGGGCACTTACTCAGAATTTTGGCTTGGGTGACGAATTTAGTGTTGATAAAAGTCAGGGGTGGGATTGTTAATGTTCCTGCTTCCCATGCTGTTAATGTCCATGGACGTCATCTCCCTTTGATGTCCTGTCTTGTACCTTTCACCACCATGATAGACACCGTTAAAATAAAACATGTCCAAGCCCTTAATTAATCCTTTCTAGTTTTGGCAATGCTTGCTCTCAGTGGCCATTTAGAGGTGCTGCTTCCAGAAATGGCATCTGATGGAGTCTGGCCCAGAGCCTCAAGGCATTTAGCTGCCTGTTGCCCATGCTCTGGGCCTTAACTGTTTTGTTATTTTTTTTTTGTCTCCTTTTGATCACTCTTCTCATCCCCATTAGCTTTCCTGTGATCTCCTGTATATCTGTATCTTACCTGTCTATGTGTATTGCACAGTTTCTAGCACAGTAGGGTCCCCATCCCAATAGTGAAGGAGAAGGGGCATTCTTATTGCTGTCATTAGTGATTTTAAGCAAGAGAGTAGCCAAAAAATGTTTGGACTCGCTGTTTTACTGTCAGGACTATGATAACATTTCGCTGCAGAAATAAAAGCGTCAGAAGTAGCCACTTGTTCCATGTTATTGGCAGAGGCAGAAGAAGGTAGGCACGATGTGGGATCTTAAGGTATGTGTCGACATGGGGAGTGACATTCCTCTTGGTACCTAGGATAAGCTGTCCTTGGGGCTTGGAGAAGTCTTGATTTGCCAGAAAAAGCTGACAATTAGAAGTGGGCATTGGAAGCAAAACTGCATTCCAGTTCCTCAGTGAATAAAAACTGGAGCATACTTGCATTCTCTCCTTAAATGGAATAGAAGACCAGACACTACAGCTTTGTTGGTAAACAGCCACCAGGCACTTTATTCCTTAGGCTGACAAAACTTGGTCTTTCTTTCCATAACCTTCAGGAGGAGGGGCAGGGAGCTGAAACAAACACAGGGCTCTCTGTCCACAGACTCCTCCCCTAGAGTTAATATACTGGCAGTGTCTTCCTCACCAGCTACTGTTGAGTTGGGGTATAAGGGTGAGTGAATCAGTACAGAAAGCAGGCAGGTATTTTATCCACTTTCACACAGACAGATGACTCATGCATATAAGAAAATGGACAAGTAACTGCATTAGATCCAGGAAACAGCTCTAAAGCCACATTGTTCTGCATGCAGTAGCCTTAACATATCTCCCCATTTCCTCTTTTCTCTCATCCCCATCAGCTCCAATCCTCAGTGTGGGTGAGCTCCCAAATTCACTGGACCTGATTGAAGACCGGCTTGGTGAAGTGGATCGGAAGAGGCGCCATGCCAAGAAGAATGACTACAATATTGAAGTCTTGCTGGCAGTGGACGATTCAGTTGTGCGTTTCCATGGGAAGGAACACGTCCAGAATTATGTCCTCACGCTCATGAACATAGTGAGGTTTTCTTTTCTTTTATTGTTTACTAAGCACGGGTGCTAAAAGGGATGTGGGAGATTGCAGGATGAAAATAGAAATTGGTAGTGATAATTACTATTGAAAGTCTTGCTTTGTTTACATTTGCCATGGATATAACATTGTATGGCAGCAATTCTATAGCCAGTTAGTTCACTAGCAGTATAGATGAGTCATGAATATCAGTCGAGTAATCCAGGTATATTTCAGCATTCCTTAGATGTGGATTTGCCTGATAAAGGCTGTTGGTTCTCCTTTCTGGACATTGAAGAGGAGTTTTCACACTAAGGTCAGATAGGAGACAAAAGGGATCTATGTACAAAACATAGATTTATTTTCAGTGTAATTTCCCCTTCTTTCTTGGCTATTTGGATCAGAGTTAAGGATGCCTCCCAGCATGGCCCTGTAGTGAAGCCCTGACCCCTGGTTTGCCATCACAGTCTTCTGACACAAAACTTATTGTGTTCTCTCAATCGATTGTTCTGAAAAACATACCTTAGGAAGTGTTGTCTTTGACAATTAGCAAATGGAGTGGCTGAAATAACAAAATGTGGACATGAGATAAAAATAGTTTTATGCTCATCTCTATTATTGTCTCAAGAACTGAAAATGGTGCACGGATCAGTGTTCATATCACATTCTCTGTCAGGGTATGTCTAGACTACATGCCTCTGCCGACAGAGGCATGTAAAATAGGCTACCCGACATAGTCAATGAAGCAGGGATTTAAATATCCCCAGCTTCATTAAAATAAAAAGGGCCACTGCGCTGTGCCGGCTCAGCTGATCGTCGGCACAGAGCGCGAGTCAAGATGAGGCTCGGTCGACAAGGGAAGCCTTTGTCGACCGCTCCTGTAAACCTGTAAAATAAACCATTTTTATTTTAATGAAGCCGGGGATATTTAAATCCCCACTTCATTGACTATGTCGGGTTGCCTATTTTACATGCCTCTGTCGGCAGAGGCATGTAGTTTAGACATACCCTCAGTATCCAGCTTGGGCCAGGGAAGCTAGTATGAATCCAACCAGCATGAATCCTGGTCATGAGCCACCCAAGATATGTTGTGTACACACTGAGAAGACTGTATAGTGTCCTCCATAATGTTACTGGTCTGTATTGATTGGTGGCTGTGCGTTTTCATATGGGTAGGGTTAATTCATTGTAACCTAGTCGTGCCATTGCACCATCAAGATGTATGTTCATTGTCATTGCAGATTGTCTCAAAATTGCTTCTTAACCTATGCCTCTTGTTCGTGGGAGTCCCAGGAAGGGCAAGCAGGCAGTGTCTGTTGCTATCTGGTTGGTGTTGATGTATTTCACTCAGTTATTTTATTTAAGGGGTGAAGATTTTTCCTTCTCTTTCCCCAGAGGTGAGCTTAGATCTTGAAGACCGTTTTGAGCTAAGCAAGCAGGCTATATACCATCAGCAATAAAGGAGGGAAAAGAGAGGGAGTGCAGATAAGGCATAGTTACGGGAGAGAACTCAAGTGAACTATCCCTTTACTGCATTGGTTGCTCACCTCTTCTCTGGCATAGCGCACCTCAATATTTTTCATTATTTTGAGGCACGCCACCATATTGTTTTAAAATGAGTCACCCTTTTAATGCCTGTTTACTACCTGCACTGTTCACAGTCTGAACAAAACAGTTAATAACATTAAAGTCTAACATCATTACCTGTATTATATAGATTGGTACAAGTATTCTCAGTCAGTTCACACATGTACACCAGCAAGACACCAAATTAAAACAATTGTTTTATTATGTGATGAACAACAAACAATACAAAAGTTGTACTAATAAAAACATCAACTAATGATATTATTATGTATCAAGATGTATACCCACGGGCTTTTGAAGTGAGCAACATTAGAAGCCAAACTGCAGAGATTGCAAGCCTAACTCTACCTGACATGGACTGGAACTCTGCAATATTGCCCTGCATTCGATGCTCACTGTGGATACGTCTGCATTGCAACGCTATTTCAGGATACCAGAGTATTCTGAAATAGCTATCCCACATCTTCACAGCAAGCCCGTTATTCCAACGTCCCTCTAAACCTCATTCTACGAGGAGCAAGGGACATTTCGGAATAGCACTTTATTTTGAAATTTGGCGCCGTGTAGACTGCACCGAATGATGAAAAAAGCTATTTCGAAATAGCATCAAAATAAGATACGCAATTTGCGTAGCTCAAATTGCATATCTTATTTCGAATTACGGTGCAGTGTAGATGCACCCTGTAATTCACAGTCTGTGATGAAGGATCACAAATTATATAGAAAAAATAAAAATAAATAAAAACATTTTTAATGAGACACATGAGCGTGTCTTGATGCGCAGAGTAATCTAACCCCAGGTAAAAATACTATCAGTGCCACTCTGAACTCTTGCTTTTTTTACCTCAACTGCTCTCTTTTGTTGTTCTTGATGTAAGTCAGGCTTGGAAAACTTAACGTGCACAGGTATCTTGTTGAAAAGGGCAATAGAATGGAGACAGGATAGTCAGAGATTACAGGATATTTGCCGTCCAGCTGCAACCAGAAAGAGTCCAATGGTGTATCTAATCTGTGTATATTAATTTTCCTGAAGTTAGGACGATTTTGATCTCTTCTCTTAGCTCAGACAAGCAATTCTGTAGGGTTATAGATACAAATACAAAGAGCATTATAGTTAGGAGAGGGATAGCTCAGTGTTTTGAGCATTGGTTTCCTACACCAAAGGTTGTGAGTTCAATCCTTGAGGAGGCCATTTAGGGATCTGGGGCAAATCTGTCAGGAATGGTACTTGGTCTTGCTGTGAAGGCAGTGGACTGGACTCAAGGTCCTTTCCAGTCCTAGGAGATAGGAATATCTCCATTCATTTTTTTTTCATTTTAAATTTGTGAAGGAAAACCAGTGTACTTCAGTGTGCATAAGTAAACTCTGTTGCTCCACTTCAGTTTCCTTACACAGCAAGGGCAAAAGGTGTGATATTAAGGCCAACAATTTTATAAAGTTTATTTTTTTTACTGTTTCATCCAACACTGAAGACATTTCTTTTGGCAGTGTTTTGGTGAGAGCTTCATTGTTCAGGAAACAGTGGGTCACCAACACATCTGGTTTTTTTTCTCTGACCTCACTTATAAACCCCTTTGCTTTGCTAGTCATGTTGGTTGCCCCATTGGCACAAACAGTCCAAGCCTGACTTACATCAAGAACATCACAAACAGTTTCCTATTTTCACCACCTTTGCTTGAAGGAATAATTTCCAACACACCAATATACAACACACTGACCTCACTGCTCCCCCCTGCCAATCCCACAAGAAGAAGGCTTCTATGTGGACCCCCACCAAGGGATGTAACGAAAGTCTGGATTTCTACATCGACTGCTTCTACAAACGTGCTCGAGCTGACATTATCAGCAAACAACAACATATAACTTACAACCTCAGTCATGCAGAACGCAATGCTATTCACAACCTCAAAACCAATCCTAACATCATAATCCAAGAAGCTGACAAAGGAGGCGCTGTAGTCATCATGAACAGGACAGATTATGAACAGGAGGCGAACAGACAACTCACCAATATCAGATTCTACAGGCCTCTCTCCTGTGACCCCACTAAGGAATACCAAAAAAACATGAAAAAACTGCTCATGAAACTCCCTGATGCTACTCAGGAACAAATTTACGCTAACACCGCCCCTAATCCCCGACCAGGAACTTTCTATCTGCTACCCAAAATACACAAACCTGGTAATCCCGGATGGCTCATCATCTCCAGCATTGGCACACTTACCACATGATTATCTGGCTATATTGAGTTCCTCCTCAGACCCTATGCTACCAACACTACTAGCTAACTTCCTGAGGAAACTCCAAAACATCAATAATCTTCCTGAAAATACCATCCTAGCCACCATGGATGTAGAAGCCCTCTATACCAACATTCCACACAAAGATGGATTACAGGCCATAAGGAACACCATCCTTGATAATAACACACTGCACACCTGATTACAGAGCTCTGCGACTTCATCCTCACCCACAACTACTTCCAATTCGGAAACAATTTCTATCTCCAAATCAGCAGCACCGCCATGGGCACTCGCATGGCACCACAATATGTCAACATCTTTATGGCTGACCTTGAACAACGTTTCCTCAGCTCTCGCCCCCTAACACCCCTACTTTACTTATGCTACATCGATGACATCCTCATCATATGGACCCACAGTAAAGAGACTCTCGAAGAATTCCACAAGGATTTCAACAACTTCCACCCTACTATCAACTTCAGGCTGGACCAGTCCACAAGGAAAATCCGCTTCCTGGACACTACAGTACAGTTAAATAATGGACAAATTTCCATCACCCTATATCGGAAACCTACTGATCGCTACACTTACCTTCATGCTTCCAGCATCCATCCCAGACACATATTTCAGTCGATTGTTTACAGCCAAGCCCTACTATACAACCGGATTTGCTCCAACCCCACAGACAAAGACAGTCACCTACAGGATTTTTACAGAGCATTCCTAAAACTGAAATACCCACCTGGGGAAGTGAAAAAACAAATTGACAGAGCCAAAAAAAATACCCAGACATGAACTACTTCAAGACAGATCCAAAAGAGAAAATAACAGAACTCCACTTGTTGTTACTTACAGTCCACAACTCAGACCCCTCCAACGCATTATACACAATCTACAACCCATCTGGGAAAATGATCCCTCACTCTCAGAGGCCTTAGGAGAAAAACCTATTCTTGCTTACTGACAACCCCCTAACCTGAAACATATTATTTCTGATAACCATGCCACACAACCTCATCATAAACCTCCAGGAACCCAGCCCTGCAACCAGAAAAGATACCAACTCTGCCCACATATCTACACTGGTGAATTCATCACTGGAACAAACAACATAATCCACAAAATCAAAGGGTCATTTGACAGTACATCCAATAATTTGATCTATGCCATCAAATGCCAGCAGTGCCCCACTGCTATGTATATATTGGACAAACTGGACAGTCTCTGCAGGAAAGAATTAATGGGCACAAAGGGAACATACAGAAGCCTGGTGGTGAGCATTTCAGCTTGCCTAAGCACAGTCTGACAGACCTGCAAGTAGCTGTCTTGTCACAAACCAGCTCTACAAGCCAAATACACAGAGAAGTCCCGCAATCCCAGTTCATCCACAAATTTAATTCACATGCTAATGGACTCAATCGTGATATGGGCTGGTGGGAACTCTACCTACTTAATAACCACTGAAGGTGCTAACAGCTCCCTGAGTGGTATCCTTCCTGTTTTAGGAATTATCTGCTTAGGTTTAAGTACCCATTCTCCAGATACTTAATGATGCTGTCTCCCATCCCCTCCCTTTTTTTTCTCTCCCCCCTCCCCTTCCCCTCTCCTATTTATTTCGAGTTTTCATATCCCCAACTCATAACTCCGGTCATCTGAAGAAGTGGGCTGTGCCCACGAAAGCTCATGATACTATCTACATATTTTGTTAGTCTATAAAGTGCTACCAGACCATTTGTTGAGTTTTTCTGGTGATATTCTCCTGCTTCATGGTAGGCTGTCACACTGAATAAATCCTTTCCAGTCATTTGATCTGGTGATTCTTTGCAAGACAATTTTTGTAATACTTTCTCCATCAACATACCTTGCATTAGTCAAGAGTTGAGCAAGGCACTGATATCTGTTGACTCGTCAAGTTACAATGTACATTTTCCACTTGATTTTAATTTTTCTTCGAGCATCATCTCAATATCACCTGGTGTCATCAATGTGGCACCTTATCTTGTTACTAGATGGCTTACCCAGCATTGCTCCTGTCCTTCAGGGCAGGGGGCTGGCAGAGTGGTGTGTGTGTGTGTGTGTGTGTGTGTGTGTGTAGATTCAGGGCAGAGGGTTGGGTGTGGGGCGGTCATGGCAGGGGGTAGGAGTGCAGGAGTCAGGGCAGGGGGCTGGGAGGGGTGTGTGTGGGGACTCAGGGAAAGGGGTGGGGGCTTAGGCTAGGGGGATTAGGGCAGGGGGCTGGAAGGTCTGGAGGGGGCTGCCCATGGTGGTGAGGATGGTGCTGAAGCTGCCACCCCAACTCTTCTTCGGGAGGCAGGGGTGTGCAGCTTTGCCCCAGCCCAGGGCACGAGGAGTACAGATAGTTCGGAATAGCTAGCTAGTTCGAACTAGCTAGCCCGTGCCGTGTGTAGCCGCGCGGCACGGGGTTCGCACTAGCCGGCTTTTAAAAATGGCAGCGCCGGCTTTATGCTAATGAAGCCCGGGAAATTCAAATCCCGAGCTTCATTAGCAAGTTCGGTATGCATACATTACCCCGCTAGTTCGAACTAGCGGGGTAGTGTAGACATACCCCAAGATAGTAGTCAACTGGGGATGGGGCTTCCCCTTTCCCCCACCCAGCTGCACCTGGGGAGTACCAGCATGGGGGAGGCCTGCGCAGCCCCCTGCCTTCCCCTCTGCCCCATAGCTTGTGCTGGGGATCACTGATGCAGGGAAGGCCTACACCAGTGGTCCCCAACCTTTCGGGGCTGCTGGGCGCCCGGGGGTGTGGCCGCTCATGCACTGGGCACCCAGGGGCAGGGCTGCTCATGAACCATGTGTCCAGGGTCTGCCCACGTGCCACCCGCTTGGGGCCAGTACCATACATGTGCCACGCGCCCGGGGCAGAGGCCGTCCATGCGCCACATGCCCGGGGCCAGCACCGCGCATGTGCCGCGCGCCCGGGGCAGGGGCCACCCATGCATCGCGCCCGGGGCCAGCACCGCGCATGTGCCATGTGCCAGGGGCGGAGCTGGCCCAGATGATTTGGCGGGCGCACATAAATGCCCTGGTGGGCGTCATGGCACCCGCAGGCACTGTGTTGGGGACCACTGGCACGGTCCCCTCTTCCCTCCTGCCCCAGGGAATGCCCGTGGGGGAGGCCTGTGAGGCCCTCTTTCTTCCCCTCCTCCCCAGTCTGGGCCCATGGAGTTCTGGCCTGGGGGAGGCCTGCATGGCCTCCAGCCCTGACTCCCCACTGCTGGCCCTGGCCAGGCCCTCCTTCCTCAACCCCCAGCCCTTGTCCCGGGTCTCTCTTCCCTGGGCTGGCCCCCTTTCCCAAGCCCAAGACGGGCCCCTCCCACATCCCTGGATTAGGCCCCCTACCAAGCACTGGGCTGGCCTGCCCTGGCCTTCAGAAGGGCCCAGGGAATCCTGGCAGGAGGCTGCATGGTCCTTTCACCACTGCTCCTCTGAGCCTGAGCCGGACCCGGGCAGTGCTGGGAAAGTCTACTACTTTGGGTCATAAATTCAAAATTCACCACTGTAACTTCTGAGATTTGTAAGATCTGGAAAACAAACTGACTACCACGTGATTCCATAACATCGGGTTCATAAGATTACAATGTAATGTTGAATCTGTCATAGACCACTCTTACTTTTATCTCATGAATATTTATAAACTGATCCAGAATGAGGTTAGTAGAGTTAAAACAACCATGGTGGCTGATGTTATATCGCAATTTGTCTTTTGTGCCAGAATTAACATTTTTCAAGAGTGGAAAGTAATATTAAAGCTAAATATAGGAACTCTGGACAAAAGCATGCTCAGTGGAGAATGTGACGTGTGCTTGAGAATAATATTTTGAGATGACTAGCAATTAATAATCTTTTCTTTTCATTCCCAAAATAGCCTACAAAGTGTGTGTAATTATCTCTACTGCTATGAAAACTACTGTTTTTAAATGCAGTGTAATTAATCTAATGTAGTTCCGGGCCCAGCTCATTCTGGCTTTTACTGCACTAGTAAGTGTAAAGCTTAGGCTTTAATTGTATGTTTCTGTATGTACATCATCATCAAAGGCTTATTGCAATGCATTGCATTCATCAGGGTACATCATCTTCGTTTCCTTTTTGTCTCTCTTAACTTCACTTTGGGGAATGGACTTTGACGCATGCATAATATTTGACAGGGGCCTTGTCCCTCAAAGGAAAAGCACAGTGCGATCTGGCTCCAGTACTAATTAAAATACATGGGAAGAGTTCTTTGTTCTCACATGTAGTTTTTCAAAAAATCCTGCAGCACACCTGTTCAGGCCTGGTGGGTCTGTCCTCATTGCAGGGAGATATTAGCAAGAAAGGCGTTGCTTTCTCTACAAATATATAAACAATTCATGGTTTTGGAGAACACTTGAGAGCGAAAGAGCTGGGGTTTTATGACTTTTGAACAAAAGGCTATGTGTGAAAATTCTGGCTAAGGCCTTGTGGACTATGGCTGCTGTCCAGGACACCTGTTTGAGAGGCACTGAAGTTGGGTGGGCAGATTGGGAGAAAGGGAGAGGTGATTCCATTCAGAAAGAAAGGAGAGAGGGAAAATGTGGTGTTTATTCACATTACCTTCTTCAGCAAAGACAGGCCAAGAATGTCCAATTTATTTTGGATGTTCCCAAGAGGGAAGGAAGCGAGAGAAATGTCACCTCCTTTGGTCCCTCTCCAAAAGCTGTCCTCATAATCCCAGGAAATGCTGTGAAAGCTGCTCTACCACAGTGAACAAAGAAGGACCTCTTGCTTTTAGTGTTTTAAATTAGTGCATCATGTTGACAAAGTATATAATTTTCAGAGGTTCCTATGTCATGTCGGTGCTTCTGAAAATTGTGCCCAAAGAGCAGCAATTCATAATGAAAATCAGGAACTTCTCCCTCATATCGAAGCTCCCCTGGGCAATCCTCTGCTCCTCTCCATTAGGGATGTAATAGTATAGTCGATTAATCTATTAACCAATAAGCAAAAGCTCGTGCTGGGTCCGGGAGCTCAGACCCTTCCCCTCCAGACAGGGCTGCCCGGGGACTATAGAATAGTTGACTTACCAATAAGAATTCATGAGGTTAATCGACTATTCAATTAACCAATATTTAACATCCCTGCTCTCCATCAGTTCTGACTAACCTCTCATGGTTTTTTCTGAATCGTACTCCAGTGCTTCTCTCCCATTGCCTGTAGGAGTTTTCCTTTAACCATTTATTAAGAAAAAAGAATTCAAAATATGCATATTCCTAAAGAGCTGGTTGACCTGGAAGACTGCTAATCGTTCAGAGCATTTGTACCATTGAGCAGTTAGTACCTAAATAGCTGCAAATAGTGAGCAATCTTCGCAAAGCATTTTATCTCTCTCCTTGCTCTTCCCTCAGTCTTCAATTCCTTCCTCGTTCCCTCCCTGGCTGAATATATCGTGCTAGGACAGAGTAGATGCAATATCTGTGTACCAGATGGGGCCTGCAGTGAAATTCCTTCTAACCCTGTTGTCTTTCCTGTTCTCTTGTTGGCTGCTTTGGTGTCTGGAGGCTAGCGATGTGGTGCTTGAAGCCCTAATTATCTTAACTGGGTTCCCAAGTTACGTCAGGTGGACCAGCTGAAATGTATTGAATGGTAGCTTCTGTATAGTTGGAAACTGGAGAATAGCTTTTGTGTGTTTTCCTCTCCTCCCCGTTTCTATTCTTTTCTGCAATGTTATGGAAAGTATTATGGAGGCATGACCAGTTCTGAAGTGACAAATCTATGAAGACTTTTTAAAATGTAGAAACCAAAACAGCATTAATTCACATTGCAGCCAAATCTATGGTGCTAATCAGGGTGGGGGTAAATTTTAAGAGTGAGATGTAAGGATTTACTTGTATGTCTCCCATTACACATCTGCTAGCTAGTTATCATCTGAAGTCTGAATTGTAAAACATAGCATTTTAACAATAAAGAAATAGTAATGCTTCATGGTAATATTTTTCTGATCATTGCCATAAACATAGTTTTGATGTGGATAAGTTACTACAAACCTACTGTACTGTGCAAGTCCTCAGGCATTCCTAATTGTCATTGTCATCTCCATTGCTATCTTGCATTATTATTTAACAGTGTTGCCATCTCCAAATGTAAAAGTGGGCTTAAAATTACAGAAAGATTTAAATTTTAAAAAAGTATATGAAAATGTATTCTCATTTATTCTCCTGATTTATGTATGAAGCACCAAGCTCCATTTGTTTAGTGCTGCACAAGGTACAAAGAAATATGAGGCAGAAAAGATAAAACTCAAAAATTTACTTTGAGATCCTTAGCATGGTGATAACTTTAGGCCCTTAGATCCTGAAAATATATATGAACTTATTACTTATTTAGCTTTATGCATGTGAATAACCTCATTGAGTACAATTTAGACTACTTGCATATGCAAAGAGTGTGGGTAAATGTTTGCAGAATTAGGGCCTGGAGGTTTCACTATTTTATTATATAATTTTACTCTGCATTTGTTTTTATTTCAGTAAAGATTTAAGGCATGGGTGCCTGGGATAATAGGTGGGGGAAGGCATTGCCTTCCCAAACCGCCGTCCTGGCTCTGCCTACACGCTTCCCCCAGAATATCTACTATAGGGGTGTGTCTAGACTACAGGGTTTTGTCGACAAAAGTATACCTGCGTCTACACTACCGCCGAGTTCTGTCGACATCACATCGACAGAACTTGGCAGTTTTGTTGATGGTGGTAAACCTCATTCTACGAGGAACAACGCCTTTTGTCGACAGAATTCTGTCAACAGAAGACGTTATTGCATCTCCACTGTCCTTTGCGTCTACACTCTCATGTCGACAAAGCGGCTTGCTTTGTCGACAGAACCTGATGCAGTCTAGACGCTCTTTGTCGACAGACGCTTTGTCGACAGTATCTGTCAAAAAAGCCTCTGTCGACAAAAGCCTGTAGTCTAGATGTACCCTAGGTGTTCTGAGGACAGAGTGTTGCTGTCCCCAGAGCCCGTCCTCCCTGTGCTCTGGGGCGAGGGAGGTTGAAGTGCATGTGTCCACATACCCTCCTCCCCTCCCTGTGGTGGTGGGGGGGCATGTGGTGCACTGCCATTCCTTCCCATGGTGGAAGGGGGTGGGGATGTGGCTTGGCTCCCATGCGGGTGGGGCCGCAGCAGAAGGGATGGGGCTGGAGGCTTGCCTCCCCCCCAGCCCTACCTTCACCAACCACCCTTGGTTTGGGGCTGTGTTTTGTAAGTGTGGTTTAGCATTGTGAACTGTATAGGGGCAATGAGTTTTTCAATGAGAAACCTGAGTGAAAAAGAAGGCTAGATATGAAGTATACTGGACTAGGAAGGGTATTGTATGCTTGTGCGGAAGGGGAATATGGAAGAAGGTATGAAGATGAGAGTGAGAGAGAAGGAAGCTAACAGAGTGGTGAAAATCCAGTTCCCTCATTACATACCTGCTTGACATTAAGTTTGGAATTGCATTTCCATCCAGCAACAGTTGATGACAGAATTGGGAATTACTAGAGAGAGTTGCATATCTGTGTCATCTTCAGCTATTGCAGAGGAAATTCTGAATCTTGTCATGGAATTTGAAGTGGTATCTAGAGAGGTTCCTTTGGCAGAGGTGGTGTCTTCAGTACAGCTTTCAGATTTTTTTTTAAAAAAAAATTCAGTTAAAATTTTTAGTTAGCTGAAGAAGCATCAGTGAATATCAGAGCCTGAATGAGTTTAAAAGATGTATAATATTTCCCTGAAATATAAAAAGACAGTTTATCAGGGGCCCCTTGACTTTATTTCTATTTGTGAGCTCATTAATGATAACAATTGCTCTGTCAACCTGTAAAACAATATGCCTGTGCAAATGGGTTTCACGTGCCTAAATCCTATTGTTTGCATGCACAAGTATTGTACATGCAAATCTTGTATGTGTTAATGAAAACAGATTGAGATGAGAACCCTTAGAAAATTTGCTCCTAAAGTTGATTTGTTGGTTTAAATTGTTCTGAAATCAAGCAGGGAAGGGGTTACATTCTCTGACACCAGTCTCTCCCCACACTGGTGGTGTCACAGATGATGTCATTTTTTCAGCTTGGGGGACAGCATGGGAAGCTCAGAATTGTCAGTTTTAATCAAAAGCTTTATTTTCAAACACATTTCATGGTTTATACGCAGCAGGGAGTGCTTTTCACTGTGTGACTGTTCAGGATGCGATGCTGAGTGAAAGAGGGACAGCTGTCTTTTCACATAAAGGACCCATTGGTGAGTTTAATGAGTTTAAAAGAAAAGATCAATAAAAGGGGAAAACATGACCCCTGTGGGTAATATGCAAAATGAATAGTTTACCAAAGCATTTCCCTTCAAGGAGGCCTTTTTCTTTGCTTTCTTAGGTTTTTTGCTTCTGGCTCTGACACATCTCTTGTGCTCAGTGGGCGATACTCACTGTTTAATGGACTCCCCCACTAGTTATCCATCATTGCTGGGACCTGTCTGAGTCTTCTCTTCAAGCCATTGCCCCCACTGTGTCATGATGTCACAATGGGCTATAGCATGGGTTCCCAAAATGGGGGAGCATGAAGAAATTCCGGGGGGGAGCGTTAGCGACCCAGGGCCCCCCATCAAGTTTTGCTGCTCCAGTCAGTTCCTTTCCTCCCCCCCAATAAGTTTTGCTGCTATTTTTTGGGGGATGGGGGGCCGTGAGTGTTTCTCAAAAATCAAAAAGGGGGCGTGATGCTGAAAAGTTTGGGAACCACTGGGCTACAGGATTTGTATAGGAATGGAGAAGGCATCTTGGTGTGAAGTTTTCCACACCACCCCTACACACTTTGATAAGCTTGCTTCCCTTTTACATATGGTTGCAATACAATTTCCTAAATTAGGGTATGTCTACACTACAAAGTTAATTCGAACTAACAGACGTTAGTTCGAATTAACTTTGATAGGCGCTACACATACAAACCGCTAGTTCGAACTTAATTCAAACTAGCGGAGCGCTTAATTCGAACTAGGTAAACCTCATTCCACGATGACTAAGCCTAGTTCGAATTAAGCAGTTCGAATTAAGGGCTGTGTAGCCACTTAATTCGAACTAGTGGGAGGCTAGCCCTCCCCAGCTTGCCCTGGTGGCCACTCTGGGCACCACCAGGGAAACTCGTCTGCCTCCCTCCCGGCCCCGGAGCCCTTAAAGGGGCACGGGCTGGCTACGGTGCCCGTGCCAGGTGCCAGCCTGTCAGCACCCAGCCAGCAGACCCTGCACCTGGCACGGCACGAACCAGCTACCCACTGCCACCCAGCCCTCCGCCTCTTCCCAGGACCAGGCTGGCGGTTCCCGGGAGCCTGCCCGGGTCTGCAAGAGGCGGGCGCCCGCCTGGTCTAGTGCGGAGATCGTGGACCTCATCCACGACGTCCGCACTAGGCACAGGAAAGTGGCCGTCTAGGGCAGTAGAGCTGCCAGCCTGGCCACCCAGGAGCAGGTTTGCATGAAAATCAGGGTGGTCCAGTGAGACCCCGGACCCTGAGCCCTGAGCTTAGAATGGCCGTACTGGGTCAGACCAAAGGTCCATCTAGCCCAGTAGCCTGTCAGCCGACAGTGGCCAACACTAGGGACCCTGGAGGGGATGGACCGAAACAATGACCAAGCCGTTTGTCTCGTGCCATCCATCTCCAACCTTCCACAAACAGAGGTCAGGGACACCATTTCTACCCCCTGGCTAATACCACTCCATGGACCCAACCTCCATGACTTGATCTCACTTCTCTTTAAATTCTGTTCTAGTTCTAGCCTTCACAGCCTCCTGCAGCAAGGAGTTCCACAGGTTGACTATTTGCTTTGTGAAGAAGAACTTTCTGTTATTAGTTTGAAGCCTGCTACCCATTCATTTCATTTGGTGTCCTTTAGTCCTTCTATTATGGGAACTAATGAAGAACTTTTCTTTATGCACCCTCTCCACACCACTCATGCTTTTATAGACCTCTATCATATCCCCCCTCAGTCTCCTCTTTTCTAAGCTGAGAAGTCCCAGTCTCTTTAGCTTCTCTTCATATGGTACCTGTTCCAAATCCCTGATAATTTTAGTTGCCCTCCCCTCTCCCACCCTCTCTCTTCCTCTCTCCCACCTCCTTTTCCCAGTCTCCCCAAGTTTTGTTCAATAAAGAGAGTTTCTATTTTTGAACACACGTTTTCTTTATTTTGTACATCAGGAAGGGGGGCTAGGGAGGGGTAAGTGGAAGGAGGTGAGGGAGGAATGGGGTACGAGCCCCCGATGGGGAGGACTGGGCTGGCTCTGCGGGCTTCTGGGGGTGGAAGCTCTCCTGCAGCCCCCCAATTGCCCTCTCCCCCCGGATGGCAGCCTGTGGCAAGTGCAGCCGGGATGATGGCCAAGTGCTGTGATGTGCCCAGTGTGGGTACTCCAAGCCAGGAATGCCTTGCAAGCGGGGAACCCTGAGAACTGTCTGTCGGGGTGGGGGTCGGGTCCCTTTAAGCACAGCCCTCGGCTAGCCTGAGACAGCAGCTCCACGCTCTAAGTCCTCATCTGATGCCTTGCCGGCACTGCTTCCGGTCATCCTTAACCTCGGTTCTGGGTCCACTCAATGTGGACATGCTAGTTAGCATTTTGCTAATTCGAACTAGTTTTTAGGTCTAGATGCACTAATTCGAATTAGCTTAGTTCGAATTAACTAATTCGAATTAAGTTAGTTCGAATTAGCGCTGTAGTGTAGACATACCCATACTGGCTTCAACAGAAAAAGGGTTTTAAAATTCACTTGGTGAGCTAAAAGTGCACCTCAGATTTGGTGCTATGAGAATTACATAACAGCCAGAGTGTGAAGACAGGTCATAGCACTGAAAAAGACTGTCCTGACACTACCGAGGGAACACAAGAGTGTGCTGGACAGTAACATTCCTCTACAGCAGTTCTCTGCTTTTCTTTTTTAGGACTGAAAACAAGTTAGTGGAATGTGCATGTCAGCCACATAGCCTGTGCTTTGGAGTCTGGAGGACACAGGATAGAGGAGGATGCTGGGGTGGGGGGTCATTGGGAAGGAGTGTGCAGGGGGACGATGCCAACATCTGTAAATCACAACCTGACCAAGACCACACAATTGAGTACTAATCCCATTAGTTCCAGGCAACGCTAAGGAGGAGAGGTTTGGCTGGTGTGCCATCAGGGAGGATTTAAGGAGCCGGTGGCTCAGCCAGAGCAAGGCGGAAGTGCAGTATGACTAACTAGAAAGAGTGAGGCTCAGATGAAAGCCAAAACTTCTGGAGCTTTGAAATCGAAATACCTATACATCTTAGATGAGGGGGTTAGATGAACAATGAATTCAGAAACTCACCAAGAAGTGTTTGCAACATTTAGAAGCATTACAGCTCTTAGGGGTAGCATAGATTCTCAATGTATTTTATGCCAGTGGGGAGTGGGCCATTTATTCAGGGGTTTTATTAGGCCCACTGGTGCTTTTAAACTGAGATGCAGAGGCTAAATTGCCACAAATATTTTGAAAAACCTATTGCCTTGTATAATGAGGATTCAGTCAGACATAAATTATTTTTAGTTTTTGTCCAGATCCTGTTTCTGAAAATTCATAACCTAAGAAGTACATCATATAACATATACACAGAATTACATTTATTTATTCCAGCAATTTCCAGCTCAGGATGAGGCCTCTTTGGGTACATCCATATTGCAATGCTATTTTGGGGTACCAGAGTATCCCGAAATAGCTATCCTGTTTCTTCACAGGAAGCCCGTTGTTTCAGGCTCGCTATTCTGATGTCACTGTAGACCTCATTCTGTGAGGAGTAAGGGAAGTGTTGGAATAGCGCTTTATTTCGCTGTGTAGACAGCGCCAAATGACAAAATAAGCTATTTCAAAATAGCATTGAAATAGGATACACAGTTTGCATAGCTCAAATTGCATATCTTATTTCGAGTTACGGTCCAGTATAGACTGGGCTTTTAGCCCAGTGCAGGGTCAAAGTCCTTTCCACCACTGTTTTTGCCCTTGTACAGTAATTAGCACTTGTCAGCTACTGAACAGTAACCCGACCACACCCCTTCCCTCAGTGCTTCTGTCCATTATGGAGAGTCTTTGGGCCAGCACAGTGTGTCAGGGGCTTGATGATATAGAGTGAACCGTGTTCATCTCCTTTACTGATGACACTACTGTGGTTGAACACATCAGGGAACTGTCGCCCCAAATGGCATCATTCACAGATTGCTAATTTGTTGCCACTGATCTGTGACTCTGAAATAACACCCATGACCTCTGGGTGAGCTCAGTTCCATACTGCAATCTAGTCACGTCTCTGAAGCACCAGTGGTCTGACAAACAACAGAAATGTCCCAAAGATCTTTCCCTCCAGAGTTCATGCTTGGTTAACAACCTGCGCTAAGAAGAATGAGACAGTAGCCTTTTAAAACACTGCCAGAAGGCTAATGGAGCTCTTGCTATGGAAAACTGTGCACGCTACTGGTACGCCTACACAGCAGCGTTATTTTGGAATAACTGACATTATTTCAAAATAACATTGTGCATGTCTATACAGCAAACCATTGTTTCAAAATAATGTCAAGCTGGAGGATTTCTTTCTTTGACTCCTGTAGCCCTCCTTGCACAAGGAGTAAGGGAAGTCAAAGGAAGAGTACTCTTCCTTCGATTTCCTGCTGTGTAGACAGCGCCAAAAGCTGAGTTAAGCTACTTTGATTTCAGCTACGCAATTGACGAAGCTGAAGTTACATATCTTAATTCAACTTTTGCCCTGCAGTGTAGGTGTGCCCTAAGAAAGATGGGAATTCTTCCCTAAGGAGCTCTGAGGCCCTGCAAGGCCTTAGATATCCACTTTATATCCATGTCCGCAGATGTGGATGCAGAGCTGTGCGGCTCATTTTTTTAAGTACATAGGTGGATACAAATTTTCTGACTGGAGCCCTGTAAATTTGTGAGTATTGGCTTTATATCCACAGGTATCCACTAGAGCTGTGAAAGTATAATCATGTACGCAGTTAACCAGTGAGCCTGGGCTCATTGGTTAACATTCACAGTTACACAAAGGCTCCTGGTACACGCAAGAGCCAGCTTAAAAGCTATCTTTTGGCATGTAACAGCTCCTGGTGAGCCACCTGCTCCCCTGTGCTGGTGCTTCTGAGAATATCAGTGGCTCTCTTGTAAGCAAAGGATAAATCTTTCTCTTTTCCAAGAACACAAATGCTTATTGAACTATACTTTCCTCTGGTAAACATAATGTTCATTGCTGTATATAGATACTGGTTTAGTATCCTCACCCATCTGGAAGTATGTTGAGCTTGCAAAGGTAAACAAACCAAAATATTTGTCAATATTCTCATATATATGCAGTTTGTTTTTACATGTCAGACATCCTATGCCTTCTGCTCCTGATACCCTTGTCCTACAAAAGCTGGTGGTTCGTATTTTATACCTCTGCACATTTGGGTTGTAATGATAATGGCACTTCACTTCAGCAGTGCAATAGAAAAAGTGAAGCAGGTTGCAGGAGTTCTGTCTAATGGGATTACCCCTGGTAAAAGAGTACAAGATGGAAAATGTAACACCAGCCGCCAGGCTGTTCTGTGCCATTAGCCCATCAGCTGTGTTAAGTAGAATGGAGTAGTACTTTTAGAGGAGAGTAGTGGGGTTGAGACTTATCACCATAGCGCCTCCTGCTGGTCACACCGGGAATTAGCTTTGTTTTGTTTTTAATTGATAATCTCACATTGGCAATGTCTCTTTAGGAAAACTGTTCCCAAATCCATTTTACTTGTGGTTTGCAGTATGCACCTTCATTTCTCCACTTGAAAAATGTATATCCTTGTCTTGTGCTGGGAGGAAGATGGGTGCTATGTAAAGAGCCTCTCTGTAAGGTCGAGGTACATAAACATTCTAATGCTTCATTTCTTATGGCTTTTCTAGCATGAGCCTCTCTTTTTCCAACAGCTACTAATTTTAGAGGCTGTAGGGTAAAGTTTATCCTCCTGTCCTGTGATGCACCCATTAGCAGTTGGAACCCCATTACTGAAGTGAGTGCCCTAATTTTAATGCAGGATCTTTAGGTGTCAGTCTAAAAAAGGCTGGTGTCATGGTGCAACACAGCTTTTAATGACAGTGATAGATGTGTCCATTGCAGGGTGGAGGGAGGGACAGAGAGGGAATGAAGCCATTGTTATAGCAAGTGTGTTTCACCAAGAAGTGACTATATTAGAATTTCCAAACACCATTTCTGCACAGGACGTAGAGTAGGGAGAGCTGACAACCTTCCAAGTACCAGAGATCCTGCTTCAAATCATGTGAATCTGTAATAAAATTAAACCATGATCTTTGGGCCAACTTGGGAGGCCATTGTGGAATGCTTTAAATTGCACCAGGCAGCCAACTGTCCAAGAGAGCTACTGCAGCAGCTGGCCATTGCTTGAAAAAGAGGCACTGTCTCACCCTGGCCATGCTCCCCTTTGGCCAGCCATGCTGCCTGTGCTGTGAGGGTATAATACAGTCTCAGCTATGCTGGCATTATGTCAGCAGGGTTTCTTGTTAGGTTGGGAGGATCCTCAGCTGGCAGGTTAAGCTGGCTTCTGACCAGAGCAGTTTTGAGAATCAGGGACAGTACAGGTATCTTCATCTCAGCCAGTATCGGCCAAGCCTAAGAGTCAGTCCCATTGTATTTGCTATGACTAGTTGAATGAGTGTGTCATGTATTCCAAGACAAACAGGCTGGAAGCTCTGAAACCATACTACTGTACAGAAATCCAAACAGCAGGAGAGAGAGAAGGCTCTCAGAACCTTTACCAAATAAACTCCCCAGCACTGGGCTTTCCAGACCTTGAGAGGAAAAAAAGCTCTTTTCCCACATGATTCTCTGCTTAAGGACTTTAGGCTGCTCTTGTGAGCCTGTTAGCTTTTCATTAGGAGAGCCCACTAGTTCCTGCCACCTTAATCTGATTAGAGGAGGAAAAGCCTTCCCGTCAAATTCTCACACTGAGCTGGGTTCAATCTGTAACAGTTACCATTTGGCATTAACGGGGTGGCCTGATTATCCAGTGTCCCAAATGCTGGTTTTGGAAGTAGATGGAGCCAGAGGAGGGAGGAGTTGGAAGAGTGTCATGTATAGTAGTACATAGACTTTATTGTCAGCTTGGCATTTGTCAAGCTCAATACAGCACTGCTGCAGTTAAGGTTCTGTCACTGTCTCCTTTGTCATGATCTAGTGGCCAACTGAGAGCCACTTCAGGCTGCTCTAAATTGCACAAGACAGACCCTTTATTATGAATTCACTCTCAGATAACTTGCTGATAAATTGTTAGTCATTTGCTTATTTACTTTATTCGGTTGCAGATAATAGGAAAAATCAGGTGTCGGATTTTTGATTGGCTTTGAGAATTAGATGAAATACCTTATCTCCCCTGATTTGACTGCCTCTTTGTGCTGTTCTGAAGGATTCATCTTTGTGCCTGTGCATGTACGTGTTTATTTGGAGTACATGGGTGATTTTCATTTTAAATGGATGAGTTATTTAACCAACGAAAAGCTAAAATTGCCAGAGATCACTCTGTGGAAAATTTAGAAAACATAAATTTTCAAGCTACAAATGGATTTTGAAAACTTATTTGTGATGTAAAAAAAGTTGAACCAAAACCAGATGATATGGAGGAAAAACTATGGTTTTTTTCTATCCACGTTGATACTGCATTTGGGATTCCATGGGAGCAAGCAGTAAATGGATAAGGAACAGCTCCTGACACTTCCGGGATGTTTTGTGGCTCATGGAGAAATGGGGAAAGATAGGAAATCAGATTAGATGATGTAATGTTCCTTTCTGGCATTAAACTGTATCAGACTGAATGATTGACTAACTTACATACAGAAGTTTGAGATTTGATCAACATAAGCATCTTTGCTAGTGCTGTATAACTATATATTTAAATTTTCCATGCATGCACATATTACTCAGTTAGAATAATAGAATCATAGAACACTAGAACTGGTGAGAGGTCATTGAGTCCAGTCCCCTGTCCTCACAGCAAAACTAATCACTCTCTAGAGATCATCTCTGATAGATGTTTATCCAACCTGCTCTTATATATCTCCAGTGATGGAGATTCTACAACCTCCCTAGACAATTTATTCCAGTGTTTAACCATCTTGACAGGAATTTTTTCCTAATGTCCAACCTAAACCTCCCTTGCTGCAATTTAGGCCCATTGCTTCTTGTCCTATCATCAGAGGCCAAAGGAGAACATTTTTTCCCCTCCTCCTTGTCACTAACACCCTTTTAGGTACTTGAAAACTGCTATCATGCACCCTTTCGGTCTTCTAAATTAAACAAGCCCAGTTCTTTCAGTCTTCCCTCAGAGCTCATGTTTTCTAGACCTTTAATTGTTTTTGTTGCTCTTCTCTGGACCTTCTCCAATTTCTCCACATCTTTTTTGAAATGTGGTGTCCAGAACTGGGCACAGTACTCCAATTGAGGCCTAATCAGACAGAGTAGAGCGGAAGAATGACTTCTCGTGTCTTGGTCACAACACTCCTGCTAATGCATCCCAGAATCATGTTTGGTTTTTTTGCAACAGTGTCACACTGTTGACTCATATTTAGCTTGTCGTTCACTATGACCCCTAGTACTCCTTTCTGCAGTACTCCTTCCTAGACAATCACTTCCCATTCTATATGTGTGAAACTGATTATTCCTTCCTAAGTGGAGCACTTTGCATTTGTCCTTATTAAACTTCATCTTATTTACCTTAGACCATTTCTCTAGTTTGTTCAGATCATTTTGAATTTTGACCCTATTCTCCAAAGCACTGGCAACCCCTCCCAGCTTGGTATCATCTGCAGATTTAATAATCTTACTCACTATGCCATCTTCTAAATTGTTGATGAAGATATTGAACAGAACCAATCCCAAAACAGACCCCTGCATGATTGTGAACCATTAATAATTACTCTCAGAGAATGCTTATCCAGCCAGTTAGGCACCCTCCTTATAGAAGCCCCATCTAGGTTGCATTTTCCTAGTTTATTGATAAGAAGGTGATGCAAGACTGTGTCAAATGCCTTACTAAAGTCTAGGTATACCACATCTACCACTTCTCCATTGTCCATAAGGCTTGATATCCTATCAAAGAAATCTATCAGATTGGTTTGACATGATTTGTTCTTTACAAATCCATGCTGACTGTTACCTTATTATCATGCAGATGTTTGCAGATGAATTCCTTAATTACTTGCTCCATTATTTTCCCTGGCACAGAAGTTAAACTGACTGGTATGTAGTGTCCTGGGTTGTTCTTATTTCCCTTTTTATAGATGAGCACTATATTTGCCCTTTTCTAGTCTTCTGGAATCTCTCCTGACTTCCATGATTTTTCAAATATGATAGCTAATGGCTCAGATACCTTCTTTGTCAGCTCCTTGAGTATTCTAGGATGCATTTCATCAGGCCCTGGTGACTAGAAGACATCTATCTTTTCTAAGTAATTCTTAACTTGTTCTTTTTTTATTTTAACTTCTAAACCTACCCCATTTCCACTAGCATTCACTATGTTAGGCATTCCATCATCATCATCAAACTTCTTGGTGAAAACCAAAACAAAAGTAATTAAGCACCTCTGCCATTTCCAAGTTTCTTGTTATTGTTTCTTCCTCTTCACTGAGCAATGGGCCTACCCTGTCCTTGGTCTTCCTCTTGCTTCTAATATATTTGTAGAATGTCTTCTTGTTACCCTTTATGTCTCTAGCTAGATTTAGCTCATTTTGTGCAAAGCCAGGTTTACAATAGTGCACCCAGCAGCTCTGATTGTTATAACTGATGATCCAATATAGCAAATCTTATGGTCCTATTCATATAGAAAAAAATAACAGTCACTCAGTAGTTCATTTATGGAGGTGTGTGTGTATTGTGATTCAGATCCTGCATGTACTTTTAGAATTTATTGCTCACTCACTGTATAGCATGATCCTTCAAGAACATTAATGTAGAATAGCTGGTAGTGCATATCCTTCTCTATCATCTTCATTCAATTTCCTTCTTCTCCCACAATTGTTTTCCTCTTACCATTCTCTTTTTAAAGCTTTTTCGCCAACAAAGAACTTAGTATAAACCGATTATATAACTGAGATAATTAGCTAAGTATACATCCTTATATAGGGAGATAAACATTTAGTTATCTGTATTGTTATAAAGCTCATACTTTATAAAGTTTGTTGCCTGTGGGGCAAATAATATTAGAATTCCTGTTATTAAAAAGATTAGCATTTTCAGTGACAATACATTTTGTGTGAGAGGCACTGTATGGCAGTCGGGTTCCTGGGGGTGGGAATTAAGACTATATCTAACACTGAGGGACAGCGGAAAGGAAATGTTTTGTACCCGGCTTTGCTTTTCAATCTGTTGTCATTCTTTGAGCTCATGAAGAGGGAATTAGCCAATTAAGACTGGGGCTTTGAGATTCTAAAGCCGAGACATGGGAAACGTGATTTTAGGATTAAAGAATAATACAAAGGAGTTGTTTCCTCCTTTTACCTTGGCATCACCATCCTGTTCACTGCCTGTTGCTACTACCAGGGTTCATATCATAGCAGGAGGTTTTGGCCATGCCTCTAAATCCTCCTGAATTTCTGAAAGGTGGTGGGATAAAAATGGACCATGCTGGAAGGTGAAAGTTGTTGGCTTTTCCACCCTTCATACTCTTCCCCCATAGGGCAGGAACTTCATCCTGTTCATTGTATGAGGTTTTTTTTGTTATATGTGTGCATGCACCTTTAATCCCTTTAAGGAGATTTCATGGGGAACATTGTCACATAAAGGGTGTCATTTTGCTTTCTCCTCTGGAGTTTCCACCAACATTTGTCTAGATACTTATATTTTTAATGATTAGGCCAAACCCCAGTATGACAAAATAAGAGGATTGCATTAAATACAGAAAATGATTGGCTATGGCTCTATACATTGATATTAGCATATTTGGGCTGGAGCACGATTAGTTAATAAATTGCTCTTGAAGAAACTTGGATAGGACTTGGAGTTTGCATTCGGTTCTGATTTGGAGGAAAGGTGCTGGCACAACAAGAACCTATAGGCTGCGTCTAGATTGGCATGATTTTGCGGAAATACTTTTAACGGAAAAGTTTTTCCGTTAAAAGTATTTGTGCAAGAGAGCGTCTATACTGGCATGTGCCTTTGTGCAAAAGATTTGCTTTTGCGCAAAAGCATCCGTGCCAGTGTAGATGCTCTCTTGCGCAAGAAAGCTCCGATGGCCATTTTAGCCATCGGGCTTTCTTGCGCAAGAAATTAACGTGGCTGTCTACACTGGCCCTCTTGCGCAAGAGGGCTTATCCCTGAGCGGGAGCATCGGAGTATTTGTGCAAGAACCACTGATTTTGTACATTACAAAGTCAGTGTTCTTGCGCAAATACTTGCGGCCAGTGTACACAGGCAGCAAGATTTTGCGCAAAAGCAGCTGCTTTTGCACAAAATCATGCCAGTCTAGACGCACTCATAGAGAAATCAAACAGATAAAGCTATATTCTAAAAATAAGGCCTAACTTAAAGCAACCAACCATGTTCAGGTAGAGAAGGCTAAGTGTGCTATGTGGCACAAGACCATATTGGCTAGGAGCAAATATTGGCAGCAGGGGAGCTACAGTAGCTGCAGCCAAAGGGAATAGGAAAAATAAAGAGTAACGAGTGTGAACTTATAACAGAGAAAACAGAGGGACATGGTAAAAAGCTTGATTCTATTACTGTTTTGAACAAGCATAGAGTAGGAGCCCTGTGTAACTCCCCAGCATCAATCCCTGGCTTGTTATCAGATTTCAGAGTCCTGCTCTCTTTTGGTCAGCACAAATAGTTATAAAGAACACAGCCAGAACCCTTCAGGGGAATTGGAATTTCCACTCTCCCCTAACCAGGAGAAGGTCGAATTTAACAACTTTCAGGTTATACTAGTGCCTGGTAAGTGCCTTTCAATTAGATCATTGCAGCATTTGATTTCACAGGTGATCAGAAGATTTACCCAAAGGGGAATCATTCATACTATATTTTTCAACTGAGCACAGGAATGAATTGACAATGAGGTGCAAAGTGATGAACTCAGGGGGTTGGATTTAGTTCTCATTCTAGGTTCTGAAAGCTGCCTGCAGAGCTAATTCTAGGCAGTTTCTCTCTTCTTGCAGAACCAATTTTAGACGTGCATTCTGCTTACAGAATTCTGGGCATGTTATCCACCTGCAGAACAGAGAGAAGAGGCAGAGTAGAACCAGTATAATTAGATATGAAGATGGTGTTGATATAACAAAAATTCTGCCTTCTGCAGCGGGAAATTCACTGAATTGCTGGAAGATGAAGAATGACTTTCATTTTATACCTCTGTGTAGTGGAATGGGCAGGTAGACAACAATATTTTTCACTGGGGCCAGACTGTAGCCTATGAATTTTACTGATGTTATTTTCTCACTGTACTCCTCATCTACCTAATCAGAAAACCTGAGTGGTATTCTATTTCCAGTGAATTTTCTTGACAGTACAAAGTTACTTAGTATTACTGTTTTGGGTTACTAAGGAAACCTCCAGAGTTAGAGTGTTACTAGAGGAGTGACTTACATCCTACCATTCTGTCACACATTTCATTGTTTATATGTTTTCAGCAAAACAGAACTTTGTAGATCCTCATTTAGAGATTTTAGAAGACTCTAAACTTACTTTTTGTTTTAGCTTGTGATTGTTTGGTGGTGATGGAAAGTAGATAGAGAATACACTCAAGAGAAAAAAAATTCCTTTGGAAGAATCTTGCTAGAGAAACAACTGCCTGTAATTGTAGATTTCTAACTCTGGAAAGGGGATTGCCACATTGGGGAAAATCTTTTAGAACAACAGGCTTACACTTATCCTTTCATGGATTACAATTTTCCTTGACAGTCTTATCCAAAATATTTGTGTTTTATCCTCCTCAGGCCATTTTTATTTTTTGCCTAGATCTTGCTGTCCAGTCACAATGATGGATTTCTGAGATCACACCAAGTTGTTCCCATGATTGTGATATAAAAAGTAAAGTATTACTGTGAATTTCTGAAAGGTCAACTAGTGAATATGGTGCTATTTTGGGTTGGGTATGGAGGAAGAAAGCTCTTATACTAGCACACAGCTTCAGCCATGACAAGGTGAATACAGAAAGTCACTGTCAAAGTTTATGATTTAGGCATGACTGGCTTACAAATTTACTTTGGTGTGAAAAGTCCCTTTTAACTGCTGACATTGGGGCAAGGATTACAACTTGGTACAGTAACTAATCCCAGTGTTTTGGAGCTATCACTACAGTAGCCTTATTATGAGAAAAGACTTGTTGGGAGCAGCAAGGAACAGTCTTAATCATACTAGCTCAACCAGCTGTGTGTGACGTGCTCCAAGTTATGAGGTCCCATTTTTATTTCAAAGTTCTTTCCAAGTCCATATTGGCATGGGAATCAGGACAGAAGAAGTTAGTTTGAGATGAACTTGCTGAGCTGAATCTGAGATCTGGGATTTTGAAATGTCAATTATTGTACTTATTTGAAAATTTCTGTTTTTTGTAATGTCATTGCTCAAAGACAGTTAAGTCTAGAAATTGCAAATGTGTTTTGTTGTTGTCACGTAGACTTCCAAGGACTTGCTGTGAATTAGAAGTTCACCTCCAGAACTAGACAAATTCAGAAAGGATCTGATGGAACAGGCAAGTTTATCAAGTGACTGACAGGAGAGGTAGAGTGAAGTATTTTAATGCTCACTTCCTTGTTTTATTGCACCAGCATCATCCACCATGTCAGCACAGTCTAAGAAACTTTGATGTTACCTACTGCTATATAGCCAGCCAGGGTCATACAGATTGATTTTTCTTGCTGATAGCATCTAAATCATAGTTAGACTGTAGGAATTTACAATAATGTTGGTGATAAATAGACATGTTGGGTTTGGAGAGCATTAGGAAGGGTGAGTTTGAGAGTTTTACACTGATTTCATGCAGTCTGGTCCCTTTTACAGATCCGTTTGTGAAGTGGGTATTTGCACAGAGGGGTTTTCTTTTAAGACACTGACCAGCTAATGGTATCAGCAGGGGGCATGAAGAATCATGCCATTCACTTAATGTGCCTCACATTACACACCGGGAAAACATTTTGTTGAAAGAAAATAAAAAAGCGAGGGGGGAGACCAAAGTTGTTGAGCAAAAAAGACTCCAAGAACCTGGATCAGTGCTAGGGGTTACCAGGTAGTCATTTTAAAAAAAAATCCAAAACCCCGGACACACTTCATGGGGCAGGGGGGGAGAGGACCAGCCAGGAAGGTAACGGTGCTGGCCGGGAAGGGGGGGGGTCTGGAAACAGCTAATGGGGGGGAGGAAACGGGGCTGTCCAGGAGAGATGGGGGGGCCAACGGGAAGCAGGGCTGGTTGTGGGGGGGAGGGGAGGGAGGGCGGAATGGGGCTGGCCACGGGATATCAGGGGAGAGGGGACCGGCTGGGAGTAAGGAGGGGCAGGAAGCACAGCTGGGGGGGATTGGGAGCTGCGAGGGTGGCTGGGAGGAAGGGGGGGGCGGGAAGCAGAGCTAGTGGGGAGAGGGGTGCAGCGGTGCTGCCCGGGGGAGATCAGGAAGAGGAACAGGCCAGCGGGAAGCAGAGCTGGCGGGGGGGGGGGGCTGTCCGTGGCGCTGTCCAGGAGGAAGGGGGGGCGGGAAGCAGAGCTGGCGGGGAGAGGTGCAGCAGCGCTGGCTGGGGGAGATTAGGAAGAGGAACGGGCTGGCGGAAGGCAGAGCTGGGGGGAGGTGCAGGGGAGCTGGCTGGGGAAGATCAGGAGGGGAAGTGGTGGAGCACCGTCTGGCCAGGAAGGGGGGGTGAGCAAATTTGGCTGGCGGGGAGCAGGAGTGACCTGGGCATTTGCTGCCTGTCCCGTGCAAGCTCCTGGCGACGCAGGAGTGAGAAGGAGGTTTCCCCTCCTTCTCATACTCAACCAATTGAGGGCTCCCGGCAGCAACTGCTGCCCCACCTCCCAGCTGGGACTCCCAGCCGCTCCCCCGCCCATGCCAGGCTTCCATCCGGTGCGCAGCCGGAAAAATCAGAAAATACCGGACATTGCACATGTCCAGTATTTTCTGATTTTTTTTACCGGACAGAGAGCGCAAACACCGGACTGTCCGGTACAATACCGGACACCTGGTAACCCTACCTTCAGCTGGTTCCTGACTTTCTGGCTGGGTGCTCCCAGTGGTCTGGCCCAGTCCTCTGCGGCTCACAGGTCTGTGGGGCTCAGCTGGGCTCCTGGTGCAGGTGGCGTAAGGTGTCTGGGTCAGTCCTCAGGATCAGGCAGCGGCAGCAGTTTCTCCCGGGGCAGGGGCTGAGGCATGGAATCAGGCTGGTTCTCTGCAGGGTCTGCTGGGGTAGGCAGGCCGGGCTGGGCCGCAGCTTTGGCCTCCCAGGCAGGTAGGCGGTATGCGGCTTCTGGCTCCTGAAAGGTTGGAGGTCCAGGCCAGGCCTCAGTCACAGCCTCCCAGGCCAGGAGCAGGTAGTCGGCCTTGGGCTCCAGGAGAGTTGGAGGCCCAGGCCAGGCCTCGGTCACAGCCTCCCAGACTAGGAGTCCAGAGCAAGCCTTTGGTCCCTCTGCAGGCTCAGCCCTGACTGTGTCTGCTGGCTGGGCTTTTATAGTTCTAGCCTTGCCCCCTGGCTTCCGGTAAGGTGGCTGGGCAGGATCAGCCTTGGCCCAACATGGTGGCCGGAGGGGTTCCTCCTCCTCCGCATCAGTGGGTGGCCACTCTGCCCCACCACACAAAGGATTAATCACTTCTGAGTTATGAAGACAAGGGAAGGCATTTAATTCATTTGGTGGAGAGAAACAAACTGCTACCACTTGGCAGATTGAGGTTGAAGTTTTTCATGATGTCGAGTTGCCCTTTCTCCCTTCTTCTCTCCTCTTCTCCATCTCTCCTCCCAAATTCTTGCAGCCCATCCTCTCTCCCTGCCCTCATTCTTACCTCCTCTCCCTTCCTGCACTCCAGCCAAGTCCAACCCAGTTGAGGGGCGGTGTAAGCTGCCAAAATGCTTCTTAAGGCACTTCAGGTCAGAGCTGTCAGCTTCAGAACAGAGCTGGCATTTGGTGTGCTTTTGAAGCTCTGCCAGGTTTTCTCTAGCTCAACACACACTTTAGCCCAAGGGCAGGAGGAGCCGGCCGTGCTGGCGTCCCTCCTAGCAACTCTCCCTGACTGGGGTCAGGCATATCACACCAGAGAGCAGCGCACCCTTGTGTGTCTGGCCAATGCAGAAACTCAATCAATTATATAACATGGCTATAAAAAATGTGCTGTGCAGTGTACTTTGGACAATCCTGATTCACATGTGTTCTTTTTTTTAAATTAACCTGTAAACATCATATTCTTCTTGCAGCAGTGTCCCGTGGGTGCTCCATTGTAGGTGTCGGGCTTGTCCCGGCACTGCAGCTCAGAGATCTTTTTCAGCTGTAGTCCGCCAGACCACGCATGCACGAGGCGTGTCTCATGCCTTTCGCACTGTTTGTATGCGTGCAGTCCAGCTCCTGCCAATTCCTCCCGACCATCCTCGGCCACGGATTGAGTGAGTGCTCTCTCATCATCAATCCTGTCAGGATTTGAGAGACAAAAATGTTTATAGTTATTAGTTAATTATATAGTTGTTATTCTTATAGTCGTAGTCCTAGTTAGTTATATTGTTATTCTTGATATCGTTTAAAAAAATTATATAGTTTTAGTTAGTGTGTTACTTAGTTAAAATAGGAAAAAAATGCCCAACTCAGACGGGCACTCATTCTGCATAAGGTGCCTTGGGGTATGTCTACACTACCACCCTAGTTCGAACTAGGGTGGTTACTGTAGGCAACCGAGGAGTAACGGTAGTTCGGAATAGGAAGCCTAATCCGAACTACCTAGTCCGTGCCGCATGTAGCCGCGGGCACGGAGTCCGAACTAGCGGACATTTAAAAATGGCGGCACCTGGCAAGATGCAAATGAAGCCCAGGAAATTCAAATCCCGGGCTTCATTTGCAACTTCGGTTGCCTACATTAACCACCCTAGTTCGAACTAGGCTGGTAGTGTAGACATACCCTTGGTGAGGGACATATTCCTCAGAAATGTCCCCACTGTTCTAAGCTCACAGCACAAGCTAGGCGGGAGAGAGAGATGAGGCTGAAAATGCTCTTGTTTGACAAGGCATTGCAGCCACCAGAGACTGACTCCTCCCGCCCAACAGACTCCACCGTAATTAGCAGGCGCCAGCCCTCGTCGCCCAAGCCTACTTATTCGAAGAGGAGACCTTCTCCCTCATGCTCCTTACCCCCGATGCGCGTTAGCATAGGGGATAAACCAGGCACATTGGGCACGATGTCCACTCATGGACCTGAGGGCTGCAGCACATCGGCACCTAACCCGGCGCCATCGAGAGAAGCAGCACCGAAAGTGTCTGCCGCAACTTGACCGTAACTGAGTCCTGAACCGGCACCGACATATGCACTGATAACTGTATCAGCACCAACCACACCGGCACTGGCACCGACTGCACCAGCACCGACCATACAACCGGCGCTGCTATGATATCCAACGTCAGCATCGCTGACACAGTCGGCACCACCAGAGCATCCGGCACCGCCAGCACACCCGGCACCGCCGTGCCGATCAGTGACAGCACTGATTCTCCATGCTACTGCGCAGCTGGCATCTAAGCACATCTCAACCTCGGCTTCATCTTCACTTGATCAATCCCCGGTGCCGGCAAAGACTTGCCAAAAGGCCCGCAAGCTGCCAACTCCCTCGCCAAACCCCGAGCAAATTGAGTTCTCTCCAGAGCCTCCTTCACCATCTCCAGCTTGTTCATTTCCTTCAAGGCAGTCACCAGGACATCATACCACTAGGCAAAGTTATTACTCACCGCCATATACTTCACCTCATTACCACCATCGACAACGACGTTCACCTGCATCCTCCATGCACTCAAGGAGAAGGTCACAATCGCCCAGATCTCCTACACTCTCCAGCTCCATATGGCACTGTGAGATACATAGGAGCAGATACTCCTCCAGATATTCCCCATATAGCACGTGATATTATGACTGCCCTTACAGGCACTCTCACTACAACAGACACCGTTCATACTCTCCACGACGGGACACAGTATCATCACCATCCTTTCACCAGCCTCACCCCTCACATACCAGAGTTCACTCTCCTACCCTATCTGCAACAAGACCTCCTACTCCTACTGGAATTGAGCCTTCCATGCCACAGCATGCAGAACTGCAGCACGAGTAGTCATCGGATCATGAGGAAGCACAAGGGCACTTGCCTACAGACCTGTCATCATTGTCACCCGATGACACTGTCTTCCTCGGCGATGCATCATCAACTGACGACCTCTGGCAGTTTCATGAGCTGTTCAAAAGAGTCGCCAACTGTCAACAGATGCAACTCTCTGAAGTACAACAAAACCAACATTGCTTTCTTAGAAACCACCAACTGTCCCAAAAGTCAAAAGTCGCACTTCCACTCGACGATGCAATTGTGGAGATAGCGGACAACATATGGCAAATGCCAGCATCAACTCCTGCTACTAACAAAAAAGCGGACAAGAAATATTTTGTTCCTGCTAAAGGCATGGAATTCCTCTTCACGCATCTACAACCAAATACTCTTGTGGATGCAGCACAACAGAGGGCTAAGGCTCCTCAGTTTAGGGGCAGCAAAAATGACAAGGAGAGCAAGTGTCTGGACCTGTTTGGACGGAAAGTCTACTCTTCCACGACATTAACTCTAAGGATGGCCAACTATGCTGTGCTCTTGACCAACCACAATTTTGATAATTATTCAAAATTGGTTCCACTCTTAGAACATCTGCCAGATAACAAACGCAATATACTCAAGGCAGTGGTACAAGAAGGGTACACAGCTTCCAGATCAGCTTTGCACATAGTCTTTGATACCTCAGATACGACAGCGTGGACCACCACCACATCTGTGGTCCTGCGCAGAACATCATGGCTGCAACAAGCAGCGGTGCAGAAGGACCTCCCGTCAAAGGTTGAAGATTTCCCTTTTGATAGGCAGTCTTTTTGCGGAAAAGATGGACCAAGTCCTCCATTCTGGCAGGGACTCCAGAACTACATTCAAAACTTTAGGCATGTATACCCCATCTTACCGCCAAAAGAAATATACACCCTACCAAAAACAGACTGTTTTCACACCCAGTGTCCCAGTAGGAACAACAATGCAACAGTTAGAGACAACAGAGAAGACGACCTCAAACTAAAGTGTCCAATCAGCAGAGCACCCGGCAGCAAGTTTGGTGCCTCTGTCAAGGGACTGCAGGCCGTTCCACTGGCCACCCACCTTTGTGCCACAAATGCACTGTTTCACCATCGTCTAAGTTCATTCCATCAGCAATGGACCTATATTACCACCGACAGATGGGGCCTGCAGCTAATCACATTAGGCTTCACCATCTCCTTTCTCTCACTTCCTCCTCCCAACCCCCCCGCTCTGTCCCTCTTCAGGGGCCCAGCTCATGAGTCTCTCTTAAAACAAGAGGTGGCTTATCTCAGCTATTGGAGCAATAGAGAGGGTTCCAGATGACTTAAAAGGCAGGGGGTTCTATTCCCACTATTTCTTGACCCAGAAAAAATCAGGAGGTTGGATACCCATTCTGAACCTTTGATGATTAAATCGGTACATTTGCAAACAACGCTTCAAGATGGTGGGTCTGGTGATTATCATTCCAGCATTGCACAGTGGAGATTGGTTTATGTCCCTCAACCTACAGGATGCCTACTTTCATGTGACCATTCACCCAGCTCACAGACGTTTTCTATACTTTCAATTAGACTCAGACCATTTCCAATACAAGGTCCTTCCTTTCGGTCTCTCATCGGCTTCCAGGGTCTTCTTGAAGACACTGGCAGTAGTAATAGCCTACCTGCGACGACTGGGAATCATCATATTCTCTTACCTCGACGACTGCCTAATTAGAGCACCTTCTTTCAATGAAGCGCTCCATGCTACCAACATAACCAGATCCATATTCAAAGCTCTTGGACTTATAATCAACATTCCAAAGTCATCTATAATACCACAGCAATCCATAGAGTTCATAGGTGCATGTATAACCACCACCAGGCAGATTTGAACCTGGGACCTCTGAAGCGGAGTATAGAAGCCTCTACCCTCTGAGCTAAAAGCCAGCTGGCTCCCAGCCCATACTGTAGAGGTCTCTTGATCTTAACCGTTGTTGTGGTCTAGGTACCACTTGCATTGCTCAGTAACCACACTAGGTGTGTAGGTTACACATGCCTCGATTCCACCAAAGCATGTGCATACTTATCCGTGAGCAGATTGTAGGCAATTAAGACCTGGTACAGGATCTCTCTATGGGTATGTCTACACTACCCCGCTAGTTCGAACTAGCGGGGTAATGTAGGCATACCGCACTTGCAAATGAAGCCCGGGATTTGAATTTCCCGGGCTTCATTTGCATAAGCGGGGCGCTGCCATTTTTAAAACCCCGCTGGTTCGAACCCCGTGCAGCGCAGCTACACAGGGCACGAACTAGGTAGTTCGAACTAGGCTTCCTAGTTCAAACTACCGTTACTCCTCATTTCACGAGGAGTAACGGTAGTTCGAACTAGGAAACCTAGTTCGAACTGCCTAGTTCGTGCCCTGTGTAGCCGCGCTGCACGGGGTTCGAACCAGCGGGGTTTTAAAAATGGCGGCTCCCCGCTTATGCAAATGAAGCCCGGGAAATTCAAATCCCGGGCTTCATTTGCAAGTGCGGTATGCCTACATTACCCTCCTAGTTCGAACTAGCGGGGTAGTGTAGACATACCGTATCAGTCCCAGAACGTCTATCCTCACCTGCCTACAGCTCATGGGGCATATGGTGTCTACGACATACGTCGTAGCACATGCAAGGCTACACTTCAGATGCCTGCAGCATTGGATTGCTTTGATATATATGTCAAACAACCAAGATGTCTACAGGAGGGTCATGGTACTCTCTCACATAAAGAAATCATTGGTGTGGTGGAGCGTCTCTGACAACCTGATGGACAGAATACCTTTTCATCAGTCTCAACCAACAATACAACTTACCACTGATGCATCACTGCTAGGTTGGGGCGCCCATCCACAGGGTCAGCAAACCCAGGGACTATGGTCCGCTTACGAATTTCTACTACATAACAACCTACTCAAGTTGTGGGCAGTCTTCAATGCATATCGGCACTTTCTTCCCCTGATCTGCCGTCGGGTCATTCGTGTCCTTACCGACAATATGACTACGGTATACTATGTAAACAGACAGGGTGGAGCTCAATCCTGATCCCTTTGCATGGAGGCAATATGTTTATAGAATTGGTGCAACCAGCACAACATTACAATTATCTCAGCATACCTCCCTGGCGAGCAGAACTCCACAGCCGATGCTCTGAGCAGGCATTTCTCCACAAATGGGAATTGCACCCAGAGGTAATCCATGCCATATTCCACCACGGGGGGTTTCCATCTGTGGATCTTTTTGCCATGCACCACAATGTAAAGTGCCCTCAATACTGCTCGAGAGCCAGGATAGGACGGAAGTCCATGGGAGATGCTTTTCTATATGATTGGAGTCATCATCTTCTGTATGCCTTTCCACCTACTCCCCTTATTCCCAAAGTTTTGGAGAAAATAGCAATTGAAGGAGCCCCTGTAATACTGATAGCCCCATTCTGGCCACGACAGACATGGTTTCCTTGCCTGTTTTGCATGTCGATCCACTCTCCATATCATTTTCCCAAACGCTACAACTTGCTGTCGCAGGACCACGGACAATTGATACATCCCCAACTCGACCACTTTGCTCTGACAGCCTGGTTCCTAGTTGGTTCCAACAAACAGAGATGAATTGTTCCCAAGCTGTCAAACATCCTGCTACATAGTAGGAGATCTAACACGCGTAACACTTATCTGCATAAGTGGCGATGCTTCTCTTCATGGTGCTCCAGTGCAGGCGTGGACCCATACTTGGTCCCTATTCATCGCATTTTGGATAATCTTTTAGATCTTAAACACTCTGGCCTGTCTTGCTCCTCCCTCAAGGTGCATATTGCGGCAATCACTGCCTTTTTGCACTCTGTGGATGGCTACTCCGTATTTTCCCATCCAATGATAAAGAGATTTATGAAAGGGTTGGCTAATCTCTTCCCATACCGCAGGCAGCCCACAGACCCATGGAACGTGGAGCTAGTTTTGGATGCCTTAATTTGGCCCCCTTTCGAGATTTGGCAACTTGTGACTTACACACCCTAACAATGAAGGTGGTTTTCTGTTGGCGATAACTTCAGCACGTAGGGTCGGGGAATTATCCGCCCTCTCGGCATCACCACCCTACACAGTGTTTACTCCCCATGGAGCAGTACTGTGTCCTCAACCAGCCTTTTTACCAAAAGTGAATTTGGACTTGCACATAAATGAACCAATAGTTCTTCCCACATTCTACCCTAAACCCCACTCCTCAGCACAACAGGCACGTCTCCATACTTTGGGGCTGCGTCTTTTGGGGCAGCTGCTTTTGCGGAAAACCTTGCCAGCTGTCTACACTGGCCGCTTTGAATTTACGCAAGAACACTGACGATCTAATGTAAGATTGTCAGTGTTCTTCCGCAAATACAATGACTCTCCCATTCGGGAAAAAGCCCTCTTGCACAAACGCTTTTGCACAAAAGGGCCAGTGTAGACAACTGAGAACCGTTTTGCGCAAAAAAGCCCCGATGGCGAAAATGGCGATCGGGGCTTTCTTGCGCAAAACCGCGTCTAGATTGGCACGGACGCTTTTCCGCAAAAAGTGCTTTTGCGCAAAAGCATCCGTGCCAATCTAGACGCTCTTTTCCACAAATGCTTTTAATGGAAAAACTTTTCTGTTAAAAACATTTGCGGAAAATCATGCCAGTCTAGACATAGCCTCTATGTCCGTCGAGTGTTAGCGCTCTATATTGACAGGACACAATGCTTTCATAAATCTCAGAGCCTCCTAGAGTCCACCATGGAACGTTCTAAAGGCCATCCCTTGTCGGCACAATGTATATCCAGAGTCATTGTCTGATGTATAATATAATTATTCCTTACAGAAAAAACCTCTTCCACATACACTGAAGGCTCATTCAGCGAGAGCAATGGCAACCACAATGGCCTTCCTCAAAGGGGTTCCCCTACGAGACATTTGCCGTGCAGCTACTTGGTCTTCCAGCTTTACATTTGCCTAACATCCTCATGACTGGTGCAGCAGTTGCCTCTGCCATCCTCTCCACGGCAGCAGGGCATTAACTCTGAATCCCACCTCCTTGAAGCAGGCTACTGCTGTGAACTCACCTACTGTGGAGCACCCACAGGACACTTCTCGAAGAAGAAGAAGAAGTTACCTTGTACAGTAACGATGGTTCTTCGAGATGTGTGTTCCGTGGGTGCTCCACAACCCGCCCTTCTCCTCTCTTTTGGAGTTCCTTGTTTATTATGTCTTTCAGACTCTAGAGGATCAGGAGGAACTGGTGGGAGCCGGAACGTGCACACATAAACGGCGCGAAAGGCGCGAAATGTGCATCGCGCGTGTGCGATCTGGTGGACTATGGCTGAAAAAGATCCCAATCTCCGGCGCCAGGACAAGGTTGACACCTACAGTGGAGCACCCATGGGACACACATCTCAAAGAACCATTGTTATTGCACAAGGTGAGTAACTTCTTCTTTTCTTTCTATCAGCAATGGGTACTTTAGTTTCCTTCTAAAGTTCTGTAGATACTATTCTGCTCGCTATCCAGAGATAATTAGATTTCCGCTTCAGCACACATGTACATAAAAGGTAGGAGCTACTAGCTGAGAGCAAAAGTTATCTGGAGTAGATGGTAGGCTGAAGTTCCTTCTGCACATAGCTGTCCTGATGGGAGTTAAACATTCCAAGACATTTTTTAAAGAGTAGATGGAATTCCTTCTCTCAGTAAAACAATTTCCAATGCCCTAATTTTTACATAATCTATTTTTGAGCTCATAATGTCTACAATCATCCCATAGAGGCATTGTGCTACTCTAGATCAAATCTGAATTAATTGCCCCGTGAAACACCTTATATATATATATATATATATATATATATATATATATATATATATATATATATATATATATAACTTAGTATGAAATATGTCATACTGACTCCAGTTTTCTTCTCAGTGCCAAGATATTTTCCTTGTCTATTAAGAAACTGTGTTTCTCATTAATAGAATTGTGCTAAAAAAGATGCTCATATCTTGATACTTAGATACTATGATGATGAATATACTGGAAGATCCAAGATGGATAGATAACTGCTTATGACTTTCAGAGAACCAAGGTTTCTTTTTCCAGTAAGTCTGGATAAGCGAAACTAAACTAAAAAGGTTTCAGTATTTTTACAAAATACATCTCAGAAGGCTTACTAATATGCTATGAAATATTATCACAGCTCCCTGAACTACCTTTGCTGAATACATTATTAAAGAACATTTTGTGATGTGTTATCTTTGCTATTTTGTTGGGCTCATTTGCTTGCTTACTGGACTTGTTGAATAAGGGCCTATAGAGTGAACTTTGCTTGCATGTGTAGTCAGTTTCACAGGAAGCACTGAGACAATCCATGTGAGTAAGGGCTGCAGGATCTGACCTTAAATGTTTGAGGCAACTTGTAGCTTGTTACGTGTGGCCAGATTGTTGAGTGCAAAGGCAGCCCTATTGACTTTATTTGTGTTAGCCAGTGTACAACAAGTTGCAAGATTGGGGCTTAAATTACTCCTTTGCAAACATCAGTAATTCTCAGTAGCTGTATTAATAGCTGGAGAGATTTAGCAAAGTTATTCAAAATTGACAAATACTCCAGTTTTTTTACTGATACAATTTCAAATATAAAATAAGTACATACATTCTAGGTTCTATACATTAATAAGTATTCATATAGTCTGGAAAATTGCAATTCTGGCTTCATACAATGTCTGTTTGAATTTTAAAGAATCCATAATGTTAGCCATCAAAACAGAAAAGTCCCATAAATCTGGATGACATATTTTAAATGTTCTTATAGTCTGGAAATTTATGAAGGCGTAAAGGAAAAATAGTTTTCTCTTGGATGAAATAGGGAAAATATTTAAGCTAGCTTGCCATTTTTACTATCACACTGTACATTTTTTTACTGAGTGTAGCTGACAGTTTTAAATATATTTCCTGATAGTTGGCAATCCAATTCACCTTTTGCTTAAATATGTAAGGACTCTGGCTTTTGTAGTTTAAATCTTTAAATCTGTAACCACTCTGGCTCCAGTGGTTTAGTTGGGAGACAAGCAAACAACTCTGACTGTTTTGGAACCCTTTCTATCCCCACACTCCAGCTGTGTGCCCCTATTGCTTTACTAACCTGACCAGCATTTGAAAAAGGCAAGTCTGATGTTATAAAAATCAAAACATTTTGTAGACCAGTGTTTTCTGCCAAATTCACATCTGTTTTGTGGGTGGCTGAGGGCCACAGATGTCTGTCTTGCTTCTGTGTATATTTTGTCACTGGAGCTGCACGCACAAACTAGCTTTCTTGGCATCTGTGCAAGTGTTTTGCTTAGTGGCTGACTTCATTAACAAAACTGTTTTAAAATGCATTTTCAATATTTCAGACTATATTCTTTCTACTTCTCAGACAGCTCTGTTTGTGTTTCTGCCAGGATAATTGGTTTGATGGACTACATGTCCCAGAAGCCACTAGTGTGTTAAGGAAATTATACTGGGATGCAAGTTATCACTGCAGACAGATGTGGTTCATTAGTCTAAAACAGAGCTAGGGAACCCAAGGTCCAGGGACTGGATGAAGCTCCCAGTTTGCCTGGATCTGGCCCCTGGTGCACAGGGCTCCACGTAGCATTGGGGAGCTACACTGGTGGAGGGTGGTGGTTTTTTTCTCACTTATGTGCAGTCTCTGATTGATTTTTCTGTGGGTTGGTGGCCCCTGACCCAAAAAAAGGTTCCTCACTCCGGTCTAAAAGATCATTCCAAGCAACTGTTTACTGTAAGACTTTCCAATAGCCTCTGAAAGAAAGGACTGAGAAGACTACTGAGGAGAATAGCAGTAGCAAGGTTTAACAAAATCTCCAGACCTAGTTTGAACTTCATGATAATTGACAAATTCTGTCATGTACAGATTGTTTCATGAAATAAATAGGCATGAAGAGTACCTACACATGCTACTGCTCCTTTCTACTGCAATGGCCTATACTTCTTCAAGTGATGTCCCTGTGGGTGCTCCACGGTTGGTGTCAGGCTCATCTTTGATAACAGTGATTGGGTGGGCTGCACATGCATGAGCGGAGAGCAGCACTCCAGCCTTTGAAGTAGCATGCGCGGTGCGCTTCTCTTCCTTCTTCGCTGCCCTCAGCCACAGATGGAGCTCAGTTCTCTCCTCCTCAGCGCACTCTGGAGGACAAAGCATAAGATTACCAGATTAGATAGTCCTGAGGCACTCCGGACTACCTTCTTTTTACACAGAAAACAAAAACAAAACAAACAAACGAAAAGCCGCCCCCACCAACTTTTACCGCCATGCATCGCCAAGCCGCAGTAAGCAAACAAAAGAAAAAGGGAACAAACCAGCGACCCACAAACAGTCTCAGCTGCTTGTATACCTATAAATAGCTTTGGGAGACTTGCCAGATTCTGCTAAGGAGAAAAGATGTGGTAAATGCTGAGAATTTATGCCAGCCTCTGATGCCTACAGCGAATGTATATGCTGTTTGGGGGACACATGTACTTCAGAAATGTGTCCATTGCTGTAGCCTCAAAACCAGAGCTCACAAAGAAAGGGAGAACACAGTGCACACGCAGTCTATGGATAGAGCCCTGGACCCCCATAATTATGAAGGAGCAATAAGGGCTCAAGTGCAACTTCTTCTCAGGGCAAATATCCAAGCCCTTTTCCTCAGAGAACATGCTCAGAACCTAGACCCTCACCAGCCCAATCTCTCACCTCAAGAATTAGCAAAGGAGATGAGCCAGGCACTTCAGGCACGGCAAAGTCTCGAACCTTATCAATAACGGGCTCAAAGATGCACTCGAAACAGCCCTCAAAATCAGCTACCACAAAAAGAGCACCTAGCAAGGGCCCTGAGGTGATAGAGGTGCCACTGGCATAAAGGACACCTGGCTTGCCGCAGGCACATTCAGGATCCCTGGCACATTGCCACCTGTGGTACAACATTTGCCTGTGGCACAGGAAACCGATAGGGCTACCTCCAGCCGCCCCCTAGTACCCTACACTAACTCTAGGTCCCCTCGGGTCACGGCTATATACATGCCACCACCACAAGTGCCGACCAGCGCGGAAGTGGGTCACAAGCCTGCATCCCATTGCCATTCCTCAGGTCACAAAATACAAGGGCCACCAGGACATGACGGGGTCTAGGACTCTGTCCCCTCCTGAGCCTTTACCATGACACTGTTTACAATCCCCACTAGGAACAAAGGGCTCGCCACGATCACTGTCCTCATCACAATTCAGTGCCTACCACGGGGATACAGGGAGTATGTTTTCCTCACAACACTCCTCCCCTCTGCGAAGAGATAGGTCTGTTCAAGATAGGTCTCCAACCTCCTGTTCTCTTTTTGGTGAGAAAGAACAGGAGGTTGGAGACCTATCTTGAACCTGCGCCAATTAAACAAATATCTTCACAGGCAATGCTTCAAAATGGTCATGCTCACCACAATAATTCCAGCACGGGATGGGGAGACTGGTTCACAGCCTTAAAGACCTTAAAGATGCATATTTTCACATCACAATACACGCTGCACACAGGCGCTTCCTATGATTCACGGTATCCTCAGACCACTTTCAATAAAGAGTCCTCCCATTCGGACTTTCCTCTGCCCCAGAGTCTTTTCCAAGACCCTTGCGGTGGTCACGGCATATCTAAGATGCAATGGAATTACAATATTCCCCTATCTAGACAATTGTTTTATCTGAGATCCCTCACAATGGAGCATCAAAGACATGATCACATTCACAAAGACCACACTTCAGTCACTGGGCTTCATCATGAACAAGCAGAAATCCATACTACGTCCCATACAATCTTTGGAGTTCATAGGGGCTTGTATAGACTCCACAACAGCTCGAGCCTATCTCCCCAATCACCAGTTTGACAATATAAGAAATCTCGTTATGACCATTACCACCAGCCCAATGGTACCCATTATAATGTGCCTCAGACTTATGGGGCACATGGTGGCTACCACATATGTGGTCCTGCATGCCAGGCTGAGCTTCTGTTGTTTTCAACACTGGATCTCTTCAGTGTACACACCAGCCAGTTGTCAGATGCACAGGTGCATTTCCCCTCCCCCAAGAGTTCTCACTTCCCTACAATGGTGGACACAGGCACATAACCTCTACAACGGGGTGCCTTTCCACCAGGACCAGGAGCGGCCCGAGGCCGGTTGCGGCAGTTGGTGCCCCAGGCAGGCGGCGCAATTGGCGTCCCCGCCTGTATGGCCGTGACGTCATCATCGGGCGCCCGGGGTAGCGGTGCTCTAGGCAACTGCCTAGTTTGCCTAGGCTCACGGGCTGCCCCTGACTGGGACCAGCCATCCAAACAAATTATGATGGACGCCTCACCGATGGGATGAGGGACACACTTCCAAAAACAGTTTGCACAAGGGAAATGGTCGAAAGACTAGTCAAGACTGCACATAAAGCTGCTCAATCTTTGAGCAGTCCAGAACTCATGCAAGCACTTCCTTCCTTACATCCAAGGCTCTTTCATGTGGATCCTCACCGACAATATGACAACTATGTTTTACATCAACTGCCAAGGGGGTGCGAGATGGCAGTCACTCTGCACAGAGGCAATCAGGCTTTGGAATTGGTGCATCCACCACAATATTACCTTTCGGCAGAATACCTGCCTGGAGACAAGAGCATTATGGCAGATACCCTCAGCTGCAACTTCCGCACAAGAACACGAGTGGGAACTACACAATCAGATCACCCAGAAGCTGTTCCATCGATGGGGGATACCACAAATAGATCTCTTTGCTCCGAATGCCCCCCATACTGCTACCGAGCAGGCCTTCCCACCCATTCCTCTCATTCCCAGAGTCCTCCAGAAGATACAGACGAATGGGGCCGAAGTGATCTTGATAGCCTCAGCCTGGTCCCGACAGACATGGTTCACAAATCTTTATCACCTGTCTCTACGACCTCCCTACTCACTTCTGAACCACCCAGACCTGCTCTCTCAGAACCAGGGTCAGTACTTCACCTCCAACCACAAATGCTGCACCTGACAGCATAGGACCTATCTGGTTCTTGGGAGTGGTGCAACAGTGCTTCCAACAAGTGAAAAATATTCTGCTACATAGCAGGAGAAAAACGATATGCAAGACTTACCTATACAAGTGGCACCGGTTTACACAGTGATGCGCACACAGTGCACTCGAATCATCCAGGGCACCACTCTACCACGTATTGGAGTACAGCATGCACATGAAACAACAATGTTTGTCAATTTCATCACTTCTGGTGTACATGGCCACCATTAAGGCTTTCCACCCTTCCATTGATGGGTTCTCCATATTAGCATACCCCATCTCAAAAAGATTCTGGAAGGGCCTGCAGAACCTTCACCCACCTCAAAAACCCATTCCCCCTATGTGGGACTTAGAATTAGTAGTACATTCACTCACAAGACCACCCTTTGAACCAATGGCAACTGCACCACTTACCTTTCTTACCATGAAAACATTGTTCCTTCTGGTGATCACGTCTACAAGGCAGGTCAGTGAACTCGCAGCTCTCACGTCCTTGCCTCTATACATGACCTTTCACAAGCACAACATCATCCTGTGGCCACACCTGTCCTTACCCGAAGTGAACTCAGAATTCCATATCAATGAACTGATAATCCTTCCCACTTTCTACCCAAAACCACATCATTTCAGGGAAGAAGCCATATTACACACCTTGGATGTCATAAGGGCAATTGCCTTCTATCACAGTAGAACTTAATCCTTTCGATCATCCCGGAGATTGATGGTTTCTGTGGCCGAGAGGTCCAAGGGAAAACCACCGTCTTCTTAGTGCATATCAAAGCTCATAACATCATGCATTACTACATGCTATCAAGTATCAAAGGTGAAGCCATGTTAGTCTGAATCTGCAAAAGCGCCGAGGAGTCCTTTGGCACCTTATAGACTAACAGATTTATTGGAGCATAAGCTTTGTGGGTAAAGACCCACTTCATCAGATGCTTATACTCCACTAAATCTGTTAGTCTATGTCATAGGCTCCTTCCCCACTCTGGCACGATAAATGCAGAAGTGGGGGCCCGCAAAAGTACCCCAAAACCTCTTCTTTCCAAGCTTTGGTATAAAACTTCCCTCCAAAATCTTAAAAACCTAGATTTTGGGGATAAAAATCGGCTGCCACCACCCCAGTAATGATAAGAAAAATCAGGGGAGAGATCACTTGGGAAATCTTACCTTAAAGTAAAAACCAGGACAAACAAAAATTAACCAATGCCAGGTTAATAAAAAGAAAAGAGAAAGAACATTTATTATTGCCACAATATTTCTGTTGCAAGCATAATGACGATAGAAAAGCCACAAATTAATATAGTAATGGGGGGAACCCCACCATGGGCCAAGACTTAATTACAAAGGAGAGCAAAACCCATTTTTTAAAATGCACAGACATCAGATCCCATTTCCCAAATCATAAAACAATAAAACCTAACTGATTTATCTAAACCTTACCCTACTTATAGATAGTGAAGAGTCTGTTCTTGGAGGGAGACATTCTATTCCCTCAGTAGCTGGAGAGAAACTGCCCAGAGACAAAGGAGGGAAAACTCCCCAAATTCCTTTGTCCAAGTATGAAATTCCTATTTGCATTCCTATTGGCTAACTCTACCTGGCTTAGATAAGGGACATAGTTAACCCCTTAGTCCTCATGCTGCTGGCTAACCCTCATAATCATGACAATCTATAAGGTGCCACACGACTCCTCATCACTACTACATGCTACTCACTCCAGAATAGGGCATTACCAACGAATTCAAAGGTCCACTCTACCAGAGCTATGGGGACATCAGCTGCTTTCCTAAAGGGAGTCTTATTCCAGGAAATATGCAGAGCAGTGACATGATTGTCTAATCACACCTTCATAAAGCAATAGTGATAGAAATGTAGCCGTGTTAGTCTGGTGTAGCTGTAACAAAAAACAGGACTATGTAGCACTTTAAAGACTAACAAGATGGTTTATTAGGTAATGAGCTTTCGTGGGCCAGACCCACTTCCTCAGATGAAATAGTGGAAGAAAATTGTCACAACCATATATACAAAAGGATACAATTAAAAAAATGAACACATATGAAAAGGACAAATCAAATTTCAGAACAGAAGGAGGATGGGGGTGGGAAGGTAAATGTCTGTGAGCTAATGATATTAGAGGTGATAATTGGGGAAGCTATCTTTGTAATGGGTAAGATAATTAGAGTCTTTATTCAAACTTAGGTGTAAAGTGTCAAATTTAAGCATGAATGACAGTTCAGAGGATTCTCTTTCAAGTGTAGTCTTAAAAGGCCTTTGAAGCAGGATGCAGGTAATCAAGTTGTTGAGACAATGTCCTTTCTGGTTGAAATGGCAAGAAACTGTTTTTTCTTTGTGATCCTGTCTAATATCTGTTTTGTGGGCATTGATCCTTTGGCGAAGTGTCTGAGACGTTTGTCCAATGTACATAGCAGATAGACACTTTCGGCACATGATAGCATAAATTATATTTCTGGATGCGCAGGAATATGTGTTCTTGATGTTATAACTCACTTGGTTAGGTCCAATAATGGTATCAGCAGAGTGAATATGTGGACAAAGCTGGCAACGGGGTTTGTTGCAAGGGAAGGTACCAGGGTTGGTATTAGTGTGGTATGTCCTGTGGTTGTTGGTAAGAATCATCTTGAGGTTAGGTGGTTGTCTATAGGAGACTATGGGTCTGTCTCCCAGAGCCTCTCGGCGTTTAGTATCCTGTTCCAGTATAGGCTGTAGTTTATTGATAATGTGTTGGACAGGTTGAAGTTGGGGGCTGTAGGTGATGACAAGTGGTGTTCTATTGTTGGTTTTCTTGGGTCTGTCTTGAAGTAGTTGGTTTCTAGGTATTTGTCTGGCTCTTTCAATTTGCTTTTTTATTTCTCCGGGTGGGTAGTTGAGGTTTATAAATGCTTGATAGAGATCCTGAAGTTTCTGGTCTCTGTCAGTGGGATTAGAGCAGATGCAGTTGTATCGAAGGGCTTGGCTGTAGATGATGGATCGTATGGTGTGTTCTCGATGGGAGCTGGAATCATGTAGGTAACTGTATGAGTAAGTGGGTTTTCTGTAGAGAGTGGTGTCTAATTTTCCATTGCTGATTTGTACTGTGGTGTCCAGGAAATGGATCTCTCATGTAGAATGGTCAAGGCTGAGATTGATGGTGGGGTGTAGGTTGTTAAAATCTCTGTGGAATGTCTCCAGTGTTTCTTGGCCATGCGTCCAGATCATGAAGGTATCGTTGATGTAGCGTAAGTAGAGAAGGGGTAAAAGGGGACAGGAGTTGAGGAAACGTTCTAGGTCAGCCATAAAGATATTAGCATATTGTGGGGCTATGCGTGTACGCATGGCTGTGCCGCTGATCTGGAGGTATAAGTTGTTCTCAAACTGGAAATAATTGTGGGTGAGAACAAAGTTACATAGGTCTGCTATCAGATTGGCAGTGGTGTCCTCTGGGATAGTGTTTCTAATTGCTTGTAATCTGTCTTCATGTGGGATGTTGGTGTATAGAGCTTCTACATCCATGGTGGCAAGGATGGTGTTATCGGGGAGGTTATCGATGTTTTGTAGTTTCCTTAGGAAATCAGTAGTATCTCGGAGATAGCTGGGGGTGTTGATTGCATAGGGTTTGAGAAGAGAGTCTACATAGCTGGATAAAACAGTAGTGAGCGTGGATTTATGGATTTTGGGAGGCAGATAGAACAATCCTGGTCGGGGGTCAGAAGGTGTTTCTGTGTGGATTTGTTCCCGAGTAGCTGTAGGGAGGCTTTTAAGGAGACAAGTATCAGAGGGGTAGCCGTGTTAGTCTGAATCTGCAGATTCAGGAGACATTTTAAGGAGACAGTGTAGTTTCTTTTGGTATTCCGAGGTGGGATCAGAGGAGAGAGGTTTGTAAAAAGTGGTGTTGGAGAGTTGTCTGGTTGCCTCCTGGTTATAGTCAGCCTTATTCATAATGACCACAGCACTCCCTTTGTCAGCTGGTTTGATTATAATGTCCAGGTTGTTTTTGAGACTCTGGATGGCATGGTCATACAGCATTACACTATTCCACCATGCTCCACAACAGATACCGCAGTAGCCAGTGCGGTTCTCTCCACAATCTGTATCAATTGATCGAAGCCCACCGTCTGTGGAGCACTCAGGGGACTATCATTTGAAGAAGAGAGAAGTTACTCACTTCGTGCAGTAACGATTGTTCTTTGAGATGTGTCCCCCTGTGGGTGCTCCACTACCCGCCCTCTTCCCCACTTCTTTGGGCAATAGTAGCAGCCTATGAGGGCGTCAAAGAAGAAACAGAGGAGAAGCAGGCTGCACGTGCTACTTCAAAGGTGGGAGCACCGCTTCTCTGCTTGTGCATGCACAGCTGGCCCTATTACTGCTATCAAAGTCTCTGATCTGTGGTGCCAGGACAAGCCTGACACCAACTGTGGAGCATCCATGGGGACACACATCTCGAAGAACAATCGTTACTGCACAGGGTGAGTAACTTCTCTTTTCCTGTGCCCCTAAAGCTGTCCAATATCTTCTAGCTTGGTGAAATACTGCAAGAAAACCCTTTCTTGAATTATGAAAGACAAGCACTAGTGAGAATAGCAGTAAGAATTCAAACCCTGGATTTGTCCCTCTCGAAGATGACCTACAAAGAATAAATTTTGGCTTTGTCCCTATTCTCCATGCTGTATAATGAATGTCTGAGGGCCGCGGTCTTTAAAAGTGACTAGTGATTTCTGAAATTATACTCAAAGAGGCTGATAAAGGAGGTGCTATTGTCATCACGTATAGGTCAGACTACCAAAAGGAGGCTGCCAGACAACTCTTCAATACCACGTTCTAGAGGCCACTATCCTCTGATCCCACTGAGGAGTACACAAAGAAACTACACCATTTGCTCAAGACACTCCCTACAAAGGCACAGGAACAAATCTACACAGACACACCCCTAGAGCTCCAACCAGGGTAATTCTATCAACTACCCAAGATCCGTAAACCTGGAAATCCTGGATGCCCCATCATGTTGGGCATTGACACTCTCACTGCAGGACTTTCTGGATATGTTAACTCTCTATTCAGACCCTACGCCACCAGCACTCCCAGCTATCTCCAAGACACCACTGACTTCCTGAGAAAACTACAAGGCATTGATGATCTTCCAGAAAACACCATCATAGCCACCATGGATGTAGAAACAACGAGAAGTCCTGTGGCACCTTATAGAGTAAGACAGTGGTCCCCAACCTTTAGAGGCTCCCGGGCGCCCGGGAGGTGGGGCCTCTCACGCGCCGGGCGCCCGGGGGCGGGGCCGCGCATCCTGGGGCACGCCAGGGGACAGGGATGCCCTTGCACCCGGTGCCGGCATGTGCCCTAGGGCCGGGGCTGGGGCCGCCCAAGCGCCTTGTGCTGTGGGCCCGGGGCCGGCGCTGCCGCCCGAGCCGCGCGTCTGGGGCCGGCCCCGGTGCCGCTCGAGCGCCGCACACCCGAGCGCCCGCATGTGCCCTAGGGCCGCCCGAGCGCCGCGCACCCGGCGCCAGTGCGTGTCGCACGCCTGGGGCCGGCACCTCCTGTGCGCCGTGGGCGGGGCCGGCCCAGGTTGTCGGCGGGCGCACACAAATGCTCTGGCGGGCGCCATGGCACCCGCGGCCACCGTGTTGGGGATCACTGGACTAAGAGATTTATTGGAGCATAAGCTTTCGTGGGCAAAGACCCACTTTGTCAGATGCATGTAGTGGAAATTCCAGAGGCAGGTATAAATATACAGGCACATGAAAAGAAAGGAGTACCAATCAAGAGGAAGGCCAGAGGTAACGAGGTCAATTCAGTCAGGGAGGATGTGGCCCACTTCTAGCAGCTGACGTGGAGGTGTGAATACCAAGAGAGGAAAAACTGCTTTTGTAATTGGCTAGCCATTCACAGTCTTTGTTTAATCCTAAATTGATAGGCGGCCGGACGGGAACATGCAAATAAAGCCCGGGATATTTAAATCCCGGGCTTCATTTGCAACTCCGGTTGCCTGATTCACCTACCTAGCTCAAATTAACGAGTTAGTGTAGACATACCCTGTGAGAGTGAGACAGGTGATTAATGACAGACTTTCAGATGATTAATTTATTCATCTTCATAAGATCTCGTATCTCTCTAAAATGCCATTTTTCTCTTTAAAATGCCAGGATGTTAGGACATGAAACATTTCCTTCCACTGTATGAGTTCAGACTTTCTGCTCATGGAAATCACTCATTGCTGCATGATTTAAGTTGATACAATTGCCATGGAAAATCTAACTGTTCTGGACTTAGTTGACAATACCAGGGATATCATCAGAGAACAAAGCACCCAATCATTTGGTTGTTGCTTTATAAAAATAGACAATACATTAAAAGAAGAAAGACATTAACTCTGTACCTGGCCATGCATGACCTTGTAAATCAGAATCCAAGTGAGGAAAGGAGTAGGAGTGCAGCTAGGCTTGGCTTTGGGGCTGTGTTTAAGTGTTGCTATGGAGACTGTTCAGATAGACTGTACATGTGTGTGCATGCGCGCGCGAGTTTTAAAATATTTTTTTGGTGTTACATCTTTTGAAGAGAGTCTGTCTCTTGCCTTGCGTGGAAACAATCAGCCCTCTGTGTTCCTGAAATGAAAGGCGTTTTCATGTGGTTATATGATAGGCGCCCTGGAAAAGAAGGATATTCTAGCTTTGTCATCCTGCTGTCAGTTCTGCTTCACAGTGTTTTTCTACAAACAGAGCAAGGGAAGATTATTTTAACCATTTCCAGCTCCTGGAAGGCATGTGAATTAGGACTTCATAAGATGAATGCATAGAAAACATGAGAGGCGAAGGGGTGGGAGGAGAGAGATGATGATGTGGTCTGGGGCAGTGTTTCTCAACCAGTGGTACGAGTACCTTTAGGGTACTTGAGAGAAGTCTGGGGGGTACGTAAACACAACTGAAATTTGGAGAAAACTGAAAATTTGTTTTACGTTTTTCAGCACTTTATTATTTTTGTACTTTTTACACCCAAACATTTCATCGCCTGCCTGGCTACAGTAGGTACTGGGGGTACTTATAATTTTTTTAAAGGGGTACTTTATGAAAAAAGGTTGAGAAACACCGGTCTGGAGAGATCTCGCAGAGTGAGTGGGAACAGAGTGAATTCAAAGTTTGTTAAAGGAGGGGTGAGGAAAGGTCTTGTGTACTGAAGGGGGAAGCGAGGGGGGAATCACATCTGCAATCTAGCAAGTTTCCTTTATCTGTGAATGATATTCTGGTGTCCCTGGGACATTTCTGTCAGCTGCCCTTCAGAAAGAACTCCTCATAGGATCTCTTCAGGGTGGCAGAAAAATAATTCTCTTCAGCAAAATCCACAACAGCAAAGGATGCTGGAAGAGAGACTGAAAACTTTGTGTCAGAGGCTTTTCCTGATTTTTTTTCCATGGGGGATGGGTTTGAAGTGCTTTTAGAGGGCTGGGGTTAAGGCAGTGATGTATCAAGGCAATAATGCACATTCTAAAACATTGCATCGATGCCAGAGAGTTAAATTGCTGGACTTGAAAAACTTTTCAGACTCTGCATAACCATTGACGGTCCATAGTGAGGATAGGTACCTGCATCCAGCATATTTTTGTCTCCTTCAGTTGGGAGTGATATGGAGGGGAGTGTGCTTTCTGGAGCTACTTAACAAATACAATGCCTTTTCCTTCAAGGAATTAGCAACATGATCCTTTTGGAGAGGGAACCACCTCTGTGCAGGATGATCGTGTTGTGTTCCCAAAGAGGGTTTTAAAATGGATGTAATGAGAGCCATGAACAGAAATACCTGCTTCTTAAAAGATTGTTACACTGCTTCTCCTGAACTGGGATACGACATAGATAAATCCTTCCCCCAAATCAGAACTACTCAAATAGGAACCTCTCTATATGTAGGCATAGGAGGAGCTCAGAACTGCTAGTTACTATACTGGCACTCATGCGAGGGGAAAGAGGAGTACCGCTGGCACTGTGCTGTAGTCGCTCTCTGGAAATTAAAAAGCATCATGCGTCTCTATCACACAAAGATGGACTAAATCCTTGAGGTTTCGCTCAGCGGGGGATCTCTTGACTGTGGCTCACTAGAGAGTTCCAAAAGAAGTTGAAAAGCTGAAATAGAGTATGAACCTTCAGAGAGATACTGCTTGTACCAAGTCTAACTGGAAAGAGATCTGCAGTTACTATCTGTGTTATTTTCATGTGGTGAAGAAGCAATTGTGAGAGACAAAATATTAAACTGCTTTTTCAAGATGTTGCCTGCCAGTGTCTCTCTTCTTACTGATTCACTGCAGTGGTTCAGATGAATAGTCCTGTGAAGAAAACTAGCAGATCCTCTGTACTGTCTTAGCATCTGGAGAAATTTGTCTGTTGTTATAGGCATGGGAACATTTTAGAAGTCAATATTTGGGTTATTTTTAACTTTATTTTCTATTTTGTTTTTCTCCCTAGGTGGATGAAATTTATCATGATGAGTCCCTAGGGGTTCACATTAACATTGTCTTGGTCAGAATGATCATGGTGGGATACAGACAGGTAAATACAGGGGTATGTGAGCAGAAGATGCTATATGGAGGGGGGGTTGTTTCACAATTTGTATCATGCTCAGGCTTGAGCTGAGGGATGCAATGAACGTCCAGACTGGGTTATGTCTATAAAAAGAACATCATTAGCTAACTTCCTCGTCTGTCTGCACCCACTGCTTTCAGATTGTGTATATGTCTGGGGAGATGACTCAGGATTCAGTCTAGTTATATATTAGTGTTTGCATTAGAGATCCTCTCTCTCACAGCCAAGCTTCTATATGAGTTAATCATCAGTGCAATATGTGTATGATATCAAAATCTGCTACGTAGAAATGATTGGGATCTCACAAGGTCAGCAACCAGCATTCTAACTTCAGCACAGGACCTGCTAAAATGCAGCTACAATTATTAAAAATAACATGCCATGCAGTGCTGTAAATTTGCCCAGTGCTTTACAAACAGTTCCTTGCTCTGAAGATCTATTTTTGATCTCTTGCTAATGTGTGAAAGGCAAACAGGTTTCTGTTCAAACATATTACTGGAGTTCCATTCCCTCTGTAAGCAGCTGCACATGCTGTGGCTTTGCTAGACTGAAATGAAACTATCTTGAATCTCTCTCAGTTTGCTGTGAGACTTGCTAAAATTCCTAGACTCCAAAGATTTTCCTTCTATGGAAGGCAGACATGAGGACATCTCTGCCTTACAGTACCCCTGTGTTTTTATTGAGAGCTCTTACCCTTCCCCCACTGCTGCTGCTGACTACAGCTCTGAGCTGGCTTGGAAGGGGTAGGGCAAGAGGGTTAATCTCCCAGTAATTAACATCTTATTTGGTTAACTGAGGTTAATTTTTGGTTGCAGGGATTTTCTGTCACATCACTATGCAGAGAGAAGCTTTTTGAATGGTCACTGTGGAGTTTGTTTTTTGTTTTAATATAGCTGTACTCATTTTGTGTTCTTTACCAAGACAAAGAGCACTGTGGAGTGTGTGTGTAATATGTAGTAAGAGTGAAGGCACAACTCTCCCCTGTCATCTTCAAAAGGGAATTAAGTGAATAGCAACAGTGTGGGGTTAGTGTCTATTGGCAGTAATAATTAGTCCTTACATATGCCCCAATTCAGGAAAATGTTGCTGCTCAGGAGAGGTCATACACATATGCTCAAGTCCTATTAAATTCCAGTGAAGCACGTGCTTAAGTGCTATCCTGAATAGGGAAACACACTTAAATAATTGCTTTTGCAAATTGGGGCCTTCACAATTCTCCTAATTTAAAGCATGGAACAACTGTTAATCAGTCCTCACAACAGTTCATAAGGTAACTTTTCATTCCTATTTTACAAGCAGGGAAACCAAAGCACAGAAAGGTTGGGTGAATTGCCCAAGGTCACAGAGTAAATCAGTGTCAGGATCAGGATTGGAGTCGGTTAGTTTGCTGCTTGGTCCAGTGGACAACATTACCTCTCAGGACATGTCTATACTCAGAAATTATTTCAAAATAACTTCTTTTGAAATAATAACTCCTAAAATAATAATTTTGAAATAGCATGTCCACACTATGGGGAAGCCTTGAAATTAGTCCAAGGCAGACTCCCCCCTTAGGCTACATCTATACTACTTCCTTCTTGCGCAAAAGCCTATGCAAGTGAAGCGTGGATTAGCATATTGCCATGCTTAATTTGCATAATTAATCAGGGGCTGTTTTTGCTCAAGAAGCTTTTGTGCAAAAAGAAGCTGTGCAGATGGCTCCTTTTTGCACAAAAACCCCTCTTGCACAAAAAGGAGCCATCTACACAGCTCCTTTTTGCACAAAAGCCTCTTGCGCAAAAATGGCCCTTGGTTAATTATAGAAATGAAGCACGGCAATATGCTAATCCGTGTTTCATTTGCATAGGCTTTTGTGCAAGAAGGAAGCAGTATAGATGTAGCCTTAATATGCATGCACTACCTCGACTTAGAGCCCCAGCAAGCACTGGGGAGTAATTACTTTGAATGACTCTGGGGAGTACTTATTTCGAAATAGCAGCAGTGGAGCATCCGCACTACCACTATTTCAAAATAATTATTTCAAAGTAAGTGTTACTCCTTGTGGAAAGCAGGAGTTGTTATTTTGAAATAACCAGACCCTTATTTCGAAATAATGGGCTGGGTAGTGTGGACACTCTGCTTGTTATTTTGAAATAACTCCCTAGAGTAGATCAGGGCTCAGTGAGTGGGAGTAAAATCTTATAGGTTCAAATCCTGATTTTGTCACTTACTCACTGTAATCTTAGACCACTCTGCCTGTTTCCCTTTCTGTAAACAGAATATTTAAATCAAAGGGCTGTCAGCTGATGTGGAACACCAAGATCCTCTCATTAAAAGCGCAGAAACGTACACCATAAACCCAGTGTTGTGATCATGCTAACACAAATGGGCTACGTCTACACTGGCCCCTACTTCGAAGTAGGAATAAGAGATCCTCCGGAAAAGGGCTTTATTCCGGAGGATCGCGCCAGTCTAGATGCTTTTTTCCGGCTTTTCCCCAAGCCGGAAAAAAAGCGGCGGCCATGTTTATTTAAATCCCGCGGGGGATATTTAAATCCCCCGCGGATTTCCCTATTCCCAAGTTCAAAATTAGCATGCCTCTTCCGGAGAAGGGGCCAGTGTAGACGTAGCCATGGAGTACAAAGCTTTCTCTCAGGTGTCAAACACCTACACCGTTAAAGAGTCAAAGGATATGCCTGCCCTACCAACAGAGCTATGTTGGCATAATTGTGCTGTCATGGCCCTGTTATGTGGATGCAGCCTACATTGATGGGAGGTTTTTTCTGTCTGTGTATAACCTTACTGTTTACTGAAGCAAATAGACATTTGATGAGCTGCTGCAGATACAGAACAGCAGGCTTTCCTGATCAATATATGATGACAAGAAAAATATTCCTGGTGAGCAGAAACTGCATGCATCCTGTAGATAGTTATCATGGTTTCCCAGGAGCATGAGGAGTTTGAGGCAGCCCACAGCGTGGCAGACAGCTCCAGACAAGTGACAACAGAACATCATTTCCATATAAGGAAGAAGATTGGGTGTCTGGCCTCTTTGCTAAGGTGTTCAGGATGGCATCAAATTGATGATGTCCTCAAAATGTAAGGGAGTCAAAAGCAGAAGATCTAAGACTTGAGACGTGAACTAGGAGCCACAAGTTGCAATCCTGACAGGACTGACTCAGCCTTAGCCTTCTACAGTACACCAAGGACCACGCAATGTACTGTGTGGGGTTACCCGAACAAGACCTTAAAAACCAAGATCCTTGCTGTTGTACTTGAAAACTTACCTAGGTTTTCATAAACGTAGGCACTTACTTTGGGGTCTTTGTTCAGCATTAGCCCTCCCCACACTGCTGTTCTGTTTACTGTGTGACAGCCTTCATTCCTGGGTGTGCTGCATGTCTAGTTTCAGGGACACAGTGTTGTTCATGTGTAAGTGTAATCCTCACATTACTGGGCTTGGTTCCCTGTCCCATGTAGTGGCACTTAGACCACTTACAGAGAGAAAGAATGCGTTACAGCCTCAACTGAGAGCTAGCTGGCATTACAGCTCAAGCTGTAGATGCTCATGTGCTTAAACTCCAGAGAACCCTGGTTCAGTTCTACCTCTTGGTATTACACAAGACAGTGTACAAGGAAAGTTTTTTCCTGTCTAATGGGTTCTATAGGATTTTTTTTTGGTCTCCTTTCTCTGAAGCACCAGAGATGGCCGTGAGTGGAGATGGGGCAGTAGCTGGAGCGGGTCAGGGCTCTGAGGTGGCACAATGCATTTTCTCAAGCCATACATGAGTTTAGGAAGGAGTCTTCTCCCAGGTCAGTTGACAGTGACCTGTTTTTTCCCTCCCTATCTCCGCAGCATGGGATGTAGGCCATTTGCTGGGATCAGCTGGGTGTACCTCAATGGGAGAGGCCTTGGGCATTGGTGCACCTGTCCCTTCCTGTATTCTCTGTGTGGCACACAAGAACTTAGTCTCTTGAAGGCTGTAATTTTTCTGTCTGATTTTGGCTGTTGGCTTTAATGTGCAGGTGTTGGGTGGTGGTTTGTGCTTTCTGACACACATGAGGTCCAACAAGATCTGGTGGTCCCCGCTGGCTTTAAGCTGAAATTTAAAAATATTATGAAATTTAAAATACTATGTTTTCATTCTTAAATGTTGTGTAAACTTTATCCGTGGAACTTCTGTACCCTCTACCCAAAAACTCTGGACAGATTCATTGTCACCCAGTAATGCCTCTCCTTTCTTTTCTCTCCCCAGTCAGTCAGCCTGATAGAGCGGGGGAACCCGTCTCGCAGCTTGGAGCAGGTCTGCCGCTGGGCCCATTCTCAGCAGCGCTCAAACCCAGACCATGCTGAATACCATGACCATGCTGTATTCCTCACCAGGCAAGATTTTGGTCCTGCAGGTATGCAAGGTACTGTATTCATCTCAATCATGTCTTTGCAGTTTGCTGGGCTTGGGGGAAAGCCAGCAATTGGTAGGGATTTCCTGCTGACACAGTCTGGGTGCCTACAGGCTGTGGTTACTGTCTAGCAAGCTTTTGAAATAAGTTATCAAAATTAGAACTTAATAAAAAGAAAGGAGAAAAGACAAATTTGCATGCCATGGGGGTCTTATTATTAACACTATTAGGATTTTTTATTGCCAGTGGACATTGAGCAGAGGTTTTCAGAGAACTATCCACAGTGGCACAAACTATCTTTCTTGAGTGGTAACATAATTTTGGCCTCATCATTTTGTATGTGTAGTTGGGATTATGTTTTTGAATGTTTATTACTTTGCATGTATCCACATTGCATTTCATCATTTTTTTGACCAGTCACCCAGTTTTGTGAGGTCCCTTTGTAATTTTTTGCCGTGTGCTTTCAACTTAACTATCTTAAGTAATTTTGTATTATATGCAAATACAATGTTTACTCCTTTTTCTGGATAATTTATGAATATATTGAACAGCACTGGTGCCAATACTGATCATTGAGGGACTTTTCAAGCGGATTCATCCCGCTCTCTCTCTCCATTCTGAAAATTGGCCATTTAGTCCTATCCTTTGTTTCCTGTCTTTTATGCAGTTACTGATCTGTGAGTTGAAATCCTCCATTCTTACTGAGTTCTCTGTTTTTATAGTCTCTGTAATCTCCTTGAACATTTCACAGGCACTGTCTTTCACAAAAAGTGTCACTCCTTCACTAATATGACCTACTCTGTCATTCTTATATATCTGTTACATTGGTATTACCGTGTCTCATTGATTATTATGGCCCCACCAAGTTTCTGTTATGCCTCTTAATCAATATCCTCATTTAATACCAGGCAATGAAATTCACCTCTTAGACTCCTAACATTGATATACAAACAGTTATAAAATTTGTCAGTATTTAGTTGTCCACCTTCATATAATGTAATTAAACAGTACTTCTTTTCATTTGACTGTTTCATTTCAGCTCCTACCTATACTTTATTAATTTCTATTCTCTCCTTTTGACTAGGCATAGAAAATCCCTTTGAATAGATCTTCTCCTAAAGTTTGGTCCCTGTCCAAACCACGTGCTCCTTTTCATCTGTCAGGTTCCCTACAGCCCTTAGTTTAAAATCTCTTCTATTATCTTTTTAATTCTACATGCCCACCAGTTTAGTCCCATTTTGGTTTAGATTGGGTCCATCCTTCCCATAAAGACTGTCTTTCCTAAAAGATTCCTCAGTTCCTAACAAACTAAAACCTCTGCTCCACTACACCAATGTTTTATCTATGCAATGAGATCCTGCAGCTTTGCTTGTTTAACTGGCCTGCACATGGAACTAGAAACATTTTAGAGAAAGTTACCATGAAGCTCATGGATTTTAATCTCTTACCTTGCAGCCTTAAATTTGCCCACCAGAACCTCTCTCCAACCTTTCCCTATGTCATTAGTTACTTACATGAACCGGAACCACCAGCTCCTTCCCAGAACAGCACATACGTCTTTCTGTGTACTTCAAGTGGCCCAAAACCTTCACATCTGGCAGGTAGCTCACCATGTGATTATCATGGTCATCACAATCCTAGATATGACTAGTTGGACATTAGACACTTAGGGTATGTCTACACTACCACCCTAGTTCGAACTAGGGTGGTTAATGTAGTCATTCGAAATTGCAAATGAAGCCCGGGATTTAAATATCCCGGACTTCATTTGCATCTTGCTGGGTGCCGCCATTTTTAAATCCCCGGTAGTTCGGACTCCGTGCCCGCAGCTACACGCGGCACGGAGTAGGTAGTTCGAATTAGGCTTTCTAATTCGAACTACCATTACATCTTGTTCCAACCAACTCAACAATGTAAAGAAAGCATTAAACTTCAGCTTTCCTCATTATGCCAGGTAGAACAACCTCTGAACACATATTTTAAAATCTGATTTTTAAATGGCCAGTTCCTCAGCCACCATAGTGCTGAGACTGGGACCATTCCATGAACCCATAAAAGCCTTCTGCCCTTTCAGTTTCCATGCTTCTGTTAGGCCATTAGCTGTAGAGGCTGATACTGTGCATAGGAACTCAGAAGCTCAGATATAAGGGTATGTGATGAAGTGCCTTCTGGCTCCTTTCCATTTTGAAAAATGAGTGTCTGTGGCAGGGCTTCTGTGACCATATGTGGGTTAATTCCTCTCCCTGTCTTAGCATGCTCCATTTTTTTAAAATACCATCATCTTCAAAGGGCTATTTCCAGACTTCCTTCTACTCATTCACTCTGTGATGGCAATGTCTGAGATTTTTGATGGAGATAATGCAGTAACTGGAATATTGCATAAAACAGATTCATTTTTGTCTTGAGTCATTCTGGTATATGTGGGAAAGAATCAGGGGAAACACATTGATCCTTTTCAGAAACATGCTAAAATGCAGCAGGAGTTTAAGAGTCCTTCATGTTAGTGAGGTTAAGGCAGAGTTTACATTTTGGCCTCTCATGGCGGATCTTTTCAAGCTGGAGCTGGAGCTTGGCCCTGGCAAGAGCATGGTCAGGTCACAGTCAGTGGTGTGCATTGATTGCACGTGAGGTACATCACAAATGTTTCTGCGACAGATCAGGATGATGGCACTGTCCTGAATGGTGGTGCCTTCAGGTGACCTCACTGTTGCTGGTGCCAGCCAAACAGGTGTTTGAAACTCCCAGCTCACAAGAGGTGCAAAGATCAAGGGCATGCAGGCTGTTTCCTTTGAGGCTACCCTTGCCACATTGGCCAATGTCCGTGGTGCTTCCAGTTCATACCCACAAGGGCATTAGCTTAACATTGGGGGTATGTCTAGACTACATGCCTCTGCCGATGGAGGCATTCAGTCTTACCAATAGTTGGCCAGGAAGTCAACTAATGTCTTCAGGACATTCATATAGGAGGATTCCTCAGGAAACTGTTGACTTTGCTTTGTTTTATTATCCGTGGCCAGCTGTACAAAGTGCTGATGCACCGAGCCATGCCGTTTATGAATTAGATTCACATCTGCTCAGACTCCTCCTCTTCCTTGTTGCAGAATAATTAATATTAGTTATTCTGTCACCACTGGAGTTCTGGAGAACAAGTGGCCTGGAAGATACATAGTACAGAGAGGTCATTGCAATGACAAACTTCCTGGAAAAGAAGCAGAATAACATCCATGTTCAGAATAGGGGTACCAGCCAGGGGAAGGAGTCAGGCTGAAACAGTCGCTAGAGCACATGTTGATGATTGTTCTTCTTACAGAGGGTCCAGTGCAGCTCCTCTTAAGGTGAGCTGCATTGATTTATTTTAGTTTGGGTTTAAAATGACTAAACACAGAAACTACAACAACTTAGAAATCACAGTGCGATGGGGTGTGATCACAGACAACCACTTCAGGCTGCTTCCCAGGGTGCTGACAAAGCCACTGACACTCGCCTCCTTGCTCTCTAGGGCTTTTCACCACCCTGTCCTGGTGGGCCAGATCTCCTGGTCTTCCCCAGCCAAGGCCCAAACCTGAGATCACTGCCACCCATCCCCGAGGAGACGCTGAAACTCTTCAGATATGAGGAAAATGCATTTTTGGGCCCGGCTTTCAGCGAAACCACTCCCCAAATGGGATCAGAACTCCAAATAAATTATTTCTTTAACAATGAAAGGAGGATGTACACACTGATTACTCCCCCAGGTAACAATTATTTACACTGGGCTTGATAGTAAATAAAAGTGATATTATTAAGTACAAGCAGTAGGATTTAAGTGGTTGCAAGTGAAAACAGGCAGAGCAAAGTAAATTACAAATTTAAAATAACAGAAAACTCATGGCTAATTCTAACACTAAAAGCTCAGTACAAACTTATCCTAAAACAGTACTTATTTCAGCTAAACCTCCAAGCCAGGGAACATCTTTTTTCCCTCTGGCCTCTGGTTCATTCTCTTGGGAGTGACATGGCAGCCAAAGACAAAGGGACATCTAGCTTCCCATTGTTTTATAGATTCCACTTTGGGCAGGAATTCTGTTTCTACATTCCACCCTTCCCTGGAAAATTACCTGCTCAGATCCTACCAGTTGGGGTGGTCACGTGATTTCCTAAGACCAAGCACTGCTTAGACTCAAAGGACAAAAGAGGCTGTTTACAGGTGATCATCCAGACATCGAGGGAAATGTCTGTTAATGGCTTTTATTTGAACGTTTAAAACCACTAATCATTCCATACTTCATATCTCTAACTTTACATACAAGAATGATACATACATCAAAATAAGATACACAGATCCAGCGGACTGTGACATTAAAATTGATAGATTACATGAGGTATTTTGTCCAAAGCATTTTCGAATTATGCCTATTTGTGTCCATAAGTAAGTCAATTACATAAAGCATGGGGCAGAGGTAGCATCACACACAGTTAATAAATCTGCCCACTCAGAATTTTGATACTGTGTCTGTGCACATTTCCTGTCTCTTCTTGCCATTGAAAGAAGTCCATGTGCTTAAAAAGGCTAATTTTTCAGGATAGTCCACAGATCAGTTTCCAGAGCATGGGAACAAGATGGCCAGCTGCATGGAAAGCAGACAGGCTCCCTGATTTCAGGGGACTCTTAGCTGACATCTGGCCATGCACAGAGCCCTTCCCTGTGCCCATCCTCTTGAATGCAGGCTTTTCTGAGCTGGCATTGTGCTGATGGAGCACAGTGAGGCAAACACCATTGCGATGCCAACAGAGGGATGCGGTCTAGACATACCCAAAAGTTCCACTGGAGGACATTTGCGCAGCGGCAACATGGTCCTGGGATCACACCTTCGCAAAGCATTATTCTCTTGCTTCTGGTTCTCTATGACATACTAGACTAGCAAAAGCTGTCCTGCAGATAGCATACTTACCCATCCGAAGTCCCTATTTCCATAACCTGGATTGCTTGTAGTCACCTACTGTGGAGCACCCCCAGGGATGCCTTTCGAAGAAGAAGAGGAGGTTACTCACCTCCTGTAACTAATGTTCTTCAAGATGAGCATCCCTGGGGGTGCTCTGCTACCCTCCCTTCCTCCTCTCTACTTCAGAAACTCAAAAAAGAAAAACGAAAAACAGCAAACATGTAAATTACACTACTCCGCCGGATTCCGGATAGAGAAGGAACTGAAGGGGGGGGGCTGTGCGTGCTCATAGCTACTGGGGGAAGCCCGCACGCTCAGCACACTGTGCATGCACGGACTTTAAGCACTGCTAGGCAAAACTCCATCCAAAGGTGCTGGGAAGCTCAACACCTACTGTGGAGCACCTCCAGGGACACTCATCTCGAAGAACATCAGTTACAGGAGGTGAGTAACCTCCTCTTGCTGAATCTTCTTGGAATCTGAATCTCCTTCACCATGCACAGCTGACTCACTGCATGTCCCCCTTGATCGAGGGACAATGCACTGGGTAGATGCATGTCCTTCCCTGTTCCCTGGTCCTACCTCAGTTCCTACTGGATATTTGTCCAGATCCTACAAGAGGCATTTTTGTAATTTTTGCTCAGCAGAGCACCAGGATGTGTATAGTGGAGATCTGCAGGTTAGGATGGAAGTTCAGCATTGGCACAGCTATGGGAGTCTTCATGTGCGTTGCAGATTAGCTCAGAGATGCACTGAAAAAGCTGCTTGTGGAACCTTGCACACATTTTGCTTACCTCTCATCCAATCTGTCATTCCCTTTCCTGAAACCCTCTATTGGAGCTTCTGCTCTCACTGGGGTGTGTTTTCTAGGGCCTGTTCTATACTGACTTTCTTCAGAGCAATCAGAACCATCAGCTGCACTGGGTGCTAATTGCCAGAGGCTCAGAAGGTGGCAGCCACCAATGTTGACATTGAATCTGTACATTTGTCAGTGGCCTGTAGAAGGATATGGGGTTAAATTGAACAGTGGTACCATTGTGCACATGCAGTCTGGCTAGTCAAGAGGCATTACTATTATGGAGTGCAAAGTACTAGGAATGTTTGGGTATTTCAGTGTAATATTAACCTTTTCCTGGCACAGGCAGGCAAGATAACCTCATGGGAAACCATGTCCATGTCCCAGTGAGTACTGACCAGTTGAGATATTTGGTCAACTCCTTGGCTTAAGTTTTTTTTTATGATAGTGTTTGTTTTCCCCTTTTGTCACCTGCTTGACATGTTGCTCTCTTCATTCTGCCTGCTGTGGCAGGGCTCCAGATATTTTCACTCACTGCTGAAGAACTAGTGCAAATTAAATCAACTTGTGAGAGAGACAGGAGAGAACTTTCCACTCCTCCTTGACCAGCTCTCTCCATTTGCTTATTTCCCCAAAAGAGCCCGGAATGCCAGGGAGCATTCCAGGGTCAGAGGAATTTTTTTAAAATTTAGTGCTGATGAATGTTGCCAGATAGACTATCCCTTGTATGCCCATTGCACTGACAACAGCAGTGTGCATGCTGCTCTGTACCATCCTTCTCCTTGACCTGGAAAAGCTGTGGTGGTAGATTGGGTTTTAGTCTGATTAAATCTTTGTCTGATGAGATTGTCAGTTGATGTGCACCTCTCTATTAGAAACTGGGCAGAGACTGTCTGTCCTTTTTACATGGGTCCTTAACCAGAGGCATACCTATCCCTGGAGATACTCAGAGGTCTTTCAGGAGGTATATCATCTCATTTAGATATATGTAAAGCCCTGCAAATCCACAGATATCTGCAGGTATTTGCATATGCAGATATGGATATCTGCAGTTCATTTTTGCAGATACAGATGTGGATGCAGATACAAATTTTGCATCTATATACTTACAAATTTGCAGGTATCCACATCTGTGGAAGTCAGTGTGGATATCCTTTTAGTGGGTACAGATGTGGCTATGGATACAAATTTTGTATCCATGCAGGTCTCTAGATATTTGCCTAGTTTTACAGTACGCAAAATTGTAAATAGACAATGACTTGTTTATACTGCTCTATATAATATGTGTAAATACAATATTCATATTCCAGTTGATTTATAAATATATAGTAAAAATGAGAAAGTCAGAAGTTTTCTGATAATAGAAAACTGATAATAGAGTGCTGGGACATGTATGTATTTTTACAACTGATTTTGTAAGCAAGTAGTTGAGTGAAACTTGGGGATACACAAGACATATCAGGATCCTGAAAGGGTTACAGTAGTCTGGGACATTGACAGCCACTCACCTAGGATATCGAACAGCCAACAGATTATTATATTTTTCAGCAATTGTGGATTGGGCCAGAGTCAAAACAGCAATCTCAGGGTGAAAGACTCTATAACCCATGAGCAGTCCCTTCTGCTACCGACTATAACAAGCTTCTGAGGAAAATTACACAGGAAAATACCATGAGATTAATCTGCGAAGAAGCTGGCAAATCAGACATACAGTCAAAGATGTGAATAGGTGCAGAAAGGGGTGAGGGCTCTGTCAAATATGTTTTCTATCCAGCTGAACAGGTGGCCATTGGAGTATAACAGTTGCAAGTGCATTTGTTTAAGATACAGACTATGTTCGCTGTTCCCGTAGTGTGAGACTGAGTCAGGAATGAAGGCAACACAGTTATTGCAGGTGGCACGGCAAGGTTCAAACCGTGTGTAATTCTAATACCCTCTGAGTCCATTTGTCTCCATGGGATATGAGCCAGTGGAACATATGATAGGCTTCATTTATATGCTTGAGCAGCTGTGGAGTCCGTCCCACTCAGCAGGAAGCTGGGCATGAAATACATTTGGAATGGCTCTAGCTTGTGGTTTTTCCCTTCTCATGAACTGCCTCTTGTTCTTTCTCTTGCTTTATCTTCTGTCTCACTCCAGGGTATGCTCCTGTCACGGGTATGTGCCACCCACTACGCAGTTGCACTCTCAACCATGAGGATGGTTTCTCCTCAGCATTCGTGGTTGCCCACGAGACCGGCCATGTGTAAGTCAGCGTAGGAGACAGTTGGACATTTTATCTTTTTTTTTTCATGATTGTATAGTGGCTCATCAGGCTGTTTAGTCTCCCTAGCTCAGCACTAACATATGCAGTCGATTTGCTGCTATATGAGAAGTTGTGATGTGATGAAATAATGGCCCTCCAAGTTACTAACATGGCTGCTAAAACTGGCAAATATAGGAGTGAATCAGTCTCTTTTTTGTATAGTGAGACCAATGAACAACTCAAGAGCAATCTCTGCATTGGAGTCTACAGTCTACATGTCTGCATATCACAGTCTATCACCTTCTCACTAGAATGAATATAGACATTAAATGCATTTGGATTTTGTGTTTTGTTTCTAAATGAATTGTAGGTGGAAGTGCTTTAAAGTGGACAGAAACATAAAACCTCACTTACTGTGCATGTATAGCTATAGTAAATCATAACCTCCAAAGATATTTAATTCCCAGACACATTCTGATATATACACATGCCCCAGGTTGTCTGTCTGCTTCTCTAGTGGACATAGCAACCTCTCAATCAGATAGAGAGTGATTCAAGGGGCTGTGAGAGGGAATCATGGGATGAATCAAAGATAGCAATATTTGGTGTGTAGAGAAGGAAATATTTCCAAAAGTAAGAAACACTAGACTTTGAGCAAAGTGATAGAAAACCCTATTGTCTGAGTAATTTCAAACTAGACTGGACAAACAGTCTGTAAAATATTGTTATGAGCAATCTTGATAATAGATCTCTTCCATCTAGTTTCTGTTAGTCTGTTTTCAGCATTGCTAAAGACAATATATATATATGTATTCAGTGGCAACTCACCCCCTGCATTAACACAGAGCTAAAGTTGCTTGTTGGTATATCATCTCCTACTCGAATGATGACTTGAGCAAAAAAAAAAAAAAGTTTTGACAACCAGGAAATACAGTCATTCACTTTCACTCACAGAAGTTCAGCTAGTACTATTAGGGTATGTCTAGACTTCATCCCTCTGTCGGCAGAGGGATGCAGATTAGGCAGGTCGACATTGCAAATGAGGCAGGGATTTAAATATCCCGTGCCTAATTTGCGTAAAAATGGCCACCACGTTTTGATGACTAAGCACTTTGTTGGCAAAAAGCGGCAGTCTAGAAGAGGATCTGTTGAGAAAGAAAGCCTTTTTCGACAGATCCCTTATACCTCCTGCAAGGAGGTTTACAGGTTCACATATCTAAATTGTGTTCCATGGCACAAAAAATTATTGTTTGGTGTTCCTCGGTCTTAAAAAGTTTAAGAAACACTGATCAAGATGAAATGTTATCTGCTGAGACCTGTAGTGTTTGCAACTCTTCCATTTCTAGGACATCATTATTAAGGATGTCAGCTGTGAAGATTTAGATGCTTCTACCAAAAGTTCCTGTCTTAGACAAAGACTTTTCTTATACCATTGTGTTGAGCCTGGGTCATACCCAATCAGCCAGCTCATAGTTTTAATAGCCATCGCTGGCAAGTTCAGTTCCTTGCATTTTATTCCTGCTCTGTCTCCATGCAGAACTACACTCTTACTGGTGCTGGAATTGCATAGTATGTTGAAAAGTGTCAACAGTTGGTCCAACTAGTGGAAGAGTCATGTTGAATATGCCTCCTTCCTCACCCACTTCAACAGGCTTTTACGGGAAATACTCATATTCAAAATGCTGATAACTGTTTTTCTGGCACATCCCTTTGGGACACAGCTCACTGGCTTTTTTAACAGGTTAGGTATGGAACATGATGGCCAGGGGAACCGATGTGCAGATGAGACCAGCATGGGAAGCATTATGGCACCGCTGGTGCAAGCTGCATTCCACCGTTACCATTGGTCCCGATGCAGCAAGCAGGAGTTGAACCGATACATACAGTAAGTAGGTCAATTTCAACAACTATGATTTACACCAGCCAAGGGCAACCTAAACTAGTGAGTGGGCCGCGTGGGTGGCCCTCCTTCTTCTCAATGGGCCGCAAGATTGTCATAACCAAGACGGTCTCCCAGGATAGGGTAGTTTTGCTAACTGTACTTGCATACTGAGAATTTGCAGGGTATGCTGACTGAGCTGTAGCAGCGCTCACACTGGAAGAAGAGGGGGTATGTCTACACTACCCCGCTAGTTCGAACTAGCGGGGTAATGTATGCATACCGAACTTGCTAATGAAGCCCGGGATTTGAATTTCCCGGGCTTCATTAGCATAAAGCCGGCGCCGCCATTTTTAAAAGCCGGCTAGTGCGAACCCCGTGCCGCGCGGCTACACGCGGCACGGGCTAGATAGTTCGAACTACGTAGCCATTCCGAACTATCTGTACTCCTCGACAACGTGATTACTCCTCGACAACGTGGGGGTTGCCCAAGGCCCCACACTTCCCTAGAACAGCCCTGCTGGTCAGGGAGAGGCTCTCACAGGCAATGTCGAGCCCTGCTGATTGCACACAACAAATAATGTACTCGACTCACCCGTGGTGAGTAGATTACAACCCGGAAGAGCCGGCGCAGAGCGATCTGCGCATGCACAGAACGATCTGCACATGCGCAGAGCGCAGAATTGCACGGCTGGTGAGCGGGGCTCACGTTGCTCGGGGAGGAGCCTTTGGGTAAGGGGGGATCAAAAGGGAAGGGGTGGAGTGAGGCGGGTGGGAGCAGAGCAGAGCCGGAATGAGAGTGGGGCATACAGCAGGTGGATTGTCCTGGCCCCACATCTGGGGCATTGAGGGGGTGGGGGTTGCCCAAGGCCCCACACTTCCCTAGAACAGCCCTGCTGGTCAGTCTGTTTTTATTGCACAGATGAATGACTGCATGCATTTGTATGAATTAACAGATGCACAGAAGAACGAGTGGAAGCATTTTTATTGTAAAAATACATTTGAATAAGGAAAGCAAAACCAAAAAGAATCTTGTTCAGCCAATATAATAGAGCTGTAACTCTGATCTCTGAACACTGACCTTGAAACATGGTTCTTGCTATGGACTGATGACCATTGCTGAATAGGTTCAGAACATACCATACTCAATACATTAAAATTGTGTTGGGGGGAGAGCCCCGGGTCACTCCAAAGCTCATGTTCATATCTTCACTGAAAATTGCTTATGTGAAGATGACTTCTGCTGAACTGATACTCCGGATCACCTGAGAGAGCCATTCAGAAACACAGCAGAAAAACATGTGACCTCCTCCATGTGACCTGCCTTAAGAAACCAGGCTCTTACTCAAAGGACTGTGCAAATGGTAGCCCGAAGAAAGATGCAGCTATGAGGAAAGCTGAAGTTCACAAAAAGTTTCAGGGCAGGGTTTATACCAGGGGTGAGCAAATTCCGGGCTGCAGGCTGGCTCCGGTCTGCAGGATCAGTCCCTGGCAGCAGCCCCCTCCATGTTTAGCTGCACCTCCATAGCTCTGGTTGGCCACGAATTGTCCTGGTCCATGATGCTTCCCACTATTCGTATTGGTGACGATCAACAGTTCGTGGCCAACCAGAGCTGCAATTCCCAACCCCTGCAGAGGTGCAGGTAAACATAGAGGCAGTGGCCCACCAGGGACTAACCTTGTGGGCTGCCATTTTTTATTGCCTACCCTAGGTTTACTTACTTACACACACACACACACACACACACACACACACACACATCATTGCTATTTAGATGACACATCAAAACTGATATTAAGTACTTTTATAATTTGTGTTGAGCAGTTCACACATTTCTACCTGCAGCGCTCCTGCCTAACCTTTAGACAGGCCAGTGTTGCATCTTAAAGAAAAATGTAGCACACCATTAAGTTGTGCATTTGAACTAACGTTTAAAAAGAATTACTGGAGGGACCTATTTATATAACCAGCTGAATCCTGCCATGATTTGGTTGCTTTTCAATCTTTTTTGTCTTGGGCAGGAGAAATAGCAATAAATTCTGATCTGGAAATAACAACTTTGAATGTGTTTTGACAACAGCACCTATTGCTGATGTAGAGTTTTTCCTTGACAGTCACAATAAGGCATCAGGTAGTGAATTTGCTGTTCTTCACACCAAAGGAGGAGTTGTAGTGATTATGTTCACTACCAAAGAATACATTTTCCGTGAGGGAAATGATGAAAAAATGCACATGCTTATAGTGGCTCTTGTAAGGGTTGCGGGGGATGGTCAAAGACAATAAAGATCTCTTAGTGCGGGGGAGAGTAAGGATAGAGATACGTAAAACTACACAATAAAAAAGAAAGGTGTGATGAAAGAATACATTTTGCAACATTCAACCCAACTTTTTTTTGCCTGATGTCACTGCAGTTCCTATGACTGCCTCCTAGATGATCCCTTTGAGCATGAATGGCCCAAATTACCAGAGCTCCCAGGAATCAATTACTCTATGGATGAACAATGCCGCTTTGACTTCGGCGTGGGTTACAAAACATGCACAGCGGTGAGTATTGTTCCTACTACGATAGGGTTTGTTTTTTTCCTCTTTCTCTTGCTGTAGAATTAAAGGAAGTTCCCTCGGGGACAGATAGTCCTAAGGAGGCAATGGAGAGGGTTGCTTGGTGGTCTTGTGGGCCAAGTGTAGTCCTGGGTAGAGGTGCCATTGTATAGACAACTGCACAATTAACCGATAACCCTGGGCTTATCAGTTAATCTTGTCAGTTACACGCATTTCCCCCCCCCCCCTTTCTGCCTCTGTATCAGAGACAGCAGTGGGAGTGGAGAGCAGGAGTCAGTGCCAGTGGAGAGCTAGCTTAAAAGCTGGCTCCCCACAAGCACTGGATCCACTTGCTCCCCTCACCCCTGCACTGCTTCCTCTGATAGAGAGGCAGCAGCGCAGAGTATGAAGGGGGCAGGCTGCAGCCAATAAGTGCGGGGAGCCGGCTTTCAAGCCAGCTCCCTGCATGAATCAACTTCCACGGACCTGCCTGCTCCCGCCCTTGCTGCCTCCTTCAGAGGCAGTGGGACTAGGGGGAAGGCAGGATCCGTTGCTGGGGAAGCCGGCCTGGGCCTACCACGGACAGAGGCTGCTCTGCGGCAGTAGCCCCTGTCCATGGGGAGCACGGAGCACCTCCCCACACATGGACTGGGGCTGCTGCCACCCTGTGGTCTGCACGGGGAACTGGTTTTTAAACTGGCACTACCACCTGCCACCCCAATCTGCTGCCTCTGTTAGGCAGGGGGGTCCCCGGAAATGGGGCCAGATTGCACTGGCTGCTGGCCCTGCCTCCGAGGACTATCGAATAGTCATGTAACTTCTAAGATTTCATGCGGTTATACAACTATTCAATTACACAATAGCAAACATCCCTAGTCCTGGGATTGGTAGCATCTCCTGATGTCTGTGGGTATTGAGTGGTATGGTTTATTAGCCTTATTTGGTCTCCAGGAGGATTATGATGGAGGGCCTATCTCCAGTCTTTTCCTTTCCCTCGTGTTCACCAGACTGGATCAGAAGTGATAGTGCCTTGTTTGCCCTGATGGAAGAGCTGCATCAAATTTCTGGACTGGGGGTTAAAAGTTCTTCACTCTACCTGCTCTCTTTCTTACATGCTCATCATTTCAGGGCTGGGAGGCCCTAGATGAGGCCATTAGACTATCTACCCATTAAAATAACAGAAGGGCTCTTGTTTGCTTCACAGTTCAGAACCTTTGACCCTTGCAAGCAGCTGTGGTGCAGCCATCCAGACAATCCTTACTTCTGCAAAACCAAGAAAGGGCCCCCCTTGGATGGGACTGAATGTTCATCAGGCAAGGTACCTGTGGTAGTTGGAAGGATACAGACTGGATTCACTATTACTGGGAAATAGACATCACCCTCCTCATAATGTTGCATTAAAAATGTATGTGCACTGTAGGGGTTCACTGTAGGGGGGGGCGTCCGTGTCCCCTGTTTCCCAGACAATGCACTCCTTTGTACGTATTTGGAGTTATCAGGTTTATTAAACTCTATCGCCTTACAAATCCCGTAACGCGATCGATTGCCCTCCACATGCTAGGGAAGGAGGTTCGGGCCCACCCTCGCTCCGAACCCCGACCCAGGGCGCTAAGGTCAGGACTCTGGTCCTCACCTAGCGGAGGGGGTTGAAACCCTAAACTCCCCCGCTCTCAGAGTCCACGCCCCCGCCCTGGGCTGCTTTTTCCCTAGCCTCTGTCCGTGACTAGCCAGGGGACCCCGGGTTAGGACTCACCCAGGGTCTCCAGATCTCTGGCCCGCCAGGCTCTGACTTCCCGGAGATCCGTCTCCCCACCCTCAGGCATGGAGCCTACTTTTAAATTACCCGCCGGACGCGGGGGGATGACGCTCCCCTTGATGTTATCCCGCCGCGCTGCCTTGGGCCTCGGGATGCTGACGTCACTGCGGACGTCATCACGGCCGGTACCCAAGCCCCGCGGACGTGCTCTGTGACAGCGTGATGGGATCTACTGGGTTGGGAGGGCTGAAACATCCCAGCCAGCTGGCTGTGGTGTTCAGCCAGAGGAGGCTGCGCCGTGCTCCAGCTGATTGGGCAGCTTTCCCTCTGCTTCAGCGTACGTGGAGTGTGGTACACCCTGGCTGAGCGCCATGGCCAGCTGTCCAGGCAGCTGCTCCTCTTTGCTCCAGCCCAGCTGACCTGAGCTCAGCCCAGGGAGGCTGTGCCTCAATCCAACTGGGCTGGAGCAAAGAGGAAGGGCTTCCCAATCAGCAGGAGCATGGCGCAGCCTCCCCTGGCTGAGCTCAGAGCAACTGGGCTGGAGCAAAGAGGAGCGGCTGCCCAGCCAGCTGGCCATGGTGATCAGCCCAGGTGCACCCTTCTCTGCAGGAGAGGTGAGTTGGCCCCAGAGGAGGCACACGCTGGGGCTTCCCTGCTCCACGGGGAAAGGAGTCCTGGGAGGAGGCGGGTGCAGGGGACTCCCTGCTCCCACTGGCACTCTGTCCCCTGCTGCAGAACCCTGCCCCCAGCACCCTGTCCCCTCTCCCCCACTGCCACCCTGCCCCCATTGCCACCCTGTGCCCTGCCCCTGCACCCACTAGCACCCTTCCCTAGTAGCATGTCCCCTGCCCCCACCAGCACAGTTGGGGCCACATTAGTGAGACTTGGGGGGGGGGGTTGGAGGAGGGTTTTTTTCAATCTCCCTTGTGTGGCCCCAACTGATTGTTCTGTGGGTCAGTGACCCCTGATTCAAAACAGGTTTCCTGCCTTTCTCATAAATAAAGACAATGGAGAAACTTTTTGTGTTTGACATAGTCTTTATTTAAAAATGAAGCCTGGCCAACAAACCCCCAAGTGGGGCCAAGCCCCCATCTGGCCACAGCATTATAACACTCTTGCACCCCCAGACACTAGATCTGAGCCTATCATAAACTGGAACCCTCTGCCCTGAGCCCCTCACATACCCCAACCCAAATTCCTGCACCCTCACATCCACAAGCCTCGGGCTTGCTTAGTAGCCCAACCTCCATCTGACCTCAATGCTCCCCAGCCTGGAGTCCCCTCCCTGACCCAGTGTCCCCTTCTCCACCTCCCCCTGCATCCAGACTTCCTCCCAGAGCTTGCGCCTCTCTCCCCTTCCCAAACCCAATCCCTTATTCCTACCCCAGAGCCCACACATCTTGTCTCAACCCAGTGAGGGTACAGCTAGACTGCAGGAGTTTTTCCAGGATTCTAGAGATATCCCGGAAAAACTCTTCTGCATCCAGGGACGCGTTTGTTCTTCCATTTTTTTAGTGGAAGAGCAAACATGCTATTTCAGTAACCCCTATATTCCTTGTTCCACAAGGAATAAGGGGGCTGCCAAAAGAAGGGTTTTTTTCTGACAATTGGTCCAATCATGACAGGCTAAATGTTGGAAAAACCTCTTCCTTCAGAAGAATCGGGGGAAAAAAGTGGCAGTGTAGAGTGTATAAGGGCTGGGGATAACAAGTGATGGAGAGGAGGAGAATAGAGAGGGCCAGGCTTCAAGGAAGGGGTGGTCTCTTGGGGGGGAGAAGTGGGGCAGTAGATCTTCACTTGTTTTGAGATTTAAAAAGAGATCTTGGGTTTAAAAAGGTTGGAGACCACTGAACCCGTATGTCTATGTTCAGACAATGGCTTTTCTTCCTCACAGAGCATCTGCTTCTGCTCCTGCTGCTTGGTTCTAAAGTGCTTGTTAACTTTGTGATATTACAATCATAGCCATGGTAACAGCCTGTGATGTCAATAATTCACAATTATGACTTCATCACAGGATCTGTCTACTTCAGGGTTTCTTATAATGCACATTGTGGCTGTATACAAGTGCCAGTGAGTCAGAAGAGCAGCTGGAGTGTTGTTCAGACATGAATCCCGGAGGCAATGACAGCAGAAAACTGCATTTTTTGAAGACGGTGCCCTTCCCCCTGACTTATTTGAAGAGGAAATATAGATATAAAATGTTTAGCTGTTGTGCAGTGAAGCCTCCTGTTCCATATTATGCCAACATTTTGGAACATTCCCTTAACTCCTATCCTTAATTTTGCCCTGGTTGATAGGTATATCTCCATATATATCTCATACAGCTGAAAGGGACTTTGAAAGGTCATTGAGTCCAGTCCACTGCCTTCATAGCAGAGCCAAGTACTATTCCTGACAGATTTGCCCCAAATCCCTAAATGGCCCCTTCAAAGATTGAGCTCATAACCCTGAGGTTAGCAGGCCAATGCTCAAACCACTGAACTATCCCTCCTCTGTTATGGGGTGTGTTCATGTTACATGTAATGGTGGTGAGGGTGCTGAGACCGTAACATCCGTAGACTGAAATCTGTGGTTTATCCATGCAACAAGCATAGTATGGGCAGTGTGACCTCATTGTATCAGTGTTTCTCAATTCAGACCATGAGCTGAAACTATCTTTCTATAGGTGAAAGATCTTATGAATTATCTTTCTAGAGGTGAAAGTAAGTTCACTCTACAGACCTGCTCACTTCCCTTCCTCTCTCCTGTGGCCAGTTGTGGTGATGGTTTGATGTCAAGAATCCTTGTCCGTTGGGGTCTGGACTGAAATAACCAAGGGTATGTCTACACTACCACCCTAGTTCAAACTAGGGTGGTAATGTAGTCAACCGGAGTTGCAAGTGAATCCCGGGATTTGAATTTCCCGGGCTTCATTTACATGTTGCCGGGCGCCGCCATTTTTAAATGTCCGCTAGTTCAGACTCCGTGCCCCATGGCTACACGCGGCACGAACTAGGTAGTTCAGACTAGGCTTCCTATTCCGAACTACCGTTACTCCTCGTTCCACATGAAATAAAGAGGAATGACAAAGGGAGGCAGAAGAAACAGAGACGAGATGACTGCCTCAGGTCACACAGCCATTTAGTGGCAGAGCTAGGAATATAACAGGTCTTTTGCTTCCCAATCTAGTAAGTCCTGCTAAAATGCTTATAGTTTGTTATTTTTTTCCCATATTTTACTGCCACCTTACACTTATTTTCCTACTGTTTGGGAACTTTCCTGTTTGGCAAATATTTTGGTACCTGGTTTCTCAAGAAGCAAGCCAGTCTTTTTCAGAAGTTACCAAATGCTTTTGAGATAAGGCAAGTCATTTTCTAATCAAACTAATATTTGCTCCTTAGAATCAGATTCTGAAATTCATACTCAATTTTTCTTGTAGCAAAATTCCAACTGACTTCAACAACTTTTGCTTACAGAAGGGCTCAGGAAGCCTGTTTTGGCTGATTATTCTTATTTGATATCCTATAGAACACAAAAGTCAATCCAAAAAAATGTAAAAAGCTACCGAATATTGAATGCAAACAGACTTTTGCAGACTGCAGCACTAGTGACAGGGATTATTGGCATAATCAATGCAGTACATGTAGGAGCGTCTGAACAGACTGAAAGTTAATAGTTGAGGGAAAGCCAAGCAGTGAACCCCCAAAAAGCTTACATAAAAAGGAATCTTAAAGAGCATCTCTTTCAGGTGAATCATCTAATGATGTGTGGTTGTGCATTCAACAGCTTCTGGCAAGCTTTGTGCATTCATAGGTAACAAACGTGAACTTGTCCTCCTGTACGTTGTGCCTCTGTCTCTACAGGAAGTGGGGCAAACATACATTAGTGTCATGAATAAACAGTGGCCATTGTGTTTTTCAGTTTCTGAGATACAAAGTAATGATTTAAAACAAAATAAAACACCACAAAAACCACTCCAAACAAACCAGATGCAAGATTTTCAGTTGGTGTAAATCATTATATTGACTGCAGTTGAATTATGCTATTGTGCTCCAGATGAGGGCCTGGCCCTATATAGTTACCAACTAGAGGACATTCTTCCTCCATTTTTAACAGTTCTAAGGAAAGTCACTTTTTTGAGCCTCAGCTGCTTGACAGTGTTCCTCTGGTGCATTCTAGACTGTTAGTCTTGGCCACAGAATCATTCTAGGCTCTTGTGGCACAGCCAAAGGATTTGGATTACTTTGCCATCTGTGGGATGCACTCTGCAGTCAGCAATAATTAGATGCAGGGTACCAAGCCCAAGGCCAAAGTCAACAAAAACCATGGCTCAGGTCTTGGGGTGCCATGCTGCCACTTCGTGCCAGTGCTACTCCATTATTGGAATCTGGGCACAGAACTAGCATAACCAGCTACACGGTTTCCTCCAAATGTAGCTCCCCACCCCTGGGATGCCAGCATAAAAGGGGTGGCTGAGAGAAAGGAGGCATGGCTAGGACATCTCTATGTTCTGACAGTGCCCCAGTGCTGTATGTGCTCTTTAGGACCATTGGCAACCTGAATTTAGAGCAGCTTTTGTTACTCTTTCTGAACAGAGCTATGTGCTCTCTGGTGGCAGCTGAAGTTCTGGGTTCAGGCAATTTTCATGGAGATTAATCTCTGATTTATGGGAGATTTTGCTATGACATTGGTTACTGAATTTTGTGTCTGGGCAAGTGAGGTGTTCGTTGCATTAGTGAGTACCAAATGTAGTAGAGGCAAGTGCTATATCAGCTCTCTGCTAATGCACCTCAACCCACATCTGTGATGTCAGTTGTTGTGTTGGCCCTGGGACACAGAGAGCTGTACCTGTGCAGTGAACCCTGCCAATCTGTTCCTAGCTCTCTTCTGAGCATAAGTTTTACCTAATGTGATGTGAACAAATGGGACCCCGGATGAAACCATCAAACTCAGCTAACTTTCATTGGTGACTTATGTCAGATTTGAATTTGGCTCGTTAGTTCATTAGCCCACAGTTCCACCTAAGCCCCCGAGACCTTTCTTTATTAGGTTCTCCGCTTCACAGTCGCCACTGTCTGTCATGTCCATCTGACCAATGGGAGTGGGAGAACCAGATTCTAAACCTTGTGGTGATAGAACTGCTCTGCTCACTAACACTGGACAGTTCTGAAGAGGCAGGTGTTCAGGTAACCCCTGTTTCTTCTCCTGTTCCAGTGGTGTTTCAAGGGTCACTGCATCTGGAAGACTTCAGAGCAGCCTTACAGCCAGGATGGCAGCTGGAGTTCCTGGTCCAAATTTGGCTCCTGCTCCAGGACATGTGGGGGTGGGGTGCGCTCCCGCAGCAGGAACTGCAACAACCCACCGTAAGTTTGGCTTTCTGCTAATTCTCTTAGTGCTTGCCACATTGTACCTGGCAAAGAGCAAGGCCCTCCTCCTTCTCCCTCCCCAGTGGGTCAGTCACCAGGAAGGAGAGAGTGTTGCTCTGGACAATTGAGTAAGTTGGAGAAAGGAAGGGACATACATACCTATGTACCACAGCACTGAGTGCCAGAGCATTAAAGGAACTCTCTTTCCCAGTGCCTAGCAAACTTCAGTCATATGCTTGTCCATCTGTTCTATAGCTCAGCTCTGTACTATAAGTCATGGGCAGCTCTTATGGTCAAATATATAAGATGGGATTGTCAAAGGAGCCTGAGGGAATTAGGCTCTTAGCTCCTATAGGATTTGTCTTCTGCTCCCTTAGGCTCCTTTGAAAATCCCAGCTATAATCCCTAATTTAAACACTGAGATACAATTTGTTTAACTTCTTGTCTTCACATGCACCTAATAGGATTGAAGCTTGACGTAATCAAACTGAGCTGGTCACCTTCCTGCAACCCAGAGGAGAGCCAACATTAAGAACTGCTGTCAAGGCAGATGGGCTCCAAACAGCTCGAACCCAGCTTCTTGGTTCAGTAGCCTGTTGATAGCAGCTAGCAGTTATGCCTATGCATGTGTACTTTGTACCACTTCATTGCTCTTATCTGCTGGCAGGGGATCAAAATCCTAACCTGTGAGCCAAGTGTGCTCCCATGGACTCTCAAACTGGCACAAAGTTGATAGTGGTAGGTATGAATTGTAGGCTCCCCACTTTGGTGCTTTCAGTGACTAACACGATATAAATAGGTCTTTCTGTGCATATGTATAGGTGTTTGTCCTTTAATGTGAGCATAGTTTAGACTTGGCTATGGGAAAGTCAGTCACGTAAAGAGAAAAAAGGTTTCATAGAGATCTTTGGACAGTGTTACTAGAGTTAAAGTTTTCCTGGGTCCTCATGCTGTTGTTCTAGAACAGAGGAACTTCCAGACTTCACAGAGTCAGTCATGAAGGCCTGTCTCACACAAACCCAAGTAGAACTGTGGTGCATCACCCCTTGCTGAAATAGTTTCACAATTCTTTATTCCCCTTTTTATTTTCTAGTCCAGCCTATGGTGGGCGCCATTGTCCAGGCGCCATCTATGAGTACCAGGTATGCAATACTGAAGAGTGTCATGGCCCCTATGAAGATTTCCGTGCCCAGCAGTGTTCTAAGCGGAACTCCTACTATACCCACCAGAACTCCAAACACACCTGGCTTCCTTATGAGCACCATGATGGTGAGTGGAAATGGAGCATTTGGCCAGGCAGTGCTAGTGTAGCCATTGACCAGATGTGTGTGGGCTGTGTACATCTTCAGGGGACCATTGAGAAGAGATTGGAGAGGCTACAGTATAGTAATAGGGATAGCTGTTTCTTTGGACAGTTTTGGAATTGGCTCTGGGTTACCACAATTTATGGCCTCTGTGGGTTTTTTCCTTGCTATTGGAATGACACTGCTGCCACCACTGTTTGCCTACTGCAGTGGCTCCTACAAGTATACTTGATTATCTCTTCCACCTTGCTAGGACACTATCAAAGCCGTGTTGTCATTTAAAGAGAAAAAAATTGAATTGGTTTTTCTGTGATATCTTTCATACGTGTCTGATTTCAGTGCTCTTTAAAGACAAGGGGTGAAAAGCTCCATACTCCATCACCAGTCCTTCGGGTTCTCCAAAATCACCATCTCTTACTTACAGAAGTCTGTGTTGAGGGTTTCCACTACAAGAGCTAGGGACACCACAAGCACATAAAATACAACAGGAAATTGCTCTTTGCGTTAATTACAAGGGAAATAAAGACCTCTGCATCTAAAGGTATGTCTACACTTGCACCCTCTTTCGAGAGACAGATGCAAATGAAGACATTTGAAATTGCAAATGAAGCTGGGATTTAAATATCCTGTGCCTCATTTGCATATTTGTGTTATGGTGCTATTTCGAAATAGCACTATTTCGAAATAACAGATGCTGTTAAGACGCAATTATTTCGAGAGAAAACCCTTCTCTTGAAATAACTGGTAAACCTCATTGTATCAGGTATAAGAGTTATTTTGAGTGAAGGTTTTTTCTCGAAATAACCGTGTCTTAACAGCATCTGTTATTTCTAAATAGTGCCATAACGCAAATATGCAAATGAAGCACGGGATATTTAAATCCTGGCTTCATTTGCATCCCTCTCTCAAAAGAGAGTGTAAGTGTAGATATACGCAAACTGATTTTCAGATATATAAGGACCATGTGCCTTGGGTGTTCCTTGATGCAGTCCATAAGTTGATCTTACTGACATCATGGTTGGGGAGAGTGAAGACAAGGCAGCAGAATAAGGGAATTATAACCAGTTCTCTGATCTCTCCCCCACCATCTTTCACCCATAGGCTGTGTCTAAACTACATCCTTCTTTCGACAGAGGGATGTAAATTAGACACTTTGAAAGTGCAAATGAAGCGGGGATTTAAATATCCCGCGCTTCATTTGCATAACCACGTCATGACACGGTCTAGATGCGGTTCTTTCAAAAACGGCACGCTTTTTCAAAAGATCCTGTACACCTCATTTTTTGAAGATATTTAAATCCCCGCTTCATTTGCACTTTCAAACTGTCTAATTTGCATCCCTCTGTCGAAAGAGGGATGTAGTTTAGACACAACCATAGGGATCTCTGATGCAGGATCTCTATGTGTTTTAAATATAAATGTATCTGTCTGCTCTTTTTAGATTGGCTTTTTGTCCCTTTTTTACAATCTTTTCATAACATAACGTATTGTTTTACGCTGCAAATTCTGTCCTTAGATATGCACAACTCTCATTGTATTTAAGGAAGCAAATACCAGCTGACTTAATGTGTTGGCAGTTGCGAGGATGTCAGTGGTATTTGCATGTGCGAATCTGCAGGCAGAGTTTGGTGTTTCATTACATACAGAATAATTTCAGATTTCTACAGGGTGTTGAAGTAGCTTGCCCAGTCATGTCCTTCTTACAGCAGGGCCAACAGCCACCATGGGCCAAGGGGCAAGGTGGGGGGCGGAGCCTTGGGCGGAAGGGGCAGGGCCAAGGACAGTCTGTCCTTAGCACAGCCTGGAGCAATTCAAAGGGACCCAGAGCTCCAGGCCCCTTTGAAATACTGGGCCCTGGGGCAGTGTCCCCTTTGCCCCCCTGGCAGAAGGTATGCCTTTTAAGGTCACTCTGGGGGCCCAATAGTTTCTTTGGCTGCTGGGCAAGGTATGGGGGGCAACTTTGCATCCCCAGAAGGGTCAGAACGGAGGGTATGTCTACACTACCCCGATAATTCGAACTAGCGGGGTAATGTAGGCATACCGCACTTGCAAATGAAGCCCGGGATTTGAATTTCCCGGGCTTCATTTGCATAAGCGGGGAGCCGCCATTTTTAAAACCCCGCTGGTTCGAACCCCGTGCAGCGCGGCTACACGGGGCATGAACTAGGTAGTTCGAACTAGGCTTCCTAGTTCGAACTACCGTTACTCCTCGTGAAATGAGGAGTAACGGTAGTTTGAACTAGGAAGCCTAGTTCGAACTACCTAGTTCGTGCCCCGTGTAGCCGCGCTGCACAGGGTTCGAACCAGCGGGGTTTTAAAAATGGCGGCTCCCCGCTTATGCAAATGAAGCCCGGGAAATTCAAATCCCGGGCTTCATTTGCAAGTGTGGTATGCCTACATTACCCTCCTAGTTCGAACTAGGAGGGTAGTGTAGACATACCCCTAGAGTGGAAGGGCCAGGGTCAGGGCCAGAGTCAGCCAGCCCTCAGTACTGCCCAGAGTGTGGTGCAGAGACCTCCCTCCCCCAGCCTTCAGAGCCATGCAGAGTGGCACTCCAGCAGCAATTTAAAGGGCCCCAGAGCTCCAGCTGCCACAGTAGCAGCAACTGCCCTCTGCCCCTCTCCTATTGGCGGGCCTGGATCACTTCATTTGCTGGCTCTGCCAAAGTCAGATCTTAATAAGTTGTGGTTAACATTCACCTGCCTAAATTTGTTGTAAGAGAATATAGAATACTCAGTGGCAAAAGTAGGAGGGAATTGGAGATAAGAAGGGAATGGGTCTGGAGAATATTCTAATCAAAAGTAGCAAATTCCTCTTATGAAGATAATTTTGACTCCATTGTGCGTCCATGGACATGGGTTTTCCAATGTTTTGCTGCAGATGCTCAGAAGTGTGAGCTGATTTGTCAGTCACAGGAAACAGGAGATGTGGTGTTCATGAACCAGGTGGTTCATGATGGTACCAGATGCAGCTACAGAGACCAATACAGCGTCTGTGTCCGGGGGGATTGTGTGGTACGTATGTCACCAGACTTGGGGCCTAACAGTATTGGCCTGTCCACTATTCAGATGAGAGGAAAAGAGAAAGAGCAAGCATGCACCTTTCTGGAGTCAGCAAAATCTTAAACATTTATACATTTTTTCATACTTTTCTATAGAAGTCTAAAATTCCTTTCTGAACTGGAGCACTGTGTGAGAAGCAAATATAGAAAAGGTTCAGGTGTGCTTTTACCCTGGCTTCTCTAGCAATCAAAATGATAGGAAAGCTATGCATGTGTAAGAAACAATTCATGTGCATGGCACTTGCAATGTGAGGAAGCCCATTAGATACTTTGCTCCAGGTTGTTTTATTGCATCACACTGTTGTCAGAAACAGAGACTCAGAGGGGTTTCCACTGCGGAGTGACTGATCATACTGGTAGAGGGGCTAAGACTTCCATCCAAAGCTGGTATCCAGCTTTGGACTTGGAGCTTTCACATGTGTGTGTGGGGGGCGGGGAACACGACTTGGAGCTATCTTATGGTGGTCAAGAGGAAAAGAGACTTGAACCAGGACAACCCTAAAGAGTTGCATCAGCCTAAAAGCTCTTGAGCACCATAAAAGGAGTAGGGCATAGGATATCAGATTTGTCTCCCCAATTGGCATGATGTGAGTGACTGATGATTCAGCAACTGGCAGAATTTTGTGAAGGCTTGCACTGAAAAGTCACTACCATGCTCCCCTGCCATATACATCTCCACAGTTTTTATACTGCTTTCAGGCTGGAAGGTGGCTAATGTGCAGGGTTAGCTATGAGGTGTGTTGCCTGCCTTGAATTTTGAAGCTCTACATATATGATCTTTTTTTTAATAATCTCTTTTTCTCCCTCTGGTGACAGCATGTTGGATGTGACAAGGAAATTGGCTCCTTAAAGCAGGATGACAAGTGTGGTGTTTGTGGGGGTGACAATTCCCACTGCCGGACGGTGAAAGGAACTTTCATCAAGTCTCCAAAGCAGCCAGGTGAGAGTCTGGCCCCAGAGTAGGGGAAGAGTATAGCTTTAATACACGTTTGCACATAACAAATATAACCAGGGTAAAACTTACTCTCAGCTCTGCCTGTGTAAACCTATTCTAGAGTAAGCTCTGTTGAAGACCATTGGTCCTACAGATATACGATATGATGTATGAGATGTACAACTACATCTCGTAGTTTATTATCAGTAGTAGTAGGGTTTATTTGTATTAACCGTAATGCCTAAGGGCCTTAGTTGTTTGCAAGGAGCCCATTGTGACAAGCAGTCTACAAACTCAGAGCAGAAAGATGGTTAGAGTGGTATTGCTGCTGAAATGAAGACTGTCTTTCTAGCCACAAGAGTATCCATAGGCTCAGAATGCTTGCTTATGCCAGTGGCACATTACTTAACAGGCTCTTGCATACAGGCTTTGTGTTTTGTAATTTAAAAAACATATTGAAAAAGAGGAGTAGACCTTTGCCTTACTCTGTAGACACTAGGTAAACACCATTAAAGCCCAGAAATTTAATGGGCATATGCTCAGAAGTGACAGTCATCAGCGTATCATTACTTACTGACTTCAGTGGTGCTCTGCTGGTTGACAGTACCTGAGGGTGTGGTCCTCAGTAACTGACAATGTGATAGCTCCCAACTGTGCTTGGTCTTGTGTTAACTGAGTGAGGGTCCCATCATTTCTTTAGTTAATTACAGTTACTTATTTATGGGATCTATTTCTTTCTGTCTGACTATTATCTGGCTATTTATGATGATTCAAGCTATTGCCCATCACTGATGTAAGGCACTAGAGGAAAAAACTGCCGAGAAGTTACGGTTCTTACACCATGGTGAATTAAATGTTAAACTGCACAGACTGGCATAACATAAGAGGTAGGGATCACCAAATGAAATGAATAGGTTGCAAGTTTAAAACAAACAAAAGGAAGTTTTTCTTCACATAGCACACAGTCAACTTGTGGAACTCCTCATCAGAAGATGTTGTGAAGATGAGAACTTTACAGCATCTTCCAAAGCCTGCTGACTTCAGATCAGGCTCTGGTTGCCTGTTGAGTCCAAGGCTGAGGTGGTCCTCCAGAAAACCCTTGGGCTACATCTACACTGGCAGCTTCTTGTGCAAGAACTGTTTTGCAGAAGAGTTCTTGTGCAAAAGTCTTCCACAAGAGCGTGTCTACACTGGCATGTGCTTTTGCGCAAGAGATGTGCTTTTGCGCAAGAATGTCTATGGCAGTGTGGATGCTGTCTTGCGCAAGAAAGCTCTGATGGCCATTTTAGCCCTAGAGGCTTCTTGCGCAAGAAATTCATATTGCCTGTCTACACTTCCCTATTGCGCAAGAGCTCTTCTGCAAAACAGTTCTTGCACAAGAAGCTGCCAGTGTAGACGTAGCCCAAGCATTTTCTGGAGGATCACCCCAGCCTTGGACTCAACAGGCAACCAGAGCCTGATCAATGGGCAACTAGAGCTCTTGCGCAAGAGGGCTTATTCCTCGTGGGGAGAGGAATAACTCTTCCGGAAGAAGCTCTGTTTTCCGACGCTGTACTGTACATTTACTTGCGCAAGAACACGTGCAGTGTAGACACCCGGCAAGTTTTTGTGCAAGAACATTTGTTCTTGTGCAAGAAGCCGCCAGTGTAGATGTAGCCTTGATGTGCTGGGAAGAGGCTATCTCAGCTACTGCTTCCCTATCTGGGCCCACAGGTGGCAGCTTCGTTTAGCTCTCTGCTGTGCCTTGTGAAGGTTATGGAGCTTGCCTCTGTGGTAGATCAGCCTGAGCCTCCAACCTTGCCATCTTCAGTGCATGTTATAAGACTGCCATCCTCATGTAGGTATTTTGCTTCTTGGAGTCTGACCCCTCTAATAAAACACTATGAAGGAAGTGAGAAAAAGCTTTGCTGAGGGTACTGCTTTCCATAAGAGTGCTGAAGATGCTGTTGTAACTTTAGCAATCCATGTGAAAATAAGGTTTTACCTATTCACCTGATCTTTTCCAGGGGTTAGGAGAAGGTCAAAAGAGTGGAAAGGCAAGAGCCATTTTAGAGAAACATGGTGTTGCAAGAAGGGAGAGATGTGATAGGTGCAAGGAAGAATGCAAAGGTTAGCCACAGAATGCTGAGAACCTGATCAGGAGACGAGAAGTTTTGCAGGATTGGGATAATCAGAAAGAGAGTGACAGGAAGCTAGAGCTCTCATTGAAGTAAGAAGTAGGGAGAAGAAGGGGAGCTAGGAGACTGTTAGTTAAATCTTGGGGAAGCTTCACGAGAGGAAACAGGGAGTTATGAGAGAACTGCAGAATGGGAGGGCAAACAACTCCGATTCACATACATTCTAGAATCCACATTTTGTTGATGATTAGTTGAATTAAATGACTGGATCATGCATTTGACCCATAAGTTAATACAAACATAGATTTCCTGTTACCTCAGTAAACTGCCTCCTAGTGTTTTGCTGTATTTATGATTAGCACTGTTGGGTTGGGGCTGATCCTTCAAACATAGAGTTATATAAACCAATCTTTTACAAAGATCAGCAAAAGCAACAGGTGAAAAAAGCACCAACTCTAAAGATCTTCTTCATTTACTTTTGCTCACTGAAGAATCCTTCAAAACCTAGTGGGAATGTAACACAGAATTTAACCTTGACTGCTCTGCTGTCAGTTTTGAGAATGCTTTACTTTGGTTTAATTTTCAGTAGGAGCTTTGAAAATGTTTGAGATGCCGGCTGGGGCCAGACACATTCAGATAGAAGAGATGGAGCCAGCTTCCCATAGCATTGGTGAGTAGTGAACAACCAGAGAGCACAGACAGGCTCAGAGACTAGGACTTAGCTAGTTTGGCCTAGAAACGTTTAAGGCTCAGGTCTAAAATAAATGTGGTAGTCATACTTTCCAAGTATATATAGAAGTGTACACAATATTCAGGTGCATGGATAAAATGGGAAACTGAGTGTAAAAGTATGATTTATCACCCAGATCTCAGTAAAAGGAGTAGCTCTCAGTTCACTTTCTTGCACAAAAGTCAGAGAAGACGAATGTTTGCTCTTATCACAAAACTGCCAGACAATTTAGCCCATTTCTGTGTGACTATGAGCTTCTGCTTAGGAGGAGCCAAGTGACGAAATAACAGAGGGTGGTGACAAAATGAACTATATTGGCAGAACTGGCAGGGGGAGATGCCCACGAGTGGAATAGCAAGGTGTGTTCTGTGATACAATTGAGGTATGATGTCAAAACTGGGGCCAGCAGGCCAAAGAATTTGTACAATATTTGCCTTTCGTCATGGCTGGTGCTAGCCAATAGTTCTATTCCTTCGCTTGCATAAGCACTACCACTCACCTGAGAAAAAAAGAAAATATAAAATCCTAGGGTCAGATCCTTGGAATGAAGCCTTCTGTGCCTGGCACATTTCAGAAGCAGAAGAATGGTAAGGGACATCTCCCCAACCACTCATGTTTGTACTAGGGGCATAGGGGGTAGTGTAGGAGCAGCTATGCTGGCTCTGGGCTGCTTGAGGATTTCTCCACAGATGGGGAAGCCCACGTATCTTGCTAAGCCAGATTTATAGCCCATTTGTGCTGCTAAAACAAGGTCAGGGAGGCACAGAGTGAAGATGGAGTAGCTGTTCCCCAGCCTCCTGCATCTCAATTTGCCGCTCTCCTTTTCTGCTGTCTCCAGAAATCCTTGTTAGTGAACCTTCCAGTGTTGTTGGCAAGTTGAGCCCTGCCTGTGTGATCCTTCAGTGCGAACTCACACAATGCTCCTCTGTGTGAGGTATAGTCTCCGAGGGCTGGGCCTTGAAGCCAAATCTCTTTCAGACATAGGAAGGGTGTGTGTGTGTCTGTGTGTTTTCTTTCTGCTCAGAAGACCATTAATTCAGAAGATGAGTTGGAATGTCAGAGAGATTGGTATGTCAGCAACACTGTCAAACCAGACTGACTGTTTAGAGAAGATGAAGAGAGTTAACATTAAGAAAGCAGGGGGACCATGCAGAGATGAGGGAGTCTGATTCTCTTACAGGGTGGGGAAATAAGAGATACTGGCGGGAGGGGCACAGACTGTGTGGAGCTTGGTCACTTAGATTTTACGCATTTAAAGGGTTATTGCCTGCCAAGACTCCTATCTTGATCACCAGCCTTAAACACACATGCCTGTTCATTCAGGGGCACATATACAGGCTCTTCCATGAGCAGTTGCTCACAACCTTGTTCATCTGCATGTGTGGCCCCTTGAATTCTGGGTCTGAGTCCTCTGCCAGGGCCTCTCAGTTCCAACCGGCATACACCTTGCAGTTCTAATCCTAGGCCCTAGACAGCTGTGCCAGTGCACCTCACTGTTGAGCTACAGCATCTCTGCTATCTCTTTTTGGGGCCCCCCATATGTAAATTCCTAGGGATTTTATCTTAAATGGTCAGTTTGTGATGTGGGAAAACCCATTTCACTTGCCATTGAAGCTACTAATTGAACCCAGATTTTTTCTGTAAAAGATGTAGTGCATTGACCTCTGGCATAGTCCAGCCCTAGCTCTCACCCGTGAATGAGGTTACTTTTGCCCTTCTGGCAGAGGACTAGGCCACAATGAAAAGACTAATAGGACTCCCTTTGCTTGCAGTTGATAATATACAATTAATATACGGGGCCAGAGTTGCAGATGCTGAGCTCCTATTTTGGCACCGAATCCAGAGCCGGATTTTCCAGATTGTTCAGCTCCCAGCTGCTCCCACAGTGACATTTTTGGCCAGATTTTCAAAAGACCAACCGTCTGAGCCTGAATACTGAGATATTTTATATAAATATCTGGCCTGCCATAGGGAATATTTTCACCGTGAAGGTCTATCCATAAAATGCCCATCCTTAGGGATTTTTTTCTGGTCAGTTAAATTCCCATGCATTATGCTCACAATTCATTTTTCTGTTCCTAAAGGACTTTGACAGGGGGAAATTACTTTGTGGGCTTCTTTTTCCAGCTGTAAAGAATCAAGCTAGTGGTGACTTCATCCTTAATGCCAAGTCCAAGGAAGCCAAAAGCAAAACCTTCATTGAGATGGGCTTGGAGTGGGAATACACCATTGAGAATGGCAAGGAGAGCTTGAAAACCAGTGGTCCCCTGCATGAAGCAATCAGTGTGCTGGTGAGTCACACTGGCTTGTCCTGTCGAGATATGATGGGCACACATCATATAGCAGAGCACGCTGTGCAATCACAGTTACAAATTCTACAAGAGCTTGGTACAGAATGTTGAATGGAGTAGAGGAACTTCACTGTGGACGCACAAATGATGTAAATCCCACAAAACTCTTAAAAGTTATTAAAATAATTGAAATCAACTAGCCACATTCTAATGGCAATAAGATACTTCAAGATATTCAGAATCAAAGCATAAAATCATTGCCTACCAATACACACTCTGTTGTGGCTTATACACGCATTAATGGGAGTTAAATATCTAGATTCCCTATGCCTTCATGGATGAAAAACTCATCCTCCCTTCCCCCAATCTCTTGGATTACATGTTCACTTACTGGTATAGACTGTTACGAACAATGCTTCTATGCTTCCTTGTGTGTTAAAAGTTATAATATAGGTTCCTATTTATGCAAACAAGGGAGTAGGTTCTGTGTATGAAATCTAGAGTTTCAGCATGTATCATGGGCATGTTCTGCATGTGCGCAGTGGTCCAGTACAAAGCATGTTCTGTGAGTATTCAAGAATCCTTCAAGTCATTTTAGATTTAATTGAAATATTTTGAATGGATCAAGAGTTCCTCATATTAATTAAAAGTTTTCTCTTTCCTACCTATGATACTTGTTCAATTTCTTTCTTGTTACTTTCTTCTTCTTTCTTCTACTTTTTATGTAATGTATCTACATGCTACATTGTCATGGTTTGTATCCTCTTTTAATTACTCTCCTCCTTCCTCTATCATCCTTTCCCACAATTTCATTCTCTTTCTCTTGTCTTTGCTCCTTCTATACTGCCTTTCTTCTTTCTCTGTTCCCAGGTTATTCCACAGGAAGATGAGTCCAAGAGCAGCCTGATGTATAAGTACATTATCCATGAAGACCTGCTGCCAGTGATTGGAAACAATAATGTTCTTCTTGAAGAGATGGATTCTTATGAATGGGCCCTCAAGAGCTGGTCTCAGTGCTCAAAGGCATGCGGAGGAGGTCTGGTTCTCTTTTATATGTCTGTAAAAATGTGATACCTATACACAATTGCCTGTATGTCACTATCATATTTCTTGGACCTGTAGGATAGTAAGAGTCATACTAGACCTCTGGGTTCTAAATTTCCATATACCTTAATTACCATATTCTCTATTCTTTGGCAATTCTAAGTCTTACATTCCAGAATGCTTTGCAAGACAATCTAACATCCTTTGGCAGTGCTTTGATAAACTGCTTTATTTAAATATGGTTGGATGCCTCATCTGATGCTCCAATTTGCTTAAGATTTCTAGGGCTTTATGGAACCTGGTAATTTGAGTGTCACAGGAAGATTTCCTTAACTGAGATTACAAAAATTTCTAGTGCACCTGCGATTATGCAAAAACAACATTCACACATAAGAAACGGCACCTTGTGGCAATGGCCTACTTAGAGCTACTCCCTTTTACACTCACACTGTGTCTGAGCAGAACTTGGTTGCTGTCAGGATACATTCAGGAATCCAGTTCTAATTTTCCAGAGATGAAATGACATAACCTTTTGCCTACATAGCAGCTAGCAACCGTATGTGTCAGGCAGGAATATGGGAATGACCAAGGTATTGTAGACTGAGGTAGCAATATCTCTTCATTATCTCCCTGTTGACTGCAAATATATTTGCTGGGTTTGTGTGTGTATAGACTCCTAGAGGAAGTATTGTCTGGCTGCATTATGGCTCTTTGTATGACATGCTGAACTCCGTTGTTTGAGTGCAAAGTCATAGCAGAAAAAAAGCAAGAGGAGCTAGTTAGTGGGATCCAACTAATGGTCATGAAGGTGGAGTTCTAAACCAAATTGTGTGTCAAGGTCATTCTCACCCAGCTGCATAAGGCACCCGAAAATGTGTGGCACCACTGGGTCTTAATGTGCACCTATCTGCTCCTTCTATTTCTGTTCTGTGGCAATTGCAGCCTAGTGACTCTTTTTCTGGAGATGAGTTAGTTAATTTAAAAGTGAAATGGCCCATGAAAGAATCATTCAAGTGGTAGGGAAGCCAATTAACAGGTATATACTGTCAGTTTCTGAATTTACTGTTAATCTATTGGTCCTTAATTTCAAATTTGCTTTAAAATTTTAGTATGTTGTTGAAGATTATAAAATCATATACAGCTTGAACCTTTGTGATCCAGGACTCTCTGGTCCAACAATATCTGTGGTCTGGCAGGAGCACAGATGTTGCAGGATTAGAGAGCCCCAGCAGCAGAGGTTGCTGACTGCTTGGATTGGAGCCAACTGAAGGAGCCTGCGGGGCACCAGAGTCCACAGCTGGGGAGAGGAGGAGGGGTTGGAGCTCATGAGCAGGGGAGCTCACAGCTGGCAGGGCCGCTGGGAACTCAGGCAGGGTTGCTGCGAGGCTGGTAGGGCCACTGGGAGCTCCGACAGGGTGGCAGGGCTGCCACAAGGGCAGGAGGGCTGCCAGGAGAAGACTGGGAGAGGAGCCCAATGAGGAGGCTGCCTCTCCCTTCCAGACCTTGTCTGAAACCGGTCAGGTTCCAAGGCTGCCAGACCAGGGAGGTCCAACCAGTATTTAAAAATTGTCCCTCCCCCTTGCACTGCCATTGGCTATAGAGTCACCTATTTAACAGTACTGCATAGAGTCCCATAAATCTTAAGGAAGTTCCTGTTGTGTGTGTACTGGCGATTCACTTCTTCCCTGTGTGTTGTTCTGTCTGTGCTTCTTTCAGGTATCCAGTACACTAAGTATGGCTGTCGGAGGAAAAGCGATAACCGGATGGTGCATCGAAACTTCTGTGATAATGGCAAGAAACCAAAGCCAATCCGGAGGCGATGTAACCCTCAGGAGTGCTCCCAGCCAGTGTGAGTTCTCTCGTGCTCTGTCTGCAGTGCCTGCATGAAAGTGCTCAGGTTTAAGGCAGGAGGCACTGATCAGTTTCCATTATTGGTGTTGGTGCCAGAGCTACCATGAGGTGCCCTTCTCCCTCCTCCTGCCTATGTCAAAGAGGTGGAGGGATCCAAATACTGCAATGAATGTGTTGTTTTCTGTTAAATCCCTCCCCCTGCTAATAGACCCATTCTGAAAAGTACAAAAGGAAAACATCTTGGCGACCCAGTACTGTCTGTATAAGGCAGGTACATGTGCAAGGAAACTGACCAAGACATAGGTCATGGAAAGCATAACCATTCCTAATGGGTTATGTAGGCTGTCCTGGAAGGACCAAGACAAACTTGCCATTGTTTGGCCATCTAGAGTCTAACATGTTTGATCAGCACAAAACCCAACTGTAAAGCTGTTAGGGACAGATTCTCAGTTTCTGTAAATCAAGTAGCTCCATTGGATTCAGTGGAGTTGTCTCGATTTACACCTGCCAAGGATTTGCTCCTTAATCTGAAGACTATGCTACAGCTGAGTATATGAGCTTCCAGATCTCTTCCAAGGACTCTTAATCTGTGACCTCAAGTCTCCAGAAAGATAAGCCAATCAGAATCTGAAAAAGTCCAACTGTTCTCCCCCTCAGCCCTTTGACAGTGCTGTATTTTAATGATTCAGCTGGATGGCAGAGGAATGGGGAGCCTGCAGCAAGTCCTGTGGCAAGCTAGGAGTTCAGCTAAGGGTGGTGCAGTGTGTCCATCACCTTGTAAATGGCACAAACCGGACGGTGCACACCAAATACTGCACAGGAGATCGCCCGGACACACGCAGGGCCTGTAGCCGATTGCCCTGTCCAGCCCAGTGGAGGATGGGGGCCTGGTCTCAGGTGAGTAAGCCTAGGTTCTGTCATGAATGTGATGTTGGGACAGAATAAAGCTTTTATTCCAAGGATCTGCAGATCTGTAGTTGTTTGCTTCCTGATTCAAAAGCCCCAGAAAGCACGATCATCTTCTATCTCGGTATCCTGTTGGTACCCTTCTATCTTGGTACCCTACTTTCAAAAGAACTGGCTTCCCTGCTAAGGATAACTCAGCAATCTTTGGTACTTGGTGGCCTTGCTGAGTAGCTGGGGATTAGCACTGAAACCTCTCTTATGTGGTGCTGAGAGTGTTTTCTCAGTCAAGGAGGATATTTTTATACAGCACACACAGTGTAACATTATCTGGAGAGCTATTTCATTCTAAGTGCCTGAGCCAAAGCCCAGTGAAGTCAATAGCAAGATTTCCATTGAATTCCTTGGGCTTTGGATTGGACCCTAGAGGTTTATTCTTATCAATAAACTAGGCAAATACAACTTAGATGGGGCTACTATAAGGCTGGTGCATAACTGGCTGGATAACCGTACTCAGAGAGTAGTTATCAATGGTTCACAATCCTGCTGGAAAGGTATAACAAGTGGGGTTCTGCAGGGGTCTGTTTTGGGACTGGCTCTGTTCAATATCTTCATCAACGATTTAAATATCAGCATAGAGAGTACGCTTATTAAGTTTGCAGATGATACCAAGCTGAGAAGGGTTGCAACTGCTTTGGAGGACAGGGTCATAATTCAAAATGATCTGGACAAATTGGAGAAATGATCTGAGGTAAACAGGATGAAGTTTAATAAGGACAAATGCAAAGTGCTCCACTTAGGAAGGAACAATCAGTTTCACACATACAGAATGGGAAGCGACTGTCTAGGAAGGAGTACGGCAGAAAGGGATCTAGGGGTTATAGAGGACCACAAGCTAAATATGAGTCACCAGTGTGACGCTGTTGCAAAAAAAGCAAACATGATTCTGGGATGCATTAACAGGTGTGTTGTGAGCAAGACATGAGAAGTCATTCTTCCACTCTACTCTGCGCTGGTTAGGCCTCAGTTGCAGTATTGTGTCCAGTTCTGGGCACCGCATTTCAAGAAAGATGTGTAGAAACTGGAGAAGGTGCAGAGAAGAGCAACAAGAATGATTAAAGGTCTAGAGAACATGAACTATGCAGGAAGACTGAAAGAATTGGGCTTGTTTAGTTTGGAAAAGAGAAGAATGAGAGGGGACATGATAGCGGTTTTCAGGTATCTAAAAGGGTGTCACAAGGAGGAGGGAGAAAGATTGTTCTTCCTGGCCTCGGAGGATAGGACAAGAAGCAATGGGCTTAAACTGCAGCAAGGGAGGTTTAGGTTGGACATTAGGAAAAAGTTCCTAACTGTCAGGGTGGTTAAACACTGGAATAAATTGCCCAGGGAGGTTGTGGAATCTCCGTCTCTGGAGATATTTAAGAGTAGGTTAGATAAATGTCTATCAGGGATGGTCTAGACAGTATTTGGTCCTGCCATGAGGACAGGGGACTGGACTCGATGACCTTTCGAGGTCCCTTCCAGTCCTACTATTCTGTGATTCTATGATAAGTCCTGTATTAATGCAAATCATCTAGAAAGCAAGTAAATTCTATAGTGAACTCGATAATGGCACTGAGAACAGGTGAAAACATTGTTTGGGTTTGTAGGAAGACAAGAGAAAAGTTGAATTCCATGTAGTCCCTTTAGAATAGACAAGGGTGTGTAGGTGGGCAGGGTAAAGCCTCCGGCTAGCCCAGAAGAAAACTATGTCACTGGTGGCAAGGTAGGTATGTGGGAATAGAGAGGGCACTTATTATGGGTGACCAGTGGTATCAAACCTAGAGGGAAATATTTGGTATTTAATGTGCTTCAGTGTATTTGAGAGAGTCACACCTTTCATCTCCAGAAATAACTGTTATGATATGAAGAGGAAAGTCATTCTGCCTTGGAAGGTTTAGCAGTATCTAGGCAAGAAGACAAATTTTCCCAGAGCCAGGAAGATATCCTTTAGTTGGGTGTTTATATACGTAGTCTTGCACATGTGCACAGACACACACTCACTACTTTTTGAAGCCCCTTGTTGCATTTTGATGTCTCCATCCACTCACTCCCCCTCCCCATCACTGATAGGTGTCTTTTTTCTCCTCCTTGGTGGCTTGATACAGTGCTCAGTCAGCTGTGGAGAAGGCATGCAGCAGCGCCAGGTGGTGTGCAAGGCCAGTGACAATAGCATCGGGCAATGTGAGGACGAGAAACCTGAGACTGTCCAAGTCTGCAAAATGGCAGTGTGCCCAGGTGAGAGGAGCCGCTATGTCACTGGAGCAGACTCTCCTAGAGTCAAACTGAGAAATGATCAGTGATGTAGTAAAAGCTGGACCCCTTTGCACTTAGCAGGTCTATTTCACTGATGTGTAAGGCTAGGGAAGGTGATGTAGTTTACATGCTCAGGAGCAGAAGAAGGTGTTACAAGATATACGTTAAAAATTCAAGTTGTTCCTGAAAATCCACGACCCTAGGTACAGGAAGTCACACGTTCCCATTTGCTTCAATTACGGCAGCTGCTGTTACTATCTTGATAGAGTACCTGTGCTGTGCTCTAAATGTACTAATCAATAAGCCCTGATGTTCCATCAGCTTCAGGGGGATGTTCATGGAACAATGGCAACATCACAAGTGACCTTGCGGACCAGCAAGGAAACAATTTAGCATATAAGAATAACTTTGCCAAAATGTACAGCACTCCTGGTCTTTCCAGTCTTCATCCTCTCTTTAGGACCAGAGGTCATGTACATTTTTCTGATGGTGTTGCAATGTGGGAATAATGGATGATTAAGGTGAGACCATCAAACTTATTTTAATACTTGGCTGAGATTTTTAACTGTGATTTGGGATGCCTTAGTTTTTGGGTGCCCAATCTAAGTTTCCTTAAAGGGGTCTAATTTTCAGAAAGCCAAACACCTGCTCTCAGAAAATTAGGTCTTTTTTTAAGGTGCTCAAGTTGCACATCCAAAAATTGAGGCACCTGAAACCCTTTTTACTTTAAAAGTCTTGACAGATCTCTAGAAGACAAGAGCTGGGGCAAGGAGCTCTCCCCAGCACATACACTACACACTGTATTGTAGAAATGCCTCTGTGTGGCTAATTTTTATGACAAATTGTTTTGGCCTGTATCTACATACAGGAAAGCTACCGAATATTGCAGCAAATGCAGACACCAGTGATCATGTGACTCCGAAAGTACAGTGGGTGCCCCAGGATGGGCCCAAGAATCCTGTAAACAAGATATCTTCAAGTAAGTTTCCCCTCTTCCTAAGTTTGTCTCTTGGAGCAGAAGTCTCTTTGCCTGCATTACTCAGTAAGAATTCTGCTATTAAATATTTATAAGTCGCCCTCTTCCTCTTCCATGACTGAAGTGGAAATAACTTAATGGAGGACACCAATTTTTGGAGGCTAATGGACACCTTTCTCAAAGGGAAATCAAAAGGCTAATGCCCCATAGTGGACACCAGTTGAGAATATAAGCGTAGCTTGGTTGCACTCTGAAGTTGTCAGCTACCACGCTAAGATGGGTTAGCTGGGAAGTGCCCCACCATCTCTCTGTTTCATGCCTAGTGAGACTGAAGTTAGGCCACTCATGCTGCTCTTTGCCCCTCTCTAAAGTCAGCATTCAGCACTCACCTGAGATACCTGTTCAGAAAACAGACCTTTGTGACACTGTTCAAGTGTCATTAGTTCTCTTCCCCATTTCTTCCCTGCCACCTCCCTGCTCCCCTGCTCAAGTTGGAAGAAGACTCAGAATCTTTTCTGAGGGCTTGTCTACACAACCCGGCTGTCCACCTAAGTTACACAACTTCAGGTTATGTGAATTACGTAACTAAAGTCAGTGTACTTAGGACAGCTTACTATGGTATCTTCACTGCAGTAAGTCAACAACTGATGCTGTCCCGTCAATGCTGCCTACTCTTCTCGTTTTGGTGGAGTACCAGAGTTGATGGGAGAGCACTCAGCTGTCAGTTTATCACATCCCTTGACAATTAAGGTATCACCTTTGTCCATAACCCTGAAATTAGGGTGCCACCTAGTGGCCCTTATTATTCAGTTGCAAGGATTTCCCTATTAAATAGCAAGATCCGGACATACAATTCAACTTTTCTGTCATTATGGGCATTGTGTCTTTGTTTAGAAAGAAGGTGGGCACTGCTCTTGGGCACTGCTTACTTTATTTCTATAATTTCTTCCCTTTCCTGTTTGTCTCAGCTGACAGCAGCTGTATGGGATAATTGGAAACCCATGTATGCAGTGATTTTGGATATGTCGTGCTCGTTATTTTTGTATGTCCTGGTTACACTCACTGTCTTCTTTATGCATATGCTTGTCACAGAAGAGCCTTGCCTTGGGGACAAGTCCATATTCTGCCAGATGGAAGTTCTGGCTCGCTACTGCTCCATCCCTGGCTACAACAAACTCTGCTGTGAGTCCTGTGGCAAAAAAGTCTCCACCCCCAGTGTGCCACCTACTGTAGACCACGATGCTTCAGAGACTGGAACTCCCAAGGGTGCTCTCTCTCCCAGCCTGGTTACACCAATGCCCTTTCATCCCACTGCCCAGCACCGCCTGCATAGGACACAAAGCACAGCTGCCAAAGAGACAGATGGGTCCCAGGCTGCTCATGTCCAGCAGTCCAGCACAGAAGGTTCAGCTGCCCATGGAACCTCTTGGGCTAAAGCTGCCACCCCATCGCGGGGCATTTCAATTGATGATACTTCCCAAGTTGACTCCTCAAGACTACTACCTCCTAGCCGGAAGGCTGCAGCAGGGCAGAGTCCTGGGGAACTTTGGGGCAGCACTGCCTTTCAGTGGTTCCCTCCTGCCTTGAACAAACCTTCTGCTGGTGCACACAGTGAAAGTGATTCTTCTGTCCCATCCCAGGGCATAGCACGACACCGAAGGCTCAGTACAGGATCCGAACAGCTGGGGAACAGTCTCAGGGCCTCCTCCCCTGTTGTGACATGAAACATTTCCCCAACATCTCTCTTGGCGATGGTTTACATGGGCAGAGCAGCCATGTTTCTGAGCGACTTCCAGAAACGACTGAGACACATATTTAAAAACCAAACAGAAGGCTTCCGAAAATATGGCTTTGTTTTTATGAATTTTCAGCCGTGGCACTTTTAAATTCTTTATTGGAATAACAAAAAATAAATCAGCTCAAAGAATCAAACAAAAGGACAGGACAGCAGTGGCCACTGGGTTGCTAATGAACCACAGACAGTGGCTGAGCGGGCATAGCTTGTGTAGCCCACACCTGGTTACCTCAGAGACTGGCTTGAATCCAGGAGGCATTTCCTTCCAAGGTGCTACAAAGAGATATTTCGAGCAATAAAACAAAATGCAACAGAAACAACCTTTGCCCCTTCTCAGCCCAGTCCGCACTCATCTGCTGCTGTTATCCATGTGGCATGGACCATAGTGGACTCTGAAATCCTCTTGGAAATGGTGCTGCAAATAGATTTTCTATTCTTAACCTCAATGAGGCGTAGAGCAGGGGACAGGGGAACAGCAGGCCAGATGGACTTGTACTCCATACTCGTGGATGGGGAGATCCTGTTTCAAAAGCAGGGTTGGGGAGGAGCTGTCAGCATCCTGGCCCAGCTGGGAGAGGGGTGGGACAATGCAGGGGTGTTTGGTTTCTTTGGGAGGAGGAGCGTGGTCATTGGAGCACTGTGCTCACAACCTGTCTCCAGCTGGGTAGGGTGTCCTTTCAAGGCTGGCAGCCTGTGTTTGTGTATGGAAGCCCTACACAGTGAGGCAATAGCAAGGCCAGTCTCCAAAGAAAGGCAGAAATGGAGGAAGAAGGATGGAGTGAACTGCAGCGAAAATCAGGGAATTCAATACATAAATATGTTACAGATTCCTCTGTTTGGGAAAGAGGAGAGCAGCCCCTGTGCAGAGCAGCTTGGCTAGTGACTTGTGACTCCTGCAATGCACTTCTCTTCATTTGGCTGTGGGGGGGGGGGGGGTGTGCTCATCCTCAAACACTGTCTGGAACGGGGGGGGGGGCTGTTTTGATTCTTGCTGAGACCCCCTGGGTAGGGAGGGGCTAAGAGCCCAGGCTCAAGCCCACCCCCCCAAACATCTTCACTGCAATCAAATAGCTTGTGGCCTGAGCCCCTTGAGCCCAAGGCAACTTACACAGGCCAGCCCTGAGTGTTTACATTTGGCGTGGACTTACCCATGTGACACTGTTCCTGCTCCCCCAGAAATCAGTGGCAAAAATCCCATGAGCAGGCAAGGTGCTGAACAGCTCCTGAGTGGGCTGACTTCAGTGGCAGGGGAAGATTGGAGCTGGTGTTTGTGCTTTGCAGGAGCCAGGCCTAATCTGGACATGATGGACCCAAATTAGACAAAATAACAGTTGGGGAAAGGCAGGGGAGGGATCACTGCCAAAGAGAATAAAGTAGGCAAGATGGCTGGAACAGGAGGGTCTAAGGGAGAGGCCATGCGTGGCAGATGGATGTTGAGACATGAGTTCAGCTGCAAATCATTTCTCAAAAATACATTTTTCTGAAGTTGATGCTTTCAGTGGGCTTGCTTTTTGTCCCACTGAGCTCAGTGGCGCAATTCCCTGCCGTGTTCAGAGGGAGCAGGATTGTGCCCTGTATCTGTCACTGGTGCAGAGAAGAGTGGTGGTCAGCTGATTGGCAATATTCCTGCAGACTCTGGACTGCCCACCCCAGAGAGGTAAGGACAGGTCAGAGTTCAGAAAGCATTAGAACGATCTCATGCCTCATTGGAAGGGCTGATCCCAGACCGTCTCTTGACTTGGCTGCTGAGGAAGTTCATCCCTTTGTAAGAAGTGCCAAGCTACCTGAAGGGAAGGGTCCTATCTAACCTTCTCTTTGAGTCAGAGACCACGCTGCTCACTTGCCTCAAACCAGTGCTAGGAGTCATCACATCTGTAGGAAGGTTTGGGGCAGCTGCCCCAGCCCCCATGCTTTGGGAGACCCCACAGGGCCTAGGGTGGCCTGGGAGATTACAAGGGGGTTTGGTGCCAGCGGCAGGAGTTGGGCCTGCCTCCACAGTCACCAGCAGTGGTGGGAGCCATGGGAAGCAGAACAATTCAGCCCCAGCCTGTTCACTTCACCGAGGCAGCAGAAAGCAGAGTAGCCCAGACCCCAGCCTGCTCTACTCCACCATCTGCCAGCCTGGTCTCCGTGGCAGGAAGCAGAGTGACCTGACCCTAGCCTGCTCCACTCCTCCAAGTGACATGGTTGGGAGCTGGGTTCGAAGGGTGGAGTGGGCTGGGGCCAGGTCGCTCCACTTCCCTCTGCTGCGGTGAGTGTGTTTGTAGGGGGCCTGACTCTGCTGCCAGCCCCAGCCCTAGCTCTCAGTAATTCCCCAGATTGCGTCAATGAGGGGAGGAGGTTTGGGGGAAGAGATGGAGTGGGAGCGGGGTGGGAAGGGGCATGGCCTGGGGTGAATGGGGAGTGTTGTTCAAGGTCTCACATCCCCCTAAAGATGGCCTTACCAATGCTGTGAAAAGAAAGATACTTTTGTTCCCTTCAGGGCCCTGGAGATGTTCCAGCTGGGAGAAACAATTGATGGAGTCTGGTATTTTCTTTGCTGCTGTCTTGTTTATTTACAAGGAACGTGCACAGCCCTCTTTCTCTGATCCTAGGAGGAACCAAGAGCAAAAGGAGTATTTCCTTCGCTTAGTGTCCCAAGCCTCCTTAGCCAGCGGGCCCCAATTTTTTTTCTCACTAACTTTGTCCAGGGTCACACTTTGCTCACCGGCTATTGTCTGGCTTTCTTAGTTTTTCTGTGCCTCTCTGTTATTGTCTCTCTTCAGTTTCTGTGTGGTGTTCTTGTGTCCCCCAACTCAATCCCTCCACCAACACACTTCAGAACTACTGGCTGGGCTCTCTTAGGCTTGTTATAAGTATGGTCCCTTAAACGTCTCCCAGCTATCTACCTACGTGGAGGGTGTATGTGTCTGTTTCATTGTGGGTTTAAACTTAACCCATACAAGGTGTATCCCATTCATATCCATATATTGTTGGTTAGTGCTTCTAAGGCTTTGTTTTTAAATGATGTGTTTGGAATAAGAGGGACTCTATAATATGAATGCAATATATATATATATATATATATATATATATATACACACACACAAGAGTGATAAAAGGGGTAAAAACACCCAAAAACATAATAATTTGTTAAATTAATGAAATTCTTTGAGGCCTTTTGGAAGGAAAGGGGAGCAGTGAAAATGGTTCTTTCTTTTCTGCCTCTTACATTTTTCCATGTTTTACCTTCTGCACTAGGGGTATGTCTACACTACCACCCTAGTTCGAACTAGGGTGGTAATGTAGGCAACCGGAGTTGCAAATGAAGCCCGGGATTTGAATTTCCCGGGCTTCATTTGCATAAAGCCGGGCGCCGCCATTTTTAAATGGCCGCTTGTGCGGACTCCGTGCCGCGCGGCTACACGCAGCAAGGACTAGGTAGTTCGGACTAGGCTTTCTAGTCCGAACTACCGTTACTCCTCGTGAAAAATGAAGTAACGGTAGTTCGGACTAGGAAGCCTAGTTCGAACTACCTAGTCTGTGCCGCGTGTAGCCGTGCGGCATGGAGTCCGCACTAGCGGACATTTAAAAATGGCAGCGCCCGGCTTTATGCAAATGAAGCCCGGGAAATTCAAATCCCGGGCTTCATTTGGAACTCCGGTTGTCTACATTACCACCCTGGGGTGGTAGTGTAGACATACCCTAGAAGACTTGTGACATTATAGGCTAAAGCAAAAAATGCTGAGTATCTGGGTTGGAAGTGATTATCTGCACCCTTACACGTGGCTGTGAAGATGGGTGGAGAACTGTCTCTCTGTACCTGAGACAGGGCAGGGATAGCTGAGGTGGAAATAAGATCCTCCGGAAAAGGGCGCTTTTTCCGGAGGATCGGGGCCAGTGTAGACGCTCTTTTCCGGCTTTTCTAAAAGCCGGAAAAAAGCGGCGGACATTTTTATTTAAATGCCGCGGGGGATATTTAAATCCCCCGCGGATTTCCCTATTACGATCTCTGAAATTAACATGCCCCTTCCGGAAAAGGGGCCAATGTAGATGAGCCCATAGGGTATATAAAATGGGTTTAGTAAAAGCAAAAAACCGATTGGCTTACAAAGGTGCCTTGGATCCAGGGAGCTAGTAAATTTCATGCCAAACCATGGCAGACTTCTTATTGAAATGTAACAAACAAGCATTCTTAAAAATAATAACAAATACGTAAGGACATGCAGTAATAGGATGTCTGTCATAGAGGCACACACGTTTCAGGAACCATCATGGACCTGTTCATAGGTTTGCTGAAGATATTGGGCCCACTTCTGGTAACAGCTTCACCACTGTGCATCTAAAGTAACCCACTTACTTCAGATTTATACTGGTGTAACAAATCAGAACCTGGCCCTTAGATGACTTCTTACTCCAAACTGCACATATTAGTGGTTTGTCCCTCTAATTGAAATGTCATTATGAACTCTTTAAGGGAGTGTTTATTATGCCAAAGATAACCTTAATTTTGTGTGTTGTTTACTCTTTAAAGAAAATTCTTTGAAGCTTATATCTCCCACCAAGGGACATTACCTTGATGGCAACATCCACTGGGAGGAACGGGTTGGGAAATACTAGCATCATCCTCTACAGTTCCTGTTGGTAGCCAGTGATCATCCCTGATTAGTACTGTGAGCAGGTTCAGCAGTGGCAGAATGCCGCACCTCCACATCAGCCCCAGCTTCTGGGGAGTTTGGGGCGGCGTAGGAGTAGTTCTCCATATAGCCAACAATTACTCTCCGAACACCAGCATGGTTAAGGTCTGGGAACCTGTCAGATGTAGAGTGATACTGAAAGCCCTGAGATCAGGATTTGGGTTTGACACGTTATATAAACAGCACACAATAAATAGAAATTATGCACTAAAAAAGAAAACCCTGTGGCCTTTGCTTTGAACCCACAGGGAAAAGGTGAGAGGAGGAAACTGGTCTCTAGTGGGGGCGGTAACATATATCTCTCCAGTTAGTTCTGTGGCCTGTGACACTCCATACAGTGTTGGGATTAAGATGAACATGGGCAGTTCTTCAGCTTGTTCCCTCTGAAGTAAAACTTTTCTCTCAAGCGGATACAACACATTTGCTCTTTTCCCCACACAAAGTTTGTTCACATCAAGCATTAAAAAGATTGATAACAATCATTGGCTGGAGTATCTTCAGATAGCAGGACATGTGCAAGCCCTTGCACTCCACACAACAGCTGTCCTAAGTGTTGTATGAGTTTTGCATTACAACATCTGGGAGCAAGTCTTTGTCTCAAGACTGGCTGAAAGAGCACAGTCTACTGTAGTTTGCCGCTGCTTGAGCAGGAAGCTGTAGGCTTAGTTACACCAGTGCACCCATTCCTGCCTCCTATGTTCCATAGTGCAGTGAGCCAGATTTGGAAATTACCCCATTTTCTCATTCCCTACAGTATTACTGAGCTCTATCAAATGGTGCTTCAAGGCGCCTGGAACCCACTGGTACAACAACAATTGTAAGAAAGATTGTGTGTGGCTGTATCAAGATAGGTCTGCAAAAGTAGTAACAGTTGATGTGATTGATGGCCCTGAAATGGTTTTGTTGTGTAGTGTACACAGATCTATAGTGAGTGGGGCATTTGTTTTATGTTGGTGAGGTCCTACATCCCTGTTTTGCAAAACCAGATCCAGTACTAGTCACCACCAGAGCTGAGACTCAAATGTATATGTATGTGAAGGAGGTGCAGTTTAAAGGCCTTGCACAGAATGTGCTTGTGTCACACCAGCTAATCACACTATAGCTACATCTACACTGCTAGTTTTTTTCAGCAGAAGATATGCAAATCACACTGTTATTTGCATATCTTCTGCTGATCCTTTTTGTGGAAGAGGTTTTGCCACCAAAAAGCGCCATGTAGACGGGGCCATTTGTCAGGAAAAACCCTTTTGTGCAAGATCCCTTATTCCTCAAAAAATGAGGTTTACAGGATCTTGCGAAAAAGGGGGTTTTCCCGACAAATGGCCCCATCTACACGGGGCTTTTTAGTGGCAAAACCTCTTCCGCAAAAAGGATCAGCAGAAGATATGCAGACAAGAGCACAATTTGCATATCTTCTGCCTAAGAAAACCCGGCAATGTAGACATAGCTTCCATGTAGGGGGTAAGTCACATCACCAATCTCTTCATCCCACAGCAGTGAAGATTTCACTTCCCCATGTCTGCCACTCCCACCCACAAGATTGTATGTTGCAGCTGATACCTAACAGGGTGGGTGGAGCTGGGACTTCTGATTGCTTCCTATCTCCTGATTCAATGAACACATGAGATCATTCCTGTGATGTACCCTTGTCCAGTGTTATGATGTATACATTTTTGTACTTATAAGAGTCAGAGCTTTTTATTTATTAATTTTGTTGGTGTTTTTAAAAAAAATCTTAACAATGTAAAAAAATCCACTGAAGACCCTCCCCCCCCCACACCTTTTTCTGTTGGTTTATTTTTGAGGGCAGAGGGGAAATATACCATATGAATAATGCAGTCTCTGTGTGGTTATTAAGACTGGGTTGAGCAGTAGCAGGGCCAGATAGTGATACATTATGCAAGAGGGAAGGAACGGGCAGGAACTAGATTTCATTCTGGGTTCAGGAAGAATGGTAAAGGGAGGGAAAAGTCCTACTGTGAGACAAAGCCAAATGCCAAGTGCAGGAACCCATTGCCCTGGTTTGTAGAGCATTTTGAGGCTTACATGGGCCCTCATTCTCCTCTGCTTTGCACCTGTTTAAGTTTACAAGTCTGCTGAGTTTGGGTTAGTGGGTGTAACATCCAAAGAGTGAGCCTCCTCCATATTTCAAACATTAGAGGACTGTATTCAATAACCCTTTCCCCACCTCCAGTCTACCCTCTGGCTGGGGTATAAATCTGAGGCAGTATCAGTTAATTCAGACTTAAAGGAGAACAGTATTTCATTTCTTTATTTAATTTCAACAAACCCCACAGACACACCTGACTGGGTCCCATGAAATCTTAGAAACATGTTGGCAATATTTCTATTCAGTAAATGAGTGCCCCGTGGAACACACAAACACACACACTTATAAATTAGCAAGCACACTGAAAGGACTGTAATAACCACATTTCATAAAACCAGACAAGCCTGTTTGATTCATTCAGTCTGACCTACTGCTACAATGTTTGGCTTTAATCATGTTTCATAGTTTCTGTGCAATGAGACATGCGGCCATCTGTTCAGTGAGTAAAATGGGAATGGATTCATTCAAACAAACGCCACCCATTCTACGAAGACTGTGCAAGTTAAAGGGCCAGAGAAATTGTCCCCAGTGGTTTTAAGCTACTATTTAGGAGTAAAAACGTAAAAAACAACAAATAGTCTAGTAGCACCTTAAATACTAACAAAACATGTAGATGGTATCATGAGCTTTCGTGGGCACACCCCACTTCTTCAGATGACAGGAGTGTTCGAAGTCCAGATCCAAGAATAAATAAGGGAAGGAAGGATGGGGGGGAGAAAGAAAAAATGGAGGAGAGGAAGAAAAGAAGAGACAGTGAGTAGATAAGCAACAGAGGGCAGAGTTTCTTCTCTGCTTCAGTCTGGGTTTCCAGTGTCATCTGACAGTGAAAATATGGGTGGTGTTCTTTGGCTTGAATTGGTCAGTCACCTTCAGACAGTCTAGATTGATTTTTATTTTTAATATGAAGGGGGAAGAGAGCCTTCGGCCCTCTCTTAATTGACATAAAAGGTGTGATTTGTAATCACATTCGCTTAATAAGACTTGAAAATTCTATCAAGACACAGGCTAACACATGTGAAGTCATGTTAGCAGGTTGTTTTCTAGCCAAGGGTAGAGCCTATGTTAAAACAGGACCAGATTAACATGGCTTCAAAAACATGTGAGTCTGGATCTGGATGAGCCTCCGCAATCATATTGAGCTAAATCAAATGAGCTAAGACATTTTATCCATCAAGGTAAAACCCTGACAATTAAACTGTACAGAGAACAAGGATGGAACTGCCATGAGTTACAAATACACTTGGATTCTATCCTGGGATTCCAGCGACATTCTGATCTGAGAATGGAGGTCATACTCTCTCCATGAGATGGGATTTCCTGGTGGGATTTCCTGGTGTTTGCATTGCTACATGTTTAAAAGTAGGATTAACCCTACTTCACACATATCAAACAGAGGTTGATAGGAAAAAGTGTAAAATGTCTTGTAGGTCCTCCAGCAGGCGGTTATATACCACAAGAGGGCACCAGACACCATATTACTGCAGGAAGTGGTGAGCTCAGAATTGCGGTTAATCCTTCCGCTGTCTACGCAACAAGTGCGTTGTCATTTGAGCAGAATGTGCTGCCTCGGTAATGCTAGCCAGACCGGAGAGATTGTATCCGTGACATCTCCACATTTCTCAACACAGCACAGCAGCCTACTGTCAGAGCCGTGGTTTGGGTTAAAAGTTCTCTAGAACACAGCTTGCATGTTGCCAGCTGCTGGGTGCATGCCCAGCCTAGTGAAGTGCTGGAGAAAGATGTCGTAACTAAAGAAGCTCGCTCCATCCCCTTAGGCTCTAACCCAATAATGGAAGACAGCCTGTGTGCTGCAGTTCAACATCCTCCAAGCTTTGGGGTGTGTGAGGCTGGGATCAGAATGTTGCCTCTTAGCCTGTAACACTGGATTGGCTATAGCACGAATAAAGTAAACTTGAAAGGCCCAGCCTCGTCCTTGTTTCCTGCCACCTCCTTCTCCCTGTATGACAGCCTTGTGCTGCAAGAGAGCCCAACCTCGCAGAAGCTCAAGGGTGTGCTGTAGAGGAAAGATGCCGGTGAAAGTATCTGATAAAGTCCCCTTGCGACTGAGACAGGACATGGTTGATAACAGACTTGGGGATCCATCCCTTTAAAAACCAGAACAACTTTAAATAAGCTTGGCAGAAGATTTCAGTGCATTGAATTTGCCAGCCTCAGCTCAGTTTCGGAGAGAGTGGCTGGAGGGACTCCATCTAGGCAGGAAGTAATGTGGGTGCAAATTTAGGAGTCTGGTGCCTGGAGTCCCTGCTGGGGAATGCACCCACAGGAGGAGGGAGGCATGCACTTTGCCAGGTGCAGAATCAGCTCTGTCAGCTTTGTGCTCCCATTGCAATAGCCCCAGGGCAGGAGTCATAGAAGACTAGAGGAGGCAGGACAAACTGAGGTGGTCCTGGGGGCTGGTAATTAGCAAGTCTGAACAATGGAGGTGCAAGATGCCACCTCTCAGTCCCTGCTCCTGTGCCCGTACAAGCATGAATCTTGCCCCCATCCCATGGCACATCTCCCCCTCACATTTCCAAAGCTGCTATAATCAAGACAGATCTGCAGTAGCAAAAGCTGGACTTTATGCCCCATTTAGAACTTTGCTTCTTCCTTGTCTATATAGGCTTAATGCCCGATTGGGAAAGCATCAAGCTGTGCCAAGAGTTGGCAGCGTTGGGGTTAATGCTATCTTCCTCAGCAGGCAGAGAGATCACAGCTGCAAGGCTCAGTGCAGGGACTGGCGGGGTGGGAGAGTTTGACCAGCTGTGGATAATTAAGCACAGTCTTCCTAGTACACTATAAGGGGGCTGTGCTCTCAGGAGCTTGGGTTAGCCAATATTAGGGGTGTTTGGCTGTAAGAAGTGGTTAGTGCTGCTGCCCTAAGAAGCAATGTTATTAGCTAGTGACAGTTTATGGAATAGGTAACTTAAAATACTTCTCTAATGCTATTACTTCCTTTGAAAGGATGGGGAGTGTTTCTACTACTAGTGTGGAAGCTAAGCTGAAAGAGACTGACTGCATGGTTAGGTAGCACTGTGTGACTCCACTAGCCTGCATAGGAACTAGCCTGGGATGTGGCCTGAGCTGTAATGCAGCAGATGTAATGCTGATCTCTGACTAGCAAGTTACTGAACTCTGAAGAGCAGAAATTAGAGGCCAAATCAAAATAAACCAGAGAAACTTAATTCTAGGCAGCAATGCACACAAATCCATGCCAATGCAGTTCCCCCCACAAGCATTACAGAATCATTACTCACAGCCTTGGGTCTAGAGAAGCACAGAACATTTATGGGAAAACATCTCAGGGTAGGAATAGTCAGCTCTATGGTCTCTTAGCCACTGGGAAAATGATGCTGCTGGCCTGATCAGTTGTTCCTTTTACTTCTGACTAGGTACATGACCTCCTGTGAAGATCCATCTCAGAACCCAACCCCCTATTGTTTTGGGGAGGTGAGGTTCTCTATTTTACTATTGAATACCCCTTTAAAGATCTTAATGGTCAAAGTGATAGTCAGCATTTGGGGGACTTCCTTCATGCATCTCTTGACTTATGAAGTTTTGTCATTTATGCTGACTTCATTGTATGATTCAGCACATACATTCATCATCTCCCTCAGTTAATTAGCGTAATCTATGCATTATTTTATGGTCAGGGTACTTGGTGGTTTTATAAAGAAACTACACACTGATCTCTGCAAGAGGGCGCAAAGGCTATGAATTGTATCAGTTTGCTTCTGTTTAAAAACAAAACTATTCGGGTGAGTGTAGACTGGCAAGATTTTGCGCAAGAACTTGCCAGCTGTCTACACTGGCCGATTGAATTTGCGCAAGAGCACTGACTTTGTAATGTACAAAATCAGTGCTTCTTGCGCAAATACTTTCACGCTCCCGCTCAGGGATAAGCCCTCTTGCGCAAGAATACTTGTGCAAGAGGGCCAGTGTAGACAGGCACCTTAATTTTTTGTGCAAGAACGCCAGATGGCTAAAATGGCCATCGGAGCTTTCTTGAGCAAAAGCGTGTCTATACTGGGCATGGATGCTTTTGCGCAAAAGCATCCTTGCCAATCTAGATGCACTTTTGCAGAAATACTTTTAACGGAAAAACTTTTCCGTTAAAATTATTTCTGCAAAATCATGCCAGTCTAGACTGTTTACTGTTTTCCAGTTTACTGTTTTCTATGACCCAGTACAAATATCTAACAGATGATCACACAAAGAGGGGCTGATCCTCCCATTCTGAGTTCCAGCTTTGGTCTCAGAAATCATTCACTAATATATCTAACAATGACCAATAGAAGTTTCCTACAATTAGGGTGCCCAAGGGAATTGTTTCATTTCCTCCTTCCTGGTTCATATGGTATCCAGTACCCATAGCCCCATGAAGCCCCCACGCATGTAAATCTCCAGATATGTGCTTCACGTTCCAGTTTAATGCCTGCTCTTTTTTCTGCATTTAGTTTCATGTCCAGTGCTCTCACTAAGATGCAACAGTTGTTTGTAACAGGCTCGACCCTTCTAAACAGCCTGAGTCCCTCTATGCAATTTCTACAATGACATCCCAATCAATGCGATGTCACAAATCCACAGCATAGGGTTACCCTGGCAATCAGGCACGGGGGGAGGGGGGGAGAGAAGGTGCAGGAAATATGGAATGCTTGTATGAATGTTAAATGGGGTGTTGCTAAGACAATGCATCCTCTATTTCTGGGATTATATCCTGCCCGTGCATTGAATGGCATCAACATTCAATACATTTTTCTCTCCTAAGATCCTCTATAGAATCTGTGATCCCAGGTCTAGTGGGTATGTGGAGTATCTTACCACAAGAATATTCAGTTGGACCTCCACTGTCACTCTTGGCTGACTGGGAGGGGTTTTTTAAAGCAAGGTTTTAAATGTTGATTTTGACTTACATGGCTTAGGACCTATCTGAGAGCCCTCCCGCCCCATTCCCTGTGACTTACTGTCACAGCTGACATCAGCAGAGGAGCTTGACAGGAAGCCCCACTGGCATATATACAAAGGGGCTGTTGGTAGAGTGTCCTTAACAATGGCCCCATGGTATTAGCATTCACCCTTCCCCTTGGCCTGAAATGGCCCCAGCCTGCTGACCTCCAGGGCATGCTGCAAAGTTCAGCTCTTTATCCAGGCATTGGAAATGGAGGGAAGTGGGGGGATGAGGAGATTTGAGCTCCTAAACTGCCTGGTTTGGTGATGGAGGGTTACATTGAATGGCCCTGCTTCATTTTAGCTATGTATGCATTTTGGCTGCATTTTCAAGTGCTGTCAAGGGTCCCAAAGGCATTTCTAGAAATGTAAATAAATAACTGCAGGAGACGTTGGGCGAGATTTGTGACCAGGCAAGCCAGTGATCGGGGGAGAAACTCGTGGCTGTAGAATCCCCAGACCCATCTCTCCATTTTCCTTGACTCGTCTAAGGGTAGGATGCCACTCAGGCATTTGCTCCACTATCTCCAGCAGCTCATAGTATGGCTGTTCCACTGGACCATCCACACCGTCTCCATTCGGAAGACTTTGCCAAGCCTGGGAAGAACTGGACTCAGTACCACCTCTCCTTTTCCCTTGGATGAAAGCTCACAGTGTAATCCTGACCACAATGTGATAGTTGTGAGAGCATCGTGACGCAGGCCTATCCCATTTATCATCCCACACGCCCTGCTAGGCCATGAGCTGAGGGGCACTGAATCATCACTGACATAATGGGCCTTTCTAATAAATGACTTTGGTCCTTCTTCATCACCATTTGTTTTATAGATGAAAGTCATTACACTTGAATCATGCCACTATTATTTATTTATAAAATTTCATCACCAGAGATCCATCCAGTGCTTGCTGTTCCCGTTCAAGCTAAAGGAAACTATCCTTCTAAAGATCTTAATATATAAACTCATAAATAAAAAAAATTCAGAACACAGCCATGATTTGATGTCTGTTAATTTTGTAAGATAAACATTCTGGACTTCCTTTGGGACTATGACTGACTGACTTTCCCCCTCAAAGCCTTTTTCATTTTGTCTGGTTTTGAATGTATTCATGTGTGTGTAACAAATTGTCTGTTTCCTTTCACATTGACCACAAGGTACAACGGTTTACTTTAGGTGCTCATGTGATTTATTTACTTTTGTGAATCTTCACTCATACCATGAGCTCTAGCAGCTGCACCTTCTCACACACAGCCTACTAGCTTCTCAAACCAATTTGCCCACACTCCTTTCTGTGCACAGACATATGGAAATAGGCCTTTCTCAGTTGGTCATCTAACACTGGCTTTTTAAAGGGGCTCTGTGGTGGTGGGCATTTCTAAAGATAGTTATTCAAAATAATAAGAGGAAGTGATGGAAGCTGATTCCATCTAGCTCTGTCCCTGTCTCTCCGCCCCTCCCTCCTCCCCCTCCACCTCTGTTTGCTTGCTGAAAGCTTTTTTGGACTACAGTAGCAAAGGTAACAAATGCAAGGACTCTACTTGGTTAATTACTGTCTGTCAGAGATCTTGCCACTGCAATATCTTGATAACCTTGTGCAGGGTGGCTTTCCCGTGCTTCACATAGGAAAGCTCCATGTTCGAAAACCAGCTGGGGCTAACTTCAGTGCCATGTTCTTGATCCACAACTATAGGAGCAAGCACAAAGTACTTGTCCAGGAAAGTTCCAAAGCCTCCCTAGTTTGCCAGTATACCCTAGTGTTTCATAAGGAATCAGAATACATGATGGATCTGTGAGGTGTCAGAGAGGCGGGGGGAGGGCACTACAGTGTACACTGATGGGCCTTTAGCTCAGGTCTGAATCCTCTCCAACTTTTGGAGAAGTCCAGACCTGAACACCTGTACTTGGGGATATCTCCAATGTAGATACAGAACAACAAAAATGATTAAAGGTCTAGACAACATAATCTATGAGGGAAGATTGAAAGAACTGGGCTTGTTTAGTTTAGAAAAGAAAAGACTGAACGGGGACATGATAGTGGTTTTTAGATGTTATAAGGAAGAGGCAGAAAATTTGTTCTCCTTGGCCTCTGAAGATGGGACAGGAAGCAATGAGCTTAAATTGGACATTAGGAAAACTGCCTCACAATCAAGGTGGTTCTACAATGGAATAAATTGCCTAGGGGAGTTTCAGAATCTCCATCACTGGGGATATTTAAGAGCAGGTTAGACAGATCTAGACAGTGCTCAGTCCTGCTGTGAGGGTAGGGGACTGGACACAATGACCTCTTGAGGTCCCTTCCAGTTCTATGATTCTATCCCATTGCCAGCTACCCATTTAAGCCAGTTTTCCCATCACTGAGTTTAGAGGCCTATGAGTCAGAGTCATGGCATCACAACTGTGGAATAAAATATCTTTAAAGTGGAAAACCATTTAAACAGGTGGCTTCTTAAGCAATAGCATTAATAGTCAAATAAACCAATATCAGCAATATGCTGATTGGTCCAGTCACCTCACATAGTATCATGCCAGCATTCTATAACCAAATTTTCCTGAAATCCAACCAAGTATATAAAACAGAATGAAAAGCTTCTTCCACAATAGCCACACTTCAGCTTACAGAAGCCTAGTTTTGACAAACAGGCACCTGAATCTACATCACAGTTTTTACCATGATAAGAAACTGGTTTTTAGTGCAATGTATAAAAATATCTTTAGTGATCTTGGCTGTATTGGTCAGTAGAGTTGGGATACAACTTGATAAAATCAGTTTATGAAAACCATTCTCAGGAGTCTGTCACTATCTATATGCTGACTTGCTGAAAAGCATTTTTAAAAACTTGCTCTTAAAACAAGTTCCCAACAATGATGTGACAGTTTCTATTTAGTAGCTTTATATATAATCCCATTGCCTCTCCAACCAGTAAGTCAAAAGAAGAGTACAAATAGCTCCTATCTACAAATGTAGATGGGCCTACCCTATACCCACTGTCTAGATATAACAAAACACTGTTGACTGGACTCAACTTTCACTACAAGCCCTTGGGTTTCATTTGTGATGAGCCCCTGTAGTCTCTCTTACAAGTCTCAGGATGAACATAACATTGGTTATTACAAAAGTCTGGCCACTAGCCAATACTGAGAAGGTATTGAATTATTCAAAGTATTGAGACTTCTCGTGTGAGGAGAATAACATTAATTCTATGCTCCATACAGGCACACAAAGTCACTCCTGTATAAAGTTTAATGCTGGGGTAAAAGCTCTGTAATTCTGCAATCCTCAGGATCAGCAAATGTCAAAAATTGGAGGTAATTTGGAGAAATTAGGTCTGTCAAGCAATTACAAAATTTAATTGCACTTAATTGTGTGCTCCTCCCCAGCTGACCTCGGGCTCCATGCAGTGCTACCCCTTTGAAGCACCAGGGCAACATTTCCAAAGGGCAGCGCAAGGCAAAGTGATAGACAAGGGTGATAGACTTAAGGAAATACCCCAGCCTCATCTGCATTGAAGATAGAACAGAGAGACATTTCCATTAGCATACAGAATGGAGAACAGCACTTCCGAAGCAGGAACCACACTTAACTGTGGGATACCAAAAGCAGAGAAGCACTGCCTGATGGGAAATCTCTGCTCCAGATGCTAATGAACCCAGGCCTGCTCACACCCAAATTAGTCATTACCAGACCAGTTCTAGTAATGGATCCTATTGATATCCAAACTACTGAAACTGCCTAATTGCCTTGTGAGCTCATTCAAGAAACATCACCCATAGTCAGTCTCTATTGTCTCGCCTCTGTTTACCCATTAAGAAATCTAGCATTCTAAATACATTCTTGCAAGCCTATCACCTATCTTGAACAACACTAATATTTAGGTGAGCTGGTCTGGTTTCCACCTATGATTTTGTGAGTGCTCAGATGACGCGTCTAGCGTTGGCTAGCACTGGCACCTGGTTTACCAGTGTTATACACACCTGTGTGACCAGAAGGGGTCAACTTGAAACTGTTACATGGATGTGTGGCTAGTCAAGGCCTTAACTCTGTGATGGTGGTAATTGTTGTAGGACCAAGGCAGGACAAAGCATCAGGGAAAGTGAACGTGCTTCTGGGTGCCAGTTGAACTCAGCAGGATCTGAATGAGCTTTGCTCTGACTGCCACAGCTCTAAAAACATCAGTAACAAAAGAGACAGAGAAGTTCTTCTCCTTGAAGTTTTGGCTGTGCACCATGGTACATGGCTGCCTCTGTACATCACCATTAAAGTCCAGTCAGCCCCTCAGAGTACTGTTGGAGACAATCAGTGTCTCCTGTCTCACTCCAGCAGATAGTGGCCATTCTTAACAGTTGCCAGTTGCTATTAAATAGCTTGTCCTCACGTTTTGCAGTTGTCAAGGTATGGCCTTAAGTATTTTAAATACATATTTAAACAGCAGTAATAGCTGCAATCTTAACTATGAAGCGCCAAGGATTGTTTCAGAGCAGGGAATGCTGCAGATATTGAGGAAATTATATTTCCTTAGGGTAAAAGTGACACATTTTTTTCAGGGTAACCACTTAAACTCTTCCACTTTAGAGGCCCCAGTGTATACATAATTATATTTTTAATCAAGAATGTGCTGCTATGTATGTAATTTCCTGTTTGACTGCAGGTACTACAGCTCCTCAGCTGGGCTGCAAAGGCCTCTGTAAATCCCAGGAGAACACATGGGAAGTTAAAGGAAACTCGGAAGAAGGTGAAACTCTGGAAATACGCTCAAGTAGTATGTTCACATCTGGCAACCAGACCATTCTGTTGATTGGTTTGGTTTGGTAGTGAAGGAGTATGATCATTTAACCCTTTGCTGTTCTGTTTCAACTGAGGTATCAAAATAATCTTCCCCATGCACCTTGCAGAATAATAAGGCTTCAGATATGAATTAAAACCCACTCAGGTCTCATGCTGTGGCTGCCTACTGTGGCTGCCAATTCATAGAATCAGTTACAGGCAGGGTTCACCACAGAATTGTGTCATTAGCAGCTGACACTTCAGCTCCAGGGAAGTAGCTAAGCACAATGACACATGCCAGTGGAGCTCTGAGGTGCTTTAATTCAAACGGGAAGGACAGGAAAGCAGAATTGGAACCAGAGAATCAAGCTGGCCGGCATTAAAGCTGTTGGTGATGAGAGAGTGTAGGGCCATACAGGGAAAAGTTAAAGATGGAGTGGCAAGTAAATGAGACTCAAAAAGGGACACAGTTTATTGATAGATAACTTGAATTTGAAAGCAATTTGAAGCCCAGAAGTCTAGAAATATAACAAGTGACACATGCTCCTTCCTTCCACAGGCTATGTCTACATGACTGTGGTTTTCTGGGATAGTAGGTATCCTGGAAAAACTCCGCCGTGTTCAGGGAACTCATCTACTCTCCTGGTTTTTTTTTGCAGAAGAGCAAATGCGCTCTTTTGGAAGCCCTGTCTTCCTCCTTCCATGAGGGAGAAGGGCTCTTCTGAAAGAGGAGGCTTTTCCAAAATTTGGCCCAATGTTGAGCGCAATTTGCGTACCTTTTCCTGATAGATCAGTGTAATCTAGACATAGCCACGGTCACGGGGTAGTTCTGCCATTTAGACAAAGCAGCAGGTTACACTGCAATTACTCTATATGAGTTTGGGCCTACTCAGTGCAAATTACCCAATAATCTGAGAAGTTTGAGCTGCTCAGAAAATGAACATTTTACCAACATCTTGAGTGGCATCCAAGCCCTTCACAAAATGGGAGACTCTGGGATAATGTTGGGATGGTTAGGCCTGTGAAGCTCCTAATCTCACAGGATTTATGGTCATCTCTCCTGGGGCTCCTCAGTTCCATAGATGCAGAGCAGAAGAGCTCCTGCAGGGCTTTGGAATTTTGTGAGAATTTAGCGTCAGCCCTCTGGAACTTCTTAACATTGAAGCTGTAAAGCTAACTCCTATTCAGCTCCTCATAATGTTACATATAGCTGGCTTCCAGGACACCATGCTCTCTGGCTTCTGCTGGGAAAGTAGTTGTTTTCTACCTGCATTCTCATTCTGTTCGCATGTGTGGAAAAATAAGTCCATTAGCCCAGGGGCAGCTCTGGCTCCATGTTGCAGAGTGCTGTGGTGTTCCGAGTGAGGGCAACCAGAGCACGCAGAGACAAAATGCTTTGCTGTCCCTCATTGAGGTAGGCAAGCAAGCAAGGAAACCTGAGTACCGGCTGTCGAGAGGCGGGTCCCTTTAAGCACAGGCCTGAGAGAGCCTTAGGCAGCAGCCACACAAAGACACCCCTGACCTGATGCCCTGCCAGACCTGGTTCCATCTGGCCTTAAATGCGATTCAGCATCCACTCAGTGTGGACGCGCTATTTTTTGTGTAGATGCATTATTTCAAAATAAGCTATTTTGAAATAACTTATTTCGAAATAACACTGTAGTGTCTACATACCCTTACTTAAGCACAATCCTATTTAACTTTACATTAATTTTCTATAATGTGTTTAATTATTCTTTCTAATCCTGAAAGCTGTGTGGGTCAAAAGTTAGAAGTTATGCCAGAGGTGAATTCACCCTATTTAAACAAAGGATTTGCCACTCTCAGCCTCATTTTTCTTTCTGGATTTGTGACATCATCATTTCCCTGGCAACAGAGCATGATGTCACTGAAGGATTAAGTAGAAGAAGTTCTAGTTGTGAGAGAACTGAGAAACTCCTCTTCAGTTACAAACACTTTTAATTATACCAAAAGAAATGTATAATTGCTCACAGAATGTTCAGCTTTTTTGTCTTACTGCTTTTTCCCCAAAAATCAAATACCCCTAAAAATGAAGCTCCCCTTTTTCACATGGAACCCTATTATAGTTACCAAATCTTGCAACATTGGATTCCATTAGTTTCCTCAGTCCCTGGAAGTTTTGACCAGTCTCTCTGGAAAAGCTAACTTGATTGCAGTTGCTCAGGTAAGTGGGAAGAAATGTGTCTATTGGCTCTCCATTCTGGGTATCTTCTCTCAGCACACTTTTGTAATACTGGCTGAAATTCACCTTATGACTCTCAAAATAAAGGGACTCAGCTGTGACACTTATGGTGGCCCAGTTTTGCTTCTAAGGGACCATCCCATCTGGAGCATGAGCATCTCAGGGAAGAGTTCATGATAATGCAAATTCTTTTCCCCTTCTTGCTGTCTTAAGGATTCTAAAGGTCAGACCCAGAACATGTTAATTCTTTTACTGTTTCTTTGAGTGTGCCAATAGGATCTTGCACATTTCAGAGTGAGCCCTTTACAAGAGACTTCTCTTGATGGACTGTAGGAATTCATGTCCCACTACTTTTGGCGTCCTGATTTCAGTATATTTCCCTGCAATAGGTTCACTCATTTTTCATGTCAGTTAAAAGCAGACGCTTGTGTGAACCAGAAAGGGCTCTGGGCTGCCCATATCAGTCCCGGTCTGGCTCATGGAATGCAGCTCATTGAGAGTTGTAACCAAGGAAAAGGGAGGAAGGATAAATCCAGTCCTAGCACACATTGATTCCTCTACTGCTCCTTTGCCTCTGTCAATAGGATCTTGCACATCTCAGAGTTGGCCTTGTGCAAGGGAAGCTCGCGACCAGCAATAGTACCCTGTCTCCCCTTGCGAACAGTGATGCTTTGGTTCAGTGATGATTCAGAGGTTGTAAAGATTTCTCTGTTGGGCAGAACAATAAGAAAGAACATCAGAAGTTAGGAGACTTTAGAAAATACAAGATTGGACCCAACTTGTCTGCTCAAATCAGTCTGCTCCATTCTGATGGGCAGGGCTTGACAAATTATACAATCTACTCACCCGTGGTGCGTAGATTGTAACCTGGAAGAGCCAGTTTCGGGCGATCTGCGCATGTACAGAACAATCTGCGCATGCGCAGATCACCGGACAGTGCAGCTCGCGAGCAGATTCATACCTCACTCATTCCTTAAAAGTCTGATCTATTGGGATGTTATGACACATTCTGGCAGGTGTTTTTTTTAACAATGGGGATATATTGCCCCTTGAAATCATTATTCTATCCATGTTATACAACAGTGCTGTGAGTTTAATCTCTAGCACAGGTTAACTAACACACTCTAAGACATTTCCCAACATTTCATCACACTGGGCAGGGAAATTTTGCGGATAGTTTCATCAGTAATGCAGATGGGGCCTAACTGTTTCCATGGGAGGATGAACCACTGCTGTCTGAAGTGATCCTTCTGCTCCCAGCACCTGATTAAAATGGGCAAGATTCTTAGAGAACAAGTTGATCTCTGACACTTGTCTGGGCCTCGGGTGGAAGAGGCAAGGACTTTCAGGAAAAGCTGTGGAGAAATGAATAACTCCTCAAGAGTTTCACTCTTCAAAGGGCTCCTCTAATTGCCTGGTTTTGAGGTGTGACCTGTAGATGAGGTTCCCTTCATGTCCCTGTGGTATCACTGGTGTGGTTAAGAGGCCCAGGGCTATTCTATGGGAGCATGTCCATTTATTATTGTAAGTATTTCAGACAGCTCAGCTATATGCAGCCCTGTTAGTCTGAGTTAGTTCATAAGTCATGGGAACAGTGCCCCGGTGTCTGCCCCTGACGTCAAACAGCAGCAACAAACTGCTTGACATTTATTTATGTCAAGAAGGAGCAATGAAGGATTTATCAGCAGCAGCCTAAGAAAACAGTGATGTTATATCTGGGGTAAGATCAATACTGGCATTAGGCCCAGCAGTTACAGTACAAGAGAGGTTTATCACCACAGTCCTGTAAAAGACAGCCCGACATTCTTCTAGGCACAGGGCTCCATCTTAATACTCCTTAGGCTGACTAACTCTCCAGCATCATCCAAAGCTTTCTTTAACCCTTTACTGACCTCTCCTGATGGAAGGACTAATCAAAACCTGCTTTAAGTCCAATTCTGGACAACCCTTATCACACACAAATGAAACAGGGCAATAAATAACTTGATTCTTATTGGAAAGTGAGAAGTGGCTTTCGTAATGGCTTCCCCTCTTGTACCCTTAGCTTTTGTGTCCCTGGATATCTCAGATGCTCACGACAGTGTGGAAGGCCAAGCACTGCTGGAAGTAGTCAGCACTATTGTCAAAGTTTTGAACTGAGTTCTTGGTTCAGGAAGATGGGGGGAAATAGTGCATGATTTCCCTCCACACCTTTACTGCCACTGGAGTCACAAACTAAACACTATGTTTGGTGTGAGAGTGTCTCTGATGGGAGGAGTGCTCTAATCCCTGTCCCTGAATAGAAAACCACACCTAGCAGATCCTGGACTAGAATATCTCAGCTTACCTGTAAGGGAGCTGCTCCTCCCTTAGCTGCAGACACATGAGCACAGGACTTCCAGAAAATCTAACTGCTGTATCAAAATTGATTGAGGCTTCTGCCTCTGTCTGGCTTTTCACACTGGCTTGAAAGGAAGGGGCATCAATTTCTGCTGTGAAGTCAATGGCCAGTCCACCCCTGCAATGGGAAAAGCATAAATTCGGTCACTGAACACGGTGTCTGTGCAATCCTGGCACTCTACAATTTCATTATTTCTTAGCTGTGTGGTGCTTCCTGATCCTGAAGGAAGGGGAGGTGCCGAAAAATGTTATTTAAACCCATCTGTCCAGGTGAGGCTTTTAGCCTGATCTCAAGTACAGGCTATGGGAGCTTAAAGACAGTGATGAGTGACAGGTGTCTTATGTTCATAGGGAGGCAGATCTTTTCAGAAGTTGCTAACTTCTTTTTGTGAGATCCCTGGTTCATTGGGGTAGGTTTCTAGGAGTGTGTAACAGGTGTAGCTCTCAGAGCTGACAAAAAGGTATAGGAGACACTATGCTGCTCCCTCACCCCAGTATAGAATGTGTACTGGTGTATTTGGTGGAGAAGTGATGGCTGAAGAGCATGGAGCTCTAGTTATCTCTGGCCAATCTATAAAATAGCCCCTTGGGGCTGTTACAAAAATTGGAGCAGCCCTAGATCTGTTCTATTTGGAGCAGCCCTAGGCTGTTCTAATTGACAGTAGGGGTATGACTAGACTACATGGCTCCGTCAACGGAGCCATGTAGATGAGTTTACTAGACATAGGAAAATGAAGCGGCGATTTAAATAATCGCCGCTTCATTTACATCAAAATGCCCACCACGCTGTGCCGATCAGCTGTTTGGCGGCACAGCGAGGCAGTCTGGACGCGCCGTGGTTGACAATGGAAGCCTTTGTCGACCACTCCAGTATGCCTCATGAAATGAGGTTTACCGGAGCAGTTGACAAACGCTTCCCTTGTCAACCGCAGCGCGTCCAGACTGCCCCGCTGTGCCGCCAAACAGCTGATCGGCACAACGCGGTGGGCATTTTGATGTAAATGAAGCGGCAATTATTTAAATCGCCGCTTCATTTTCCTATGTCTAGTAAACTCATCTACATGGCTCCGTTGACGGAGCCATGTAGTCTAGACATACCCTAGGTGCCAAATCCCTAAGTCTCCAACCAGAGTGTTCAGAGACTAAATAAGTTTTCTCTCATTTACCTTGTTTTGATGCTGGTTCTTGATTCTTGCTCCCATATATTCATATCAATGGTTGCAGAAATATCTAATCCAAGTGCCCCCTGAAGTTTAACCACGGTTTGCAGCCCCGACTGAAGTGGAATTGCCTGAAGAATAGGAAAAAAAGTATTTCTTTAGGTTTGAGAAGCACCTTTCTTGATCATAGATGTTCATCCAAAAATGCTCAACAGCTGCTGGCCAGTGGGGACACTGACTGTGCTGAGCTCCCACGCCGGGTGGCCTGGGCAAGGGAAGGCAGGATGGAAGCCAGGTGAGGAATCCACTTCTCAGAACCAACTCAGCCAATACGTCACATCCTTTGATCAAGGACACTCTTGGCTAGATTTGACACGCACATGAGTATCGGGCATGAGCAACTGATTGCAAGCTGGATATTCACTGAGCTGCAGTATACCATGGTGCCCGTTCACAGGCAGCTTGGATGCACACCATATGACCATTACCTGCTCATGATCCATCAGCAGGACATTCCCTTTCACCACGCTGGTTGGCTCTCCGCTGCTTAAGAGGACCTTGGCCATTAAATCTGCATAACCTCGGAAGAAAACAATTGGCCGTAACTGGACATCGAAGAAAATGGCGGACATCCCAGCCATCAGCTCCTGTTCCTCTTCTCCTTCAGTGCCACTCTCTCCCAGCACAGCATCCAACCCCTGGGCTTCAAGAGAGACCTAAAATACATAAGTGGAGAAAATGTGCTGCACAGGGCGAGGCTTTCTCCAGGGTTGATTTTCACTACTTCCATTGGGGAAAGCTGGATAAAAACACCCCCCTGCCTTTTGAGGGTAACTCAATTGATGTGCTGATAGAAACACTTGCATTGGGAGTAGTTAGTTTTACATCCGTGTACTACTGATTCAAGTAACAGCTGCCCATGGGCCTACTGAATGGGAAGGTGATTGCATTTAAAGCCTAGTGAGCCTGGTACAAGACTGGCCTGTCTCTCGAGCAGTCATTTACAGCCAAGCAAAGTGATTGCTAAATACTATTGATCTGATTCGGTATCATTTTACACCATTTTGGACAAGTGCAAATAATACAGGTGTCATAGCAGGGGAGAATTGGGTTCTAGTATTTTATATTGTTTCTCTGAAGGATGTTAATTAAAGTAGAGAGGAGGGATGTCCACTGGTTAGGATACCAGCTGGGGACTTGGGTGACACGGTAAAGTGTCCTGCTCTGTCACAGTGATCTTGGGCATGTCCCTGAGTGCTTTGTGCCTCAGTACCCCATCTGTAAAATGGGAAGAATAGTAGCTACCTACTTCACATGGGTGTTGTGGGATAAATATATTAAAGATGATCAGATGCTTTGGTACTACAGTGATGGTGGGCATGTAAGTACAATAAATAGATAAAAATAAAAATTTCATTTATAATTAAGCCTACAGAGTGATTAGCACCATAGAAATCTTACTCTATGTCTACACTCGCGGTTTCTTGTGCGAGAAATATGCAAATGAGGCTAAGCACGGAATATCGCTGAGCCTCATTTGCATATCTAATGAGCCACCATTTTTGCATAAGAGGCTCTTGCGCCCAAAGCAGCTGTCTACACTGCCCCTTCTTGCGCAATGCTGTTATTCCTGAAATTAATCAGCATAATGGCATTGCACAAGAGGGGTTTTTTTGAGCACGAAGGGGCAGTATAGACAGCTGCTTCAGGTACAAGAGCCCGCAAAAATGGCGGCTCATTAGGTATGCAAATGAGGCTCGGCAATATTCCACGCTTAGCCTCATTTGCATATTTCTCCTGCAAGAAGCCACGAGTGTAGACATAGCCTTAGAGGGGTTTCAGATCCACAGAAATCTTAGGGGGGGGGAGGGGCAGATCTCTTTGCACTGTGTAAAGTGTGGATCAGACCATGATGTAAAATTGTCTCTTACTAAAGCATGAGCATGCGAGCAAATTTCTCATAATATGGGGGCACTCAGTAGCTTCCAGATTTCACCCAAGCTCAGGGTGACCTACTAATGTTAAAACTCCAATTGACTTTAGGGCCAGGAGTTCACTCAGTCTTTGCAATAGTAAATTTACAAACATCATTATTTATAACAGCAGTGTCTCTGCTCCAGTCTTTTTGAAGATGCCATGGGCTAGATCCTCAGCTGGCATAAATAGGTGCAACTTCATCAAAGTCAATGGAATGAAGTTGATTTACAACAGGTGAAGATATGGGCCCATATATCCATAGATGGAAGATGAAAAAAAAGTTGTTGTGTGGGACGTTTAGCCAAGTTGAGAAAATGTCAGTAGAGATACTCTTAAAATGTCAAACAGCAGGTTTGTCCTGGTTCCTACTTCAGAACAGTGAATAACACAGATAACAGCTAAGGCATTAAGCTTTCCATGTGTGACTAGATGCAGCTGATGTTCTGGAGGCTTCAGAATATATACATGAACTTAAATACTAGGAACCACCAGGTCTACAAGGAACGTGAGAGAGGAGATATTGAATGTGCTGGCATGATGCGGGAATTCCAAGTTCCTGCATGTGTATCTGCTGCTCAGGCATTTTAAAAGTGTTTCACCCTTGGGGACAAAAGCTAATAGCAGACCTGAGCTGCCTGAAGCTGGTGGCCATGGCTTTGTAGTAAGAAACCAGAGACGCTCTTCCTCAGGAGACCACTCTCAGTGAATAGCAGCTCCAGACTGAAAGTGGACAGCATGTCCTCGGTGACTGAAAGACAGAAAGAGGCACCAGCAAGGGGAGTTGTACAGCAGCCAGCACTATTTTAAAATATCCCACTACTGGCTAAAAGAGGAGGGACACACTGAAATTATCTGAATGGACAATAAAGAGCTTGGAGGCCTCCCATGTAATGTAATGGGAAGGTTTGAAAATGTTGGCATTGGAATTGCAGAGAAGACCAGTGTGGCCTTCTGTGTTCAAAGTGTCAAATTAGTGAAGAGCTCTGAGGAGGGTGCAGGGAAATTACCTTGCTATATAACTTGGTGGGTTCCTGGAAAAATCAGAGATGTGTCTGTAGACTTTTACTAACCTTATTCAGATCACATCACTAGAATTCAATAGCTTCCAGGCTATGGTAGATGAATAACACCATCCCACACATAATCAATTAACAATCTGACCTAGGAGCTGAAATAAGAGGGATGCTGCAGATCTACCAGAAGAGTCAGAGGGCAGGGGAAGCAGGGATTATCCCCTGGTGTGGATCCCTCCCAGCAGAAAGGCTGTGGGTGTTCCAAATGGGAAGAGGTGGGGTGCAACTCTAGCTGGAAGGGCTCGGTGTGTATGTGTGTGTCCTGGCAGACAGAGAGAAGAGGACTCACAAGGAGCCCAGGTGTGGTGGAAGACACTGGAGTATGACATGGAAATATTTCCAGCAGAGACTGGTGTGGGGGATGGCCTGCTGGGAAGAATGGGGCGTTAAGGACTATATGCCCTGCGTGTGGTAGGGGTGTTGTTTAAGTAAGAGAACCTGATATAGAGTTACTGGAGTCTCTAAAAGGGGAAACTGAGGCAGGTTTATTTGGCAAGCTGTGGCTGTCCCAGAAGGGTGCTCCAGGTGGGGCTGTCCTTTGACAAGTAGTAGGTCAAAAACAGGTGTGTCTGGGTGATGGGAACAGGAGGAAGTGTTGAGGTTGAACAACAGCCTCCACACAAACCTATCAGCCAGATGCAGAGTGGCACTGATAGGCTTTGTAAGGAATCAAGAACAATGGCTCTGCCAGTGTGTGTCCATGTCTGACTGCTTCTGTGCCTCACTTCATAAAGGAGTCCTTGTGCTCTATATATGGAGAGCCGCTTTAGGATTGGGATGGCCCTACCACAACAGTTACTTTCCCTCCCATATCTTTCCATCTCCTTTCCTTTCCATTGCTCTTAAACTACACACAAATACAGGGAGTGGAGAAATAGCCAGTGTGCTTAGACATCTGAGAACACATACAGAGGACTCTCTGCACCTCATGTAAAATTTGGGACTGTCAGACAAGTTAAAGATCCCTTGTAACTCCCAGGACCCTTTGACAATGGATTCCAAAAGTAGGCTCTGCCTACAGGTCCTTTCACATAGCCTTTTGAGATGAGCTTAAACATAATTTTGTCCATGTTGTCACCTGCCAATGGTCCCAAGAAAGAAGAGGAACTGCCCAGTTTGGAGAGGTAGTTGTAATTATTGATGTGTGGATCTTTCAGAATTTCTTTCATTGCTTTCCTAGGAGAAAAAAAAGTAGGAAAAGGCGTGTATGTGTGGGACAGAAAAAGAGGAAAATCTAGTGTCTGAATCTAAAGCAACTCAGAAAAGACAGCTGCTTTTTTGGAAGGTTTTATAGACAAGGCAGGAGATATGCACTTAATTATACATAGTATAAAGGACACACTAAGAACAGCTTAAATGGCATGAAAATAGCTATACTTAAACACACTCCTTTATAATCTCTCTCTTCTTTTGTATCGCATTAGGGAGGGAGAAAATAGCTTAGTAATATCCCATATGGCATGGGCAACTATTAATGACATGTATAAGTTTGAGCCTTCATAGTGGTTATAATTAGTGGCTCTGCAGCACAAGAAGAACAGAAGAACAAAAGAACATGGAGCATGACAGAAGAAGAAAATGAGGGTGAGACAGTAGAGCAGAGTGGAATTATGAAGTGGTATAAAAACCTTCCCTAGCTCAGGGTTTCCTGGGTCTGAGTGTAGTTATGTTCCTACAAGAAGAGAAAGTGATGTGCTAGTGCTGGATGAAGTATTCACACAGGCCAATCTTCTTCTATTATTGAATTATCTGCAAACTTTTTTAATGAATTAGTCTGTTACTCAGAATGATTTAAGTACTGGTTTCTGCCAACATATCCTGGCCTGTGAATTGCTTACAAATGACTTATCCCGAGTACTGCTTTGATTAACAGTTCTCTCCAATTTACTATTCAAGGGTGTAATAGTAATGCAGGTGACTGTGGTATTGTTTCTTTCCTGACTGGATGCTTTCAGGATGGCTACGCGAACACTCCTGTGAATAGCTGTTCACTGGAGCATTACAACACTTTCCCTTTCTGCATATATCTTTGTGAATGAAAAGCTGCTTGTTATAAATGTTTGCAGAAAATAAATGAAGAGATTGTGAATACCTTTGCACTGGATTCACTTTTTTACCCGAATAAATGTATTCAAATACATTGGTGTGATATATCATGGATTCTAAGTCTAGAAGGGATTGCTGCAAAAATCTGACCTGAGCTCCTGTATATCACAGGACACAGAGCTCCCCACAAATAATTTAACATAATCATTCAATCTTGATTATAAAAATGCTCCTGAGGGAGAATCCACCCCCCTCCCGTTCCTTAAATTTACATCTTATTTCTAGTTTGAATTTGTTCTGCTTCAAACTTCAGCCACTGGATCTTACTATCCTTTGTCTGCTAAATTTAAAAAGCCCATTACCAAATATCAGTTACCCATGTACGTGCTTACAATCTGTGATCGAGTTACCCTGTAACCTTCTCTTTTGTTAAGCCAAATAGACTGAGTTCCTTCACTCTACCACTATTTGCCTAGCTCAATAACTTTTGCATTTCAGTCAGCTGTTGATTTGTTGATTTTCTTTTTGAGAATCTGGAGAGTCTGATATCATTGCTCATATGTCTTGCAAACCTGGGGTTTGGCTTCCAAACACCTCTATGTTTTACACTGTCATTTTGGGGTTCCATATAATATTGTTTACTGCTTTCAACTGGCCATCACACAAGGAATAACACTGGACTGAGGCAACAAAGCTGGGAACGTAAATCAATTTAGTTTGCTTAAAGGAAAAAATAACAAAAAAGATTAACAGATGACCATGAAGAGAGAGAATGGTGAGGAGAAGGAAAAATGGGAAAAAGAAGGTGATGGAGTGACTCTAGAGGACAAAGGAAAAAAGGAATTTGGGTCTGAGTGACACTTAGTACTTTCCGGTCTCCATACTAACCAGGCTGGGTGATGGTAAGAATGTAAACTGGTCTGGATTTTCGAAAGTAAAAATGTTGACATTTCTGCTTCCAGCTGTCTGGTGGCCAGCAAGATATTGGTGAGGTCCATGGGCAAAGGCTCATTGTCCAACAGAATTCCAGCAGCAGCCAGTCGACAGGTTTTTTCATAGTTTCTGTTTGTCTGATGGAAAATCCTCCTCATTGCCTTTTTCACCTAATATTAGGATATCATTATAATTTTACTCCTCACCATTCCAACACCACAAATACCATAATTGCATGTCACGCTACAATTTCATGTTACATTTTGCATGTTAGATTTTGGGCTTTGAACAGGTGGTCTCCTACTGTTTACAACTCCAAAAAAAAAATCAGAAGTATAGTCATCACCAGTGCTCTGCAGGGCCACTTCATGTTCTTAGTGTAGAAGAAGGGAGGTATGGCCTGGAGAATGCTGCCTCTAAAAGAAAGGTTGAGACCTCTAGAGATTAGAAAGATATGCTGAGATGTAGGCTATGGATAGACTGCATGCTTCTTTCAGAAGAGATCTCCCGAAAAAACTTCTTCCGAAAGAATGCGTCCACACTGCCAAAGTGCATCAAAAAAGGGATCTGCTTTTCTGAAAGATAGCATCCATTCAGTCTGGACGCTATCTCGCATGTAAACTGTGATTACTATGGGCGGAATGGCCACCATGGCCATTCTGAAAAAACTCTGTAGTGTAGACATACCCACATGTCAGATTTAAAACGAGTAACCATATATCACTTCCTACTGACTTAGGTTTTGGAGATGGCTAATGCCTATGAGCCACAAAGGTTCCAATTTCAGCTGCAGTAATATGCAGAACAAGTTTCAGCAAGTCCAGTCATCACATAGAGACTCTGCTATTTGGATAAATCTGTACTAGCATCTAAGCGTACACACCACTTATTCCTTCCAGGTTCAGGACAGAGGGACTTCTGGGAATAGCAGGTAAAGCTTAAGGAAGGATTTTCTCCCAGATGCACAAGCTGGAGATGTCTGGTAGTTATCAAGAGACTAGGTGAGAATTATATCCCAGGTACTTCCTGGGACACAGACACCTGGGCTGTTTCATGGAAGGCTGCTTTAAAAGAATAAGGAAAAGGTCTGATTCTAAGTAGGCTCATTCCATACCTCAGTAGTGATGTGCTGAGAGGAGAACCTTTGTAGGGCAGATACTGCTGTACCTGAGACTGCAGCAGACCCTTCCTCTGCATAATGCAGGAGGGTAGGAATGGTTTCAGGGAGCAGGGCATTCTGCAGGGACAACAGGTAAATGATTATCTCAGAGTTGTCCTCGGTCTCTCTTAATCTTCTCAGAACAGTTTCCATGCCAAGTCCTACTTCCTGTTTATTTGGAGGAGAGAGAAACAGAAGAGGGTGAAAAAGGAGCATGACACAATTTTCAAGATGCCATGGGATAAAAGGGGAGGTCTAAAAAGAATAACTGGAGTCAGGAAACCTACCTGCAATCCACACAGCTTCATCCGGCACAACTTGCCAGCTAGTGAGCCAATGACAATTATCCCTGTTTCCCAGATGGCAGGGTCTAACTCCTTTCCATTCAGCTTATCCTGGGAGAGCGGGTGTAAAAAATTAAGGCAGGACAAGTGGGAAGAGAGAGAGAGAATATGTTTTAGTTATTACCCCACACGGTTTATTGAGCGAATCTCTCCAGTCTTACTCTGACCTGCCTTAGAGGTGGCAATTCATGGCCTAGTCCCACAATATGCTGGTTTCCATAGCAGGCAATTAAGTTTTACTGACTGCAGCTCACTGATATAAAGCCATGCTACACATTTCCTCAGAATGTTTATTCCCATTTCAGGTATGCACACACAATGCTTAAGTTGGCATTTCATCATTCTCCTTTGCAAGAGCATTATCCTGCTCCACTGAAGTCACTGGGAGTTTTCCAATTAACTTAATCAGAGCAGGATGAAGCCCAAATCCAGTAGCCGGATTACCAAAGAGCAGAAGGGGAGAGAGGAAATGACTTACTAGCACCAGGTGCAGAAGTTCTTTTGAGGGCCGAGGAGAGAAGGCTGCAGCATAGAGAAACTGCTCCAGCAGGGGCGCTTGCTTTTTGTTGCTAAAATCTAGAAATTCAGAGAGCGCCGCCAAGGAAGCTGTTGACTGGGCAGCCACTGCAGCATCAATGAAGAAGAGACTGGAATGAGAGGAGAAAATGGATTATGAGCACTATGTACAACTGAAGATGGGGAGATGGGACCAGATCCTTCACTGGTGTAAACTGGTATAGATCCATTAAAATCAAATGAACCCACACTGATATACCAGCCGAGAATATGATCTCTTTTCCCTGTTTCCCCTGATTCTACATAAGGAAGTAAATTCAGACTTCCACTGATGTCAGTGAAACTGCACCCACAGACATCAGGACTAATTTTGGCCCAGAAGCTTTTAAAAAGTGTGCTGGGTAATTCCAGCTCGCTGTCCAGTCTACCTAGTTAAACACCCGCAGCAGCTTCAGTTGGATACATTATAAACATGAATAACAAGCTGCCTTTCCTAGAGAAGCTTTCCTCCATGGGTGAGCTAATTTGCAGCAGCTGATGAAGTGGAACCATATATGTAATCACATGTAGATTTCACCTACCACTGAAATGCAACCACCTCTTGGGTGGAAGGCAGCAGCCTTTAAAAGCACACACTAACACCACACAACAGTTCAGGATAGGAAGTGGAAAATGACATTGTCCTGGAATTACTGAATGGGATATGTAGAGCAGGGCGTTTATATGGGGCACGTGATTCTGAAAGATTCACTAGAGCATTTACACTAAAAATGTGCTGAATGTGCATCAAAGACATCCTAGTGGCTTATGGTGCCTTGGAAGCCGAGGCCACATCCTTAAAACAAATGGTCCTTGATCTTCAGACTGGTCATTTGAGATGATGGGAATGACAATATGCCCTTTTCATATCTTCCTGAATGAAATGTAGTTAATGCTTAAAAATGAGTCCAGAAACTGCCCACTGCACAGGTGTCAGTAGGAAAAGCTGCAGCCTTTTCTGGAAGGATAGTCACTGCGGCGGGATTTACTTACACCATCTTCTCCGGAGCTTTCCTCAGCAGCTGGAGGACATCCCTCTTCTTGGCATCCCGCAGAACATGGATGAACCTGTGGAACCACCATGTTGTTGACGACTTGGAGACATCCATTTTGACTCTCTTATTACCAAAAGTCTTCAAATAGCTTTTGAGCTGAAAACAAACACTCATCATATCAATCACGGCAATTGTACATAGGTGCCACAGCAAGGGACAAAATGGACGCAGTATATACACAGGGATTATTTCACCTATCACTGAAAAGCGGCCATCTCTGGGATGGACACTGGCAGCCTTTGTACAGTTTGCAGCAACATAAGATCCACATATTCAGGACTGGTAACAAGAGTGCCCCAGCACTGCATGGGGAATTTTGGAAGGTAGAATATTATGGTCCAGCTGGAATTTGGCCAGAGCTAATAAAAAGTTCCATGAGATGCTTAATGGCCATTGACAATCCGTCTCAAGCAGCAAATGGTTCATCATTTCCTCTTCCCCTGGCAATATCAGAGTGGGGTTCTGATTAAACAGTGACTCAGAGGGAGGAGTACTACCTACTGCATCAACAGCAATTCTTCCTTCTGCAGTGTCTTGTACTGACCCTGTCCAACCCCACTTGTATTACGTGGGCTGACAACTTCAAAGTGGTGGGGCTCCAGGCTACTAAGTACTTTTGGGGCTCTTGTACATTTCAAAGGCTGAGGCGCCGCAGGGAACATGGAGCTAGCAAGGGAGTCCCTGCTGCTAGTAGGGCTCTTGCTACAGCTCAAAGGCAGAGGCGCCCTTATAGACTATATAGTCAGAGGAAATCCCATCGACTATTTGATTAGTTAATTAATCTAAATTTAACAACCCAACCTCTGACCAGTCAGTAAGTGAGTTCATAATAGAGAAAAGGGCTGGTTTTGCCTTTGGAGCAACCTGACATAAGACTGAAAAGTTTGTGGCTAAGATCAATGACTCCATCCATAAAATTACAAAGCCAAAGAAAATGCATTTAAATGAGCTGGTGTACAAAACATGTGTTGCAGTGTAGACATGAGAGGGAAACTTGTGCTGTACAGTGACAGTTTAATAGCTGTGGCTGGAACAGTGAGAGACTGGAATGCTATCATGAGTCTGACCACTTTAATAAGGCAACTTGTACAAGGCATGGTCCAGTGGATAGTGCACTGGATTGGGTGTCAGAAGATGTGGATTCCGATCCTGACTCTGCTACTACACTGCTGTGACCTTGAGCAACTCTCTTCACATTCCTGCTTCCCCTCCCATACTTGTCTGTTTCAGCTGTAAGCTGTTGGAGCAGAGGCTGGCTCTCACTATCCTTTTTATGGGGCTCAGCACTGCTATAATAGAAATAATGTTTAACAATCCTTTGTATAACAAGTAGTCCTGTGGTACCTTCATCTGATAAAGTGGGTTTTACCCATTAAAGCTTATGATTCTATATATTTGTTAAGTTTCTAAGGTGCCACAAGACTACTCGTTTTTAAAATTACAGACTAACATGGCTACACCTCTGAATCTTTGGTATGAAACTTTCAGTAAATGGTTCTTTCCATCTGTGATGCCTACTGTTTGGGTGCTATTAAAGAACCCATTGCACTTCCAAAAACAACAGCATGTAGCCCCAGTATCCTAGGCCACATTTCCTTTCTCAGTTCACTAGTTTTAATGTCTATGGCTCTGTGTGTTATTACAAAGTACTTTATCCAGACTCCATGGCTTTACTCAGAGAGCCCTTTACGTCAGTGCTGCAGATGAACAATAACATTTTGAAACTGTATCTGGAGCTTTGGGGACTCTGCATAGCACTATAATCAGATGGGGAACAATGGAAAATGGTAAGAATACCTGACATACAGTAAGTATTTCATGTGCCTACTTGGCGCTGTCTGGAGCAAGTTTCTGTTTTTCTCCCCGTGGGTACACTAGAAAAAGCATCTTTACACTAGACTTTAGAAAGAAAATTCTTCTGCAAGTGTTTGGAGCTACTCACCGATGGGCACCGCATGCAGGTTCTCCTGAAAGGCTGGCTAATTATGCTTATGGGATGGTGCTTTTCCAGTATGCCAGCCAGAGCTTCCTGAAGGCTTTGTCCAGGAGTCTCTGCAGGACCAGGCATTGAAGAAGACAGAAGTTCAAGCTTCTGTCTAGTGAGAGAAAAGAGGCTCTTGAGAAGGGTTTCATCTTTTAACCTTCCCTTTGTTCTGGGGCTGGTTAGGACATGTACTGGTATGAGTATGGTGTAGCTTATGGTGAAGTGACATGGACCCAGTGGTAAATGAAGGGGATTTAGTATTGCAGATGGGGCAAGGGAAAAATGAAGAGGCAGGTAGCTAATTTTGGGTGTGTTTGTACTTCTGTAGACTGAACTGGGATTATCTGGGAGACTGATGAACTAGAACCGTCCTGTGAAGATGAAAAACAGAATGCAGACAGGTCTCCCTGGTGGCAGGGTGGCCTAGTGGTTAAGTCCTGGAATTAGCTGGCAGAAAAGGGTTGCAGAACCCTGATGCTGGTGCCCCAGCCTAGAAGCTCTGGCCCAGTATATGAGAAAAGTCCTTCAGTTTGGGGCGTGGCCCCAGAGTCCAGATTTTCCCCTTAGCTGGGTTCTAGCAGGTTTCCCCCTTTGTCCCAGGGGCAGAGTCGGAGGCTTATTTTCTCCTGTGACTGGCCAAGTGGACCGGTTTTGGTTTCTGCCCTGCAGACAGCAGAACCACACTCCTGTCTCCTTGCTGGTCAGCCCCTAACTGAGCCAGGCTCTTTCCTTTTATTCTCCCTGCAGGCTTGGCATTGGCTACAGGTAAAGCGGGGTTAGCTGAGCCAAAAGGCTTTATTTACCCCCTGTGATGCCAGGCCCTCCTCTCTTCACTCCCTCCCACGGAACATATAAGTCCTCCTACTGGAACAATTATGTCCAGTGAGCTTAGTTGGTATCTCACACCGTCTCCCCACAACCCACATACAAGGGTGTCACACTTGCACAAGAGGAGAATCTCTCCGTGCTACCGAATCTGGTAGGCAGACATTGATCCCATTCCTGCCTGGAACCAGCACATCGCTAACCTGGAAATGATCTTGGTGCCAATGGAGGACTTCAAGGCTGGCGAGACCAGGTGGCTTTCCTCTGAGAGCACTGACTGGATGAGACTTCCTTGTACAGAATACAAGCTTTTGCTGGTGGCTTGCCACAGAACTCTGAAGATCTGTAACCAAATTGAACAAACACATGAACTTTCCCCCACTCTAGTCCCCTCTTCTCCTTCCAGTGTCCCTCCGTCCCTTCCCCATTTTGTTTCTAATCGTTGTGCTTATGCATTTGATAGTCTGACCTTTGAGCCTAGTGGATGAAAGAACCACCTTCTCCTAGAACCACAACACACTTTGACCATGTCATCTGAAGAATGACTCCGGTCATCTGAAGAAATGGGCTGTGCCCGAGAAACCTCGTGATACCATCTACATGTTTTGTTAGTCTATAAAGTGCTACCAGATCATTTGTCGTTTTGACCATGTTGTCAGTTTCTAGTCAGTAGGGAAGGTGCCTAGCACTGAACTAATAAGAAATGTGCTTGTGGGGCTTGAGGTGCATGGCTAGAGCAATGTGAGATCTAGGACTACGATGGCAGGGTGCTGCATTGTATATAGAGGCATTATTGCAGGGGTAGGGAACTAAGACCCGGGGGCCATATGCGGCTCTGGATCTGGCCCCTGAGGCTCAGGACTCCCCCCAGCATTGAGGACCAGCCTCCCCACCATCCCACCATGGGGTTAGTGCACACACAATCTACTATCCTGAGCTCCACTAGGCTCTGGTGTGCTAGGAGAATGTGTAGAGTGTCTTTCTCCTTCTCAGTAGAGGGTCACATCAGTGATGGCTTGTTTGGGTTGTGATTTTTTGTTTGTTTGTTTTTCTTTTCACTTGTGTGGGGCCCCCAACTGATTTTTCTATGGGTCAAAAGGTTCCCCACACCTGCTTTCTTGTATGGACTCCAGGACTATGATGACAGAGCATACTGCAACTTGAGGCTGAAGTGCAATAACAGTACTAGGAGGCGGTTCAGCACTGGCATAGCAGAGGGGACAGCAGATCACAAGCAAAGTACAGAGACAGAATAATTTAGGAACCCGCAGCAGGCATACCAGTGATTGTTGCAGGTTAAGACTGGTGTCTATTTGTTAAATTGAGCTGGGATCTAGTAGCACTCTATGAAAGTCTGCTTCAAGTTATAACTGAGGTGCACGGAAGAGCTGTGAGGTGGCACATCCTTGGAATAGCTGGTCACAGTGGGGAAGGCTGGCTGAGTGGTAGAAGGGCAGGACTAGGACACTAAGGGTACGTCTAAACTACATGGCTCCGTCGACGGAGCCATGTAGATTTGTTTTTTTGGCAAAGGCAAATGAAGCCGTGATTTAAATGATCGCGGCTTCATTTAAATTTACATGGCTGCTGCGCTGAGCCGACAAACAGTTGATCAGCTGTTTGTCGGCTCAGCGCGCTAGTCTGGACGCTCCCCTGCCGACATCAAAGCCCTTTGTCGGCAGCCCCGGTAAACCTCATCCCACGAGGAATAATGGGGCTGCCGACAAAGGGCTGTGATGTTGGCAGGGGAGCGTCCAGACTAGCGCGCTGAGCTGACAAACAGCTGATCAGCTGTTTGTCGGCTCAGCGCGGCAGCCATGTAAATTTAAAAGAAGCCGCGATCATTTAAATCGCGGCTTCATTTGCCTTTGCCTATCTGTCTAATCTACATGGCTCCATCGATGGAGCCATGTAGTCTAGACACAGCCTTAGAGACACTTTATCTGAGAGCTCAAGTGCATTGGAATAATTCTGTAGGAAGGGAATCAGAGACTGGAACAGTCAAATTCAGTTCCTGCACTGTGGGCTGGCAGAGCCATCTTCACCAACCTTGGGGGCTGCAAATCAAGGTTGTTCTCGCACTTCTACTTTCATGAACAGCAGAGTCATCTTAGACAAAGCTGATAGTTACTCTTAGGGCATTCTCTGGGTATTAGTAGGATCTGGCTAATCCCTTTGCTTCTACTAGATACATGACTCCCGCGTACATGACTCCCACAAGCAATTTTCTGTAAGTGGAACAACAGGCTGTAAGAGGAACATCCAGCTGCATGGGAGGAAAGGGTCTTCTAAGACACATCTGGTACCACATTCAGCTCCAGAGCACTAGAGAGATGTTCTCTGTCACGTTCCCAGGCCATGGCTGAGATTAGCATGGAGGAACAGTAACACCTAGTGGAAGGTTCAGTGTATTACAAGTTGTCATTGCCAAAGGTTTAGCTAAAAGAAAATTAGTGACACTTTCTCATGGTGAAAATAGCTGAAAGGGATTTTGGACTATAGGGGGAAAAATTACGCTCTGGTGTCAACCAGCCTCTACTCACTCATGTATAGCACAAGACTGTACAATCAGTGATCTAGGAAAAGGACCTGAATGTGGGTTTTGATACATAATTGTGCTTAGTGGTTTTGAGCTATGGGCAAACATCCCAGGGACTATATTGAGCTCACCAAATACATTTCACTTTTGTCTTACTCCATATTTGAGCCCTGATCTCCAGAGATGAACAACAAAGTACTTTAACACAGTGCCTCTCTTATGCTTTGGGTGGCTTGGCTATTCCTTTTAGCCATCAAGAGACACATAGTGCTCTTTGCAGTCACTAGCTAAACAAATGGGAAATGAATGCCTTGCAAAGCAATACAAATGGATTCTGTATGGCATTCCATCAGCCTCTGTTGACAGCATTACAGATCTGACTGTCTACTTGTCTGTCTTCAGCTCTCTTTCTAGGTAACTCCCTACTTCCTTTGTTTCATATCACACTTCTGCTCACTGAGGGTTCATCTAGACTAAAACTTCACTGTGTTCAGGGAACGCCTGTGCTCTTCTGCTTTTTTGTTTGCAGAAGTTCAAACACTCTCTTTCGGAAGCCCTGCCTTCCTCATTCCACGAGGAAGAAGGGCTCTTCTGAACGAGGGGGATTTTCCGAAATTTGGCCCAGTGTAAATGGGCCAAATTTCAGAAAAGCCTCTTCCAAAAAAAAAAAAATCGGAACAAGCTATGAAACGTGCGCTTTGCATGTCGCGTAGCTTTTTCTGAAAGAAAAAAACTGAAGTGTAGACCTAGCCAAACATTCAGACAATCTTGATAAATATCCTCATGCCAACCCTCAACATCCTTACAATTAAGGGATAGATACCCAGAAAAGGGAGAATTGTGGTTTAAGGAATTAGAATTGATGCTATAACATCTTTTATAAACGGTGCATAAATATATTCCTAATACATGGTGGCTACATCTAGACTGGCATGATTTTCCACAAATGCTTTTAATGGAAAAGTTTTTCCGTTAAAAGCATTTTCAGAAAAGAGTGTCTAGATTGGCACGAACACTTTTCTGCAAAAGCACTTTTTGCGTAAAAGCGTCCGTGCCAATCTAGACGCAGTTTTGCGCAAGAAAGCCCTGATCGCCATTTTCGCGATCGGGGCTTTTTTTATGTCTACACTGGCCCTCTTAAGCAAAAGCATTTGCACAAGAGGGTTTTTGCCCGAACGGGAGCAGCACAGTATTTCCGCAAGAACACTGACAATCTTACATGAGATCATCAGTGTTCTAGAGGAAATTCAAGCAGGCAGTGTAGACAGCTGGCAAGTTTTTCTGCAAGGAAATACTTTCCAGTCTAGACACAGCCAGTGAGTATGTCTAGACTATGTGGTTCTGTCAACGGAGCCATGTAAACTAGTTTACCCGACATAGTCAATGAAGCGGGGATTTAAATAATCCCCACTTCATTAAAATAAAAATGGCCACCGCACTGTGCAGACAATCAGCTGATCCGGCAGAGCGTGGCAGTCTAGATGCGGATTGGTCAACAGGGGAAGCCTTTGTCAACCGCTCTTGTAAACCTTATTTCATGAGGCATAAGGGAGCGGTCGACAAAGGCTTCCCTTATTGACCGATCTGCGTCTAGACTGCCGCGCAGTGCCGAATCAGCTGATTGTTGGCACAACACGGTGGCCATTTTTATTTTAATGAAGCGGGGATTATTTAAATCCCTGCTTCATTGACTATGTTGGGTAAACTAGTTTACATGGCTCCGTTGACGGATCCATGTAGTCTAGACATACCCAGTGTGACCAAATCATATTAAAGTGGCAATGTGAGGGGATCTTCTGTGGATATAGAAAAGCCTTATTCTGTAGCAATGTCAGTCCAACAATAACGCCCTGCCCACAGGTGTCCTGTGAAAAAGTTAAGGCCAGAGAGGGAAAACCTCCAGGGTTAGTGTACTTGTTCGCAAGGCCATTCTCCAAGTCAAAAAGGGAGAAACAGCAGAAATAATCAAAAGTGAATCCAGGCCAAAAATGTTGGCTCCTTTGCTGAGCTGCACAGTGACCCAGTGTGAAATTCTTCCCCCCATCCCTCCAAGAAATGATACACTTGCTGGACTTCACCATCACCTCTCTGCTGCCCTACGCTTCCTTCACAGACCTCTGAGAACTTCAGATGCTATCTGAACACCTAGATCATTATCTGGAGGATTTTTTATGAATGGGGGAGTCACAGAGGAAGAACAGAGCTGCAGGAAACAGCTAGGTTTGCTTTGTGATGTTTGTACGAGACACAGTGACTCCGGTGAATTATAAGAATAGTAGCTATGCTCTGCATCTGTAGATTTCAAAGCACTCTACAAACGTGGGTCAGTATCATTAGCATTATTTCACACGTGGAAGACACTGGGTCCTGATCCTGATCAGAATTTCCATTCACTCAATGGGAATTATTAGATATCACACACACATACACCCCCCTGGCAAACACAACACACACACACACACACACACACACCCCTGGCAAATCTGTGTCCTCATAAATTTGGCCCTCTCTGGTCCATTATTTTCTCTGGGAAAATGTGCCATGTTTACATGTAAATGGCCTTTCCTGTATAAATATTCCTGTTAGGTCACACAAAGTGCAGTCCTTGCCAGTGCATATTTATAGTGTACAATTCACTCTTGGTATAGGCAGGTGTAAAGTCACTAACACCAGTAGAACCATGCCTAATTTTATCAGGTCTGATTTAGGAATGTAAGAGGTTAGCCAGTTACTCAATAAGCATAATTGGCCAGCTTAACTGGTAACTGGTTAACCTGCCCTGCCAGAGCAGTCTCCCACCTGCAGCATGGGCCTGGCCGGCAGGCCCCTGTTTACAGTGCAGTGAGCCATAACAACCCTGTGGCTGCAGCACAAAGTGGCAGAGCAGCCCCCAACCTGTGGCGCGGGCCTGGCTGGTAGAACCCCAGCCATGGTGTGGCGGACCTGAGTAACCTCCCACCCATGGCCCAATGGTTAACTGGTTAAAAGACATAATTTTAATCATTTAACCAGTTAACTATTTGAATGGGTTTTTACACCCGTAGTCTGAATGCCTGAAAAATTCCAGTGGAGCTTCTGCCACTTCCATTGTCACACTGTTGCACAATCCAATTGAATTTCAATGTTAGCAAACATTTCTGGATACCCAGTCTCCTTTGCTCCTTTTGCTTAGGACAATCATTTCTTCTGATTCTGCTTTAATTCTTCAGTAGCCAACAAAACTTGGGCAGAAGCAAACCTAAGAGCTTCAGAAGTGAGCTCTTCTTACTTTTCAAAACTTTCTGTAAGCCCCTGCATGAAATGATCAGAGTGCACTGAGACAGTTTACTCTAAGAACTCCCTGGAGTTACTGACTCTATGGAAAGATCTGGAGAAGACTGCAGTATGTTTAAATGGAGGGTCACTAGGGCAGGAGCTTTCTAACCCATCACCATCAATGTAGGAATGGACTTACTTTGTTCACAGAGGTGAATCCAAACTTTGGCCTTGTACAGCTGTGCAGATCTTTTGTCTTTACAATGGAGTCCTTAGAAACATCATATGAGACTTGACAGCTCCCAGAAACATCCTCCTAAAGCCAAACAAATATGAGAAATTGTGTCATGAAATTATAGTGTTTGAGTAGAACTTGTGGCAAAACAAACTACAGTTCACTGTACATAAATGGTGCAATCTAATTGAAACACGTTATGTAGAACATTTGCACAGAGACAGGGCCATATTTTAAAAATAAGGCCCCAAAACCACACACCTATCACAGCTAGCATAGTTACTGAAATAGAGTGTATAAAATTAGACAATTGCACACCCAAATAAATGTTTGACATTTAAATCATAGCATGTAAACACAAAAAAAGGCATGAATATATTAATGGAAATTCTGAAAAACATTATTGTAAGAGGCATTAATTGGCACAGGCATAATAGAAGAATGGGTTTGGAGAAGGAAAACCCTCTCACTCCAGAAATGGCTTTAGTAATGCACTAATATTAGGTTTCTAAACTATTTTTCTTGAAAACAGAACTATATTCTGTACCTACCTCAGTTGCTGTCCCAGAATGCAGCTGGAATTGGAGGAGACTAATGAGACCTCGTTTCAGATCCAAGACCAGGGGCCTTCCTCCTCCATCTCCAAAGATGCCTTCAACCTAGAAGGAGACATTTATGATGTGTGGGGGAGAATCCCTGATACTACTGAGAAAGGGGTAAGAACTCAGCATGAAGATATAGAGGCTACGTCTAGACTGCAAGCCTCTTTCAAAAAAGAGCATCTAGACAACAAGAAGATTTTTCAAAAAAAGCGGCTTGCTTTTTCGAAAGAGAGTCTGGATGCTCTCTTTCAAAAAAACCCCCTATTTTCATGTAATAGTGCTTTTTTTTGAAAGATGACTTTCGAAAAAAGGCGTTATTCCTTGTAGAATGAGGTTTCCCGCCGTCGACAAAACTGCCAAGTTCTTTACTGGCGACAGAACGTGGTGGTAGTCTAGACGCAGGTAAATTTTTTTGAAAAAAGGCCACTTTTTTCGAAAAAATCCTGTAGTCTAGACACACCCAGAGATGGCATGGTGATGAACATGATAATGAGAGAATTCCCCTCTCCCCAGGCTCTCAGAAGGTGAGGGGGCAGTAAGGAGAACTTAAAGGTGGGACTTCATGGGAAATGAGAAAAACATTCATTATCCTATCACTGCACTAATACTAGGCGACAATTTCACTGCTAATACTCTTCTACCTAAAATATTGCCCTAGTGCCACTACTGTTGACCCAGACTGCTCAAGCCTATTGAGTTGAACAGAACTACCACACCTGGAGCCAGCAGTTTTGAAAGGCTTCAGATGAAAACTGATATCCCTGACTAGCACAGGTTTAATTTCACAATAAATGTATGGCCGGGGAATCTTTTATAAAAGAGAGGCCTCCCCTCTTTGCACACACCACAAAGCAGTGTCAGTTCTACCTGGGGTACCTGGAATACTGCTCTGCTGTGAGCACTGACAAAAGAAATCAAAGTAACATTAATTTGTCCTTATTCTATGAGACAGTCACAACTGTTAATAGTAAATGTAGGACCAGTGCAGGAACAGTTACCGTAGACCACCACAATGTGTAATGATCGACAGAGTAGCAATCGTAGGACTTGAGAAGTGTGTCTGTACTTCCCTACAAGTCACAGTAGAGATGAGACGGTATGGCAGGGGTGGGCAAAAGGGCCTCTGTGGGCCGGATCCGGCCTGCCAAGCAAGCTGATCCAGCCCACAGAGGCTCTGGCGCTCCACCCACCCCCAAGCCCTCATTGGCCTGGGGTGGGGGGAAGCCACACACTCCTTGCTGGATAGGGGCAGGGTGGGAGGAGACTTTGCATGCTCCCCCACCCCCCAAGCCAATCAGGGCTTGGGGGCGGGGGGAGTGTGTGAAGTCTCCTCCCACCCTGCAAGGGGCTCAGCACTTAAAGTCAACCACCAGCTGCTGCTCAGCTAGTGGTTGACTCTAAGTGTGGTGCTCCCTTGCAGGGCGGGGCCAGGGAGTGAGAGACTTCATGTGCTCCCCCTCCCCAGGCCCTGATTGACCTGTGGGCAGCAGGGGGGAACACGTGAAGTCTCCTCCCACCATCAGGGGAATGGGTACCTAGAGGGAATTGCCAGCTGTTCAGAACAGCTGGAAGTTCCCTCTGGGGGGACAAAGACTTTGTGCACTCCCCTAACCCCAGACCAATCAGGTGGAGAAGCACGGAAGTGTCCTGGCCTCGCCCCTTCCTCCTGAGGCCATGCCCCTTCCAGGGCGGCCCAGCGCCACTTCAAACATTTCTGAAGTGGCCCCCCAGTCAAAAATTATTGCCCACCCCGGCCGTATGAGTAGGGCAGGTGTAAGAATTCTTTCAAGAGTTTGTTCAAGAATTTTCTTCAGTAATGAGCTTATATGTAGCAATGACTAATACTCTTCTACCTCTAATTTGCGCACTCCTTCTACCACTGCTGTTTGGGACATCCACCTTTGATTTCTCTAGTCTAGTCTAGTCTAGTCTAGTGCCCATAGTACCTTCCCCACCATAATACTGGAGTGCCTTCCACTAGTGCACAAAGTGAAGTGACTAAGTGTCTGGGCTGACAGGTGTTCAGACTCTGGGTAGGACACTTATTCCCAGAAAGGGAATGCTGCCTGCAACTCAGCAGTCCTTCCCACTAGCCCGTTACCCAACAGCTGTGATAGCAGCTGAGTGGTCCAAGGCCAGAAGGGGGGGGGGCTATCATGTAGAAAACGGAGAGCGGCAAAAATGTAAAGTAGGGAAAATGAGGGACTCCTCAGGACTCAAATAGAGATGTGAGGGGCTGTCTGTGTGTCTGAGCGTGGGGTACTATCAACACACCTTCCCATTGTTCCAGTGGAGAAAAACTGGCAGCTGAAGCTCCGCGTTGTCCTCTTTGCCCAGCACAATCATGGTGGATGGATTTCCAGTCAGATTCTGACTCTTCTCATGTTCTGAATCATGGTAGGCTTTTAGGTCTTGGAGCTAAAACCGTAAAAGGCAGATGGAAGCTATGAGGGTGCGGTTCACAGAGCATGTGTGTGTCCCAGTGCTCAGCAATTCTGGCCTTTTGACTGGAGGAAAACCAGAACGTTCATTTTTAACATCTCTCTGACTCTTCACAGACCCTGCTTTTGTCAGAAACAGAAGGGCTGTGTCTACATTGGCACCCCTTTCCGGAAAAGGGATTGCAAATTCCGCGAGGGATTTAAATATCCCCTGCGGCATTTGCATTTACATGGCTGCCGCTTTTTTCCGGCTTGGGGATAGGCCGGAGAAAAGCGCCAGTCTAGACGTGATTCTCTGGAAAATAAGCCCTTTTCCGGAGGATCTCTTATTCCTACTTTCACCTGTTTACTTTCAAGTAGGAATAAGAGATCCTCCGGAAAAGGGCTTATTTTCCAGAGAATCACGTCTAGACTGGCGCTTTTCTCTGGCTTATCCCCAAGCCGGAAAAAAGCGGCAGCCATGTAAATGCAAATGCCGCGGGGGATATTTAAATCCCCTGTGGAATTTGCAATTCCGAAGTCTACATTAGCATCCCTTTTCCAGAAAGGGGTGCCAATGTAGACACAGCCTAGATGTACGGGACTGAGTGTTTCCCATGCCCATCGGCTGAAGTTAGCTTTCTGCATGTTTACTCGGTGAAGGAACTCTCAGGCAAGCCCTAACTCTGGCCTTAAATTGGCTTATTCATGTTTGGGTAAGGACAAGCCACTGGTCAGTTTCTCCACAGTCAGCATGCCCGAATAAAAACTTCATGGGAGGAAACTGTTTGCTGTTGGAGCACAAAATGATCCAGCAGCAGCAACTCTCCCACTTCAGTTCAAAGGAAAGCTTCATTTTCAAAGGAAAATCTATTTTCAGACCTGCAGGGGACAATACCATCACATACCTGTATCTGGAGAAGCTGCTGCCCTGCATGATTTCTCCAGAGCAGGTGCACCTGAACCAAAGCTTCAGCCCGCATCCAACTTCCTCGCAAGGACAACCTTGAGACATAATCTAGCTGCACTTGCAGTGAGTAGTGGTATTGATACAGGATTCCAGGCTGGAAAGATGGTGTCTCCAAGTTCCCTAAGAAAGGAGACCAGAACTCAAGTCACCCATAAGCTTTCACTCCTCACTACACGTGATTGACTTGGATTCAAATTTATCTCAGCATATAGGTAAAGTGTCCTATTGACCTTAATGGGTTTTGTAGCAGAACCTGTCTGAGATAAACACATATTTTCTTACTCTGCTTGCTCCTGCTGCTAAGGCCTGCGTTGGTAGAAAGAACTTCCTCTTATCCTGCCTATAGTAACTCCTATTCCTGGGCCCTTCGGGATACTAGTACAGGGGTACTAGTAGGAGTAAAGATTAAAAAGGACTTGGAACATACCATTATATTTGACTGGGCTTCCTGAGAGCTTGTGTCTGAGCTTTTCTTTTCCCTAGTCAGTGCCAATTTTCAATGGAAATAAAATGTAATCTGGTGAATCTGGTAGCTAAATAACAGACTCACCTTACACCAGTGGTCCCCAAACTTTCGGGGCTGCCAAGCATCCGGGGGTAGGGCCACTCATGCGCTGGGTGTCCAGGGGCAGGGCCACTCATGTGCCGGGCATCCGGGGGCGGGGCAGCCCATGCTTCGCGTGCCTGGGGGCAGGGCTGCCCATGCGCCATATGTCCGGGGCTGGCACCATGCATGTGCTGCGTGCACGGGGCAGGCGCTGCCCATGCGCCACGCACCCAGGGCCGACACGGCACATGTGCCACGCGCCTAGAGGCGGGGCCAGCCCAGATCATTTGGCGGGAGCACATAAATGCCCCAGTGGGCGCCATGGCACCTGCGGGCACCACGTTGGGGACCACCGCCCTACTCAGATGATAGATGTTTCCAAGACTAAGAGCCTTTAGGTGGTACTTTGCAGAAATTGCCAGTGATTTATGACCTTGTGAGAGTTTTAGCCCAGCAATAGATCTTGTACCATGATTTCAAATTTAAAAAGAAAAAAATCTGGCTAAATACGAAGAAATGCTTCCCGGTCACAAGCTCTGTAGCCTGCGGTGTAATCTCCCAACTGGTGGAACTGCCATCCAGGCATATTTAAAATCAGACTTCACAAAGAATTTAAAACACTGTACAAATAAGAGGGTAACCCAGTACTGGCAAGTGGATGGGCCAGGTTGCTTAAAAGACCTTTTCTATTTCTAATGTCTAGGACAATACTGACAATGTGCATTTCCAGATGAAGTTCGTAGTGTGACACCAGGGATGAATCTGCTCCCATGTCTGACAATTTTGGATTTCTCTCTGTCCAACTCCACTGTCACTGAAAGTTTGAAAGTCTGTATGTAACACCTTAAAAACTGCATTGTGCTATTTGCACTAAAGCCTAGGCGTTAGTGGCTGGCAGGGGAAATAATGCTTTTATCTTGAAACAACAAAATGATCTGCTTTGTCTGACTGTATCTTCCATTTTACGGAGTAACAACAACAGAGGAGAATAAACTAAGATGAATTTCTTTTAAAAAAGTGTAAAAATTAAATGTCAAGGCCCTGTACGCTCAATGTAAATTAGCCCAAACTTCAGTGAAGCTACCCCCAATTTACAGCTGCTGGGGTTCTAGTCTCAGAGGAATATCTGGGTGCTGCTGTTCTGAAATGAACAGGATGGCTCCCACAGGAGAAGCTCAACCCGGCTTCAACTGATTCAGCTTGGGGTAGGGGGATGCCCCGTAGCACTAATGGATGCTTGAGAGGATGGAAAGGGCTGATCAAAAGCTCCTGGATACAATTCCATCGCCTGACTGAAGGGTGAACTGGGATGATACTACAGCTTTTGATTCACTGCTTTCTCTGCCTGAGATGACTTGTCCCTGAGCTTGTGAAAATACTTCTTAATTGTATTGCTTTGATGTTTGAAAGAGACAATATTGTACCACTACTGGCAGGTGGATATAATGAGGTTTTGTTAGAAAACACATCATCCCCCAGTTCTGTCACCTCTTCAACCTATACAAGTAAGACACTATAGTGCATTGTCAATATACTCGTAGGCTACGTCTAGACTGGCATGATTTTCTGCAAATACTTTTAATGGAAAAGTTTTTCCGTTAAAAGCATTTGCGGAAAAGAGCGTCTAGATTGGCACGGACGCTTTTCCGCAAAAGCACTTTTTGCGGAAAAGCGTCCGTGCCAATCTAGATGCGGTTTTGCGCAAGAAAGCCCCGATCGCCATTTTTGCAATCGGGGCTTTTTTGCGCAAAGCAATACCGCGTTGTCTACACTGGCCCTCTTGTGCAAAAGCATTTGTGCAAGAGGGCTTTTGCCTGAACGGGAGCAGCATAGTATTTCCGTAGGAACACTGACAATCTTACATGAGATCGTCAGTGTTCTTGCAGAAATTCAAGCGGGCAGTGTAGACAGCTGGCAAGTTTTTCCGCAAAAGCACCTGCCTTTGCGGAAAAACTTGCCAGTCTAGACACAGCCATTGTATTTTGCAGGAACAGATAAACATTTCCACAAATGCCTATAGCATAAGTCAACAATATGAGTCAACAATGTGATGCTGTTTCAAAAAAGCAAACTGATTCTAGGATGCATTAACAGGTGTGTTGTGAGCAAGACACGAGAAGTCATTCTTCTGCTCTATTCTGCACTGATTAGGCCTGAGTTGGAGTATTGTGTCCAGTTCCGGGCACCACATTTCAAGAAATATGTGGAGAAACTGGAGAAGGTCCAGAAAAGAACAAAGAGAATGATTAAAGGTCTAGAGAACATGCTCTATGAAGGAAGACTGAAAGAATTGGACATGTTTAGTTTGAAAAAGAGAAGATTGAGAGGAGACATAACAGTGGTTTTTAGGTATCTAAAAGGGTGTCACAAGGAGGAGGCAGAAAATTTTTTCTCCTTGGCCTCTGAAGATATAACAAGAACCAATGGTCTCAAACTGCAGAAAGGGAGGTTTAGGTTGGACATTAGGAAAAACTTCCTAACTGTCAGGGTGGTTAAATGCTGGAATAAGTTGCCTCGGGAGGTTGTAGAATCACCATCTCTGGAGATATTTAAGAGCAGGTTAGATAAATGTCTATCAGGGATGGTCTAGGCAGTACTAGGTACTGCTATGAGAACTGGGGACTGGACTCAATGACCTCTTGAGGTCCCTTCCAGTCCTCGTATTCTATGATTCTCTGATAAGTCTGTTTGCCCAGTGGTCCTACCCCTTTCCTTGGTTGTGAGAGTGAACCCCTTGCTCATACTTCTCTGGGGTATTTGCAGTGGTCTGCACTATTTACTGTGGGTAAAGTTACAGAATAGCCCAATCATACACCTTTGGGTAGTGTAATATAAAACTCCAGGTACTCACAATGTACATGGAACCTTCAATCTGTTTCTTAATCTTTTAGAAAATGTTGAATTACAGATTGCTGCTATCATAATACAATAACATTTACTATTGGCAGCCAGTCGAAATCTGTAAAAGCTTTTTTCATTTAGTGCAGTTCTTTTCTATTGTATTCTGTGCAGGTGCTATATAACACACCATCACGGTGCTATTGGAGTGTCAGGAGATCTTTTCCTAAGGTTGATAGTGCTTAATTCATTGCCCTCTAGGGATTAGCTTCCATAATTCTGCTGAAAGTTAAAAATATACTGGCACCGGCTGTGGGACTTCAAGACCTTGTGTGGAAACTTGCAGAATAGCTCTCAACAGATGACTTCAGTCCCCTTTACATTTCCTATGCCTGTCCACTGCTGCGGGTCCCAGGGTTTTCTTCCCAGGGAATGAATTATAGAACAGAGGGTCCCCCCTATAAGTCGCCCAGGTATACATCCATTCCACACTAAAGTCGTTGACGCTTGTAGGAGCTGATGCATAATAAGTCCTCCCATTCCCCACTATAAGTCATGTGAAACACTCCCCACAATTTGCTTAAATGGAAGTCAGCCACGGGAATAAAATTCCCCACTTTAAGTTGTTTCGCTATAAATCCAAGTTTTTTGAAACATATCTTGGACTTATAGCGAGGACCCCCTGTACTGTAGCTCAGTTAAATGGATATGTTCATGCTCAGCAAAGTCTGAAGAACCCTAACAGAGATGGCTATTCATTCCCACAATACCTTAGGCAACTACTTGAGGTGAGGGAAGAGATGTGATACTCCTCCTTTCCGCCATTCTTTTGCCTGTTTCAAAGCAGCAATGATGAGAAGGCCAGCTAAGTCATAATCCCCATCCCTAATTTAATCATTGACCTAACCAAAGCCTGCTAAAATAAAGATGCTGGAGAGGTCTTGCCTCAGAATGTTTTTGTTTTTATACCTCAGCCTTAATGTTCTTTAATTTTTCATTTCATGTGCGTGTCCTAGAATGATCTGAGATCAATCTTCTTATGTATTTTATTCTTTGTATATATTTCAAGATTGATTCTGATTTTTATGATCACTTTTGCCATGAGGAATAATCAGTATAATCCAGTGCTCTCCAACCCTTTTAACCACAAAATCACTTTTTCAATTTAAATGCAATGTAAGATCTACCTCAAACCCAAATATCCTTGCCCCGCTTCCTTCCCGCTTCTTCTTTGAGGCCCTGCCCCTGCTCCACCCCTTCTCCAAGGCCTCACCCTGCTCACTCCATCCTCCTTCCTCCCCCATCTTCATTCACTTTAGCCAGGCTGGGGTAGGGGGTTGGGGAGCAAGCTCTGGTCTTAGGCCAAGGGGTTTGGCATACGGGAGGGGCTCTAGGGTTAGCCCAGAGTGGGAGATTGGGGTGCAGGAGGGTTTTCAGAGTGCAAGTGCTGAGAGACTCACATCTGGAGCAGGAGGTTGGGTGTAGGAGGATGTTCAGGACTCAGACAAAGGTTCAGGTAGCAGGCTCTGGCTGGGCACCGTTTAACTGAGAGGGCTTCTGGGTGATGGAGCAGTGGGGTTAAGGCAGGCTTACTTCTTCCCTGCCTGCACCACTCCTGAAAGCAGCTGGCACGTGCAGCAATGGCTCCATGGCGCCATATGCTGGCCCTCAACTACAGGCACTGAGCCCACAGCTTCTACTGACTACAGTTCCCCAGTATTGATCAATGGGAGCTGCAGGAGAGGTGTCCGCAGGCAAAGATAGTGTGTGGAGACTCCCTGCTCTGCCTTTCTCAGGGGCTACAGAGACATGCCAGCCACTTGCAGGAGTAGCAGTTACCTCAGGGATTATGACTCCAGTCACGACAGGTTCTGCACGTTAGAACTGACTTCTCAAAGAATTAAATGTAAGCATGAGAGAGAAATGAAAATTATGAAATGCACAGACCAGTCCAAAACCAAAAATAACCCACTTTGCAAATAGTAAAAGAAGCAACAACAAAAACAACCCAGCATGTGTTGGGTCGGCAGATGAGAGTGAAGGACAGTGTGTGTTTTTGAAAATGACAGACACACACACAGTGTGAGGCTATGGCTACGCTGCCTTTTTTTATGGAAGAAGATATGCAAATCGCGCTCTGATTTGCATATCTTCTTCTGATTCTTTTTGCGGAAAAGATTTGCCAATAAAAAGCCCCGTGTAGGCAGGGCCATTTGTAGAAAAAAACCCCCTTTTTCGCAAGATCCCTTACTCCTAAAAAAAATCAAGGTTTACAGGATCTTGCGAAAAAGGTTTTTTTTCCCCCAACAAATGGCCTCATCTGTGTGAGGCTTTTTATAGGCAAAACCTCTTCCGCAAAAAGAATCAGAAGAAGATATAAAAATGAGAGCGCAATTTGCATATCCTCTTCTGCAAAAAAAGGTAGTGTAGCTGTAGCCTGAGAGTGACAGATTTGCATTGCCAAGTCCCTCCATCCCCTTCTCTCTTGTGAAGATAGAATAAGGAGTGGGGGAGGGAAAGGGGCACCCTTACATCAGCACCCCCTCACACTCTGCACAGCAAGCAGGAGGCTCTGAGGGGGGCAGTTCCAAAGCAGAGAGTGGGAGCATCATGACAGTGAGTGGAGGGGCAACAGAACTGCCAGCACTTGAAAGCTTTCCTAGCCAAACCAGTCAAGATCATGTGTCAAAGAATCCAAGTTCTACCAGCAGATCCCAATCTACTGGATGGTGACCACTGGTATAATCTTTTATTTAGAGACATAATTGTGCTTAAAATTTTCAAAGGAACCTACTGTTCTTCCAATTCATTGCGAACTCGGTAGGTTACAGAAGCATTTTGGAATCTGTCATCTGATTCTTTAAAATGATCAGCAAAATAGGTTTTAAAACTCTCCCCAAAGGATGCCAAAATTTCCATGACTGGAAAACTCCACAGTAGATTCAGGCATATACAGGTGTAAATCTAGCAGAATTCCTGAAACCATTTTCTGTGCATCCTATGTAAGTGGTGCCTGACTCTTTTAGATGAAATTGAACTTTGACAGACCAATATTCCTAGGCACCTAGGAAGAAGCTTCTAATTACAAAGCCAAAAACTAAGTCATAGCCACTTGTCCCTTAATTCTGGAGGTGTACAAGCTGTTGTTAGTTGCCATGCTAATAGATTAGTAATTTATTGGTGAAGATTTGAGCATTTTCAGAGCTTTCCTTCAACTTCCTTCTTTGAGCATGGGACTGTAATTTTTTGCTTTAGAATTACAGTATGCCCAAGGCATTATACAGAGTTTTGTGTACTGAGATAAGCATCCTGTTTCTCAGGTGCACAAGATACTTCCCCTTTCATGTTACTTCAAAAGCTGAATTGCAAAGTCGCTTACCTTTTGCTGAACTGGAAAAGAAAAAGAAAATCAGCCAAACGTGTCCTGAAGCTGTGAGTGAATACATGGTGTGGATTGTGCGTGAGCAAAACAGAGTGCTAGAGAAAGAGGAGAAGGCTACAGAAAAGAGCTGGAGCAGGAAGGGGGGCAAGAGGAAAATACAGCAAACCCCCTTCAGAGTGGCCAGAATTGACAGGATTCACAATGTCAGGTGACCAGGCCTGACCTTCTCCCTCTCCCTGAATTACACATTAAAGGAAAAGCAAATCATTAATCCCCTGCTCCAACCCCCAGCAGCAACAGCAAAAGAATAAAAGGTTTGGAAATCACTTGGATTTTCCAAAGCCTGAAACAAGGAAATCAACAAAACCTGCAAAAAGGATTTTTTTTTGCCTGGGGGTTCGGAAGAGCAGCTCTATCCCTTTAACATTTACCCTCTCCCAACTCCCAGCCCCTCGCCCTCTCTACCATAAAGAAAAGGGAAAGAAAGGAAGAGAAACTGACAGCAAAGTGGCCAAAAAGCTGCAGCAGAGTCATCCCTCTTCCTTCCCTTTTCAGAGGCTGAGGCGTTCCAGCCTCTCGTGTCAGATTACTTAAAGGGCCAGGCTGGAGCAGAATAAGAAAGCTGGGCTCTGTGAATGAAGCTTATTGAATAGACTGAACACACACACACACACACACACACACACACACACACACACACACACACAAGCTTTCCATCCATCTCAGGACTCTATCACAGCACTTCACCCAGTGTCCGGAAGAGATGATCAGAATTAATCTGTTTTGAAAGGAAAGAATAAAGGATTCGGGAAAGTAGAGTGTTAGGGACGGGTTAGGAGTACAGTACTATGTATGCAGTCATATGTCAGGACACAGACAAGCCACAAGACCAGGGGCTCCATTTCAGATTTTGTTGTGTGCGAGGGCAACCTGTGCGTGCCGTGATGGGGGGAAGGGAGGAGAGTGAGAGCATAGGGTTAGACTGAGGAAGAGGCTTCAGCAGTGTTACTGAGCATGCTCAGTAGAAGCCAAGCACCAAATGGAGCGGGGGACAAACCCCATCTGTCACCCACACACACATATCTCTATTCAGGGGCTACCAAGGCACTGGAAAACTACTTTTTTGGCAGACAACTTAGCAGTTAGCTGATAGGAGCACTGTATCTAATTCCTACATAAAAGAAAGAAAATTAAATATTAGACCCTGACGAAGAATTTTAATCCAAGTGTTCGGATGGGGGTCCAAGCCCCTTCCAAATCAATTTCAGACACCCTTCTTAAGCAACCAGCTTTATTCAGGAATGCATTCCAGGACAAAAATCTCCAGGATACTCTCAGGAAAGTTTTGCAACTTCCCAGCAAAAGGCAATGTCTTTTGTACTATCTTAGGGTGTGTCTAAACTACATGGCTCTGTCGATGGATCCATGTAGATTTGTTTGTTCGGCAAAGGGAAATGAATTGCGGCTTCATTTAAATTTAAATGGCTGCCCCGCTCTGCTAATCAGTTGTTTGTCGGCAGATCGGGGCAGTCTGGACGCTCCCCTGTCGACATGAAAGCCCTTTATCGACCTCCCCAGTAAACCTCATCCTACGAGGCATAATGGGGAGGTCGATAAAGGGCTTTCAGGTCGGCGCAGGAGCGTCCAGACTAGCGCACTGAGCCGACAAACAGCTGATCAGCTGTTTGTCGGCACAGCGCGGCAGCCATTTAAATTTAAATGAAGCCGCAATTATTTAAATCGCAGCTTCATTTCCCTCTACTGATCAGCCTAATCTACATGGCTCCATCGACGGAGCCATGTAGTTTAGACACACCCTTACATGGTAATCACCCATTTCCCACTGACCACTTACAGTTACACACATATACAGGTCATGCCCTCTGCACCAAACCTCCTCCAATCATTACCTACCCCCTCACATTCCCTTCTCAGGCCGTACAACAGGTTCATACCAGTAAAATAGGTTTATACCAGTTTCACCTATCCCCTTCTTGTTGCATACCTGTGACCAAGCACGTACCCCTTTACAAAGACCAGGCTTAATATCCAGGTCACACAGAGGTCATACTGACAATAAATTAATTTTATCCTTCAACCCACTCAGCTCTAACGCTAACATATTCTGACATCTTGTGGCACGTCACTTAAGGGCACGTAGATGTAGGGCCATGTAGATTAGGCACGTCACGTTAGCCTTAAAATGTATTGTATATTCTTACTTTGTTAGTAACTCTGTGGAGAGAGACAGACTTCGTCAGGACTTCTGGGCTCTATCTTAGCTCTGGAAGGGGAGTCAGGTCTAGCGAGTTACAGCAAGGGGGCAGATACATTTCAGGTCTGTATAAGAACATCAGAACTGCCATACTGGGTCCTTCTAGCTCAGTATGCTGTCCTCCAACAGTGGCTAATGCTGTTTATTCAGAAGGAATAAACAGAAGAAGCAATTATCATGATCCATCCCCTGCCCATTCTAGCTACTGTCCTCCTTGAACTTATTTTGTTCTTATTGGAACCCTGTTATGGTTTGGGCCTTTCCACCATCTCCTGGCAAAGAGTTCCACAGGTTGATTGTGCAAAAATAATGTTTTTTGTTTGTTTTAAATCTGCTGCCTATAAATTTAGTTGGGTCAGCTTCTTGTGTTAAGTTAATGAAGGAATTAATAACATTTCTTTATTCCACTTTTGCACACCATTCATGATTTCCAAGACAGCTAACATATCCCCTTACTCGTTAGTCATTTCTTTTCCATTTTCTTTTTTTCCAGTCTTGTTAATAATCAGTTATCTTATGGTAACTGTTCCTTACCCCAATCATATCTGTTGCTCTTTCTATACATTTTCCAAATCCAATATATCTTTTTTTTAGATGGGATGACCACATCTGCATGCAGTATTCAAGATGTGGGCATACAATGACTTTATTTAGAGGCAATATGATATTTTGTCTTATCTATTCCTTTCCTAATTATTCCAAATATTCTGTTAGCTGTTCCAGTGTTTAGACAGCCACTGAACACTGAATGTGTAGATGTTTTCAGGAAACTATCCACAATGATTCCAAGATCTCTTTCTTGAGTGGTATCAGCTATTTTGTATGTATAGTTAGGATTATATTTTCCCATGTGCATTACTTTGCATTTCTCAACACTGAATTCCATCTGCCCTTGTGTTGCCCAATCACTCAGTTTTCTGGAATTCCTTTGTAACTCTTCAGTCAACTTTGGATAAGTCCCTGTTTACCACTTTTTCATGAACTTTGGTAAGTTTCACAGCAGTGATACAAATGCAAACTCCAGCAGCACAACACTCATTCCTACTTTTCCTCTCTATAGTTTAAGTGGTGTACCCAGCAATGTTTTCATGATGATCCTTCAATTGCCTGCATGCCAAGCCTTTTATTGTTCTTAATGCCTCTCTCTTTTTATAACAAACTTCCTGCCCCAAAGGCAAAGCTGCAAACAGCTCAAACTCTGTTGCATTTAAGAACTGTCTCTGGAGTCAGGGCATGCAGCTTTAAGTAGACCTCAGGTATGAAATCCAGGGGTTCCAACCTCAGGAGGGGGCTACTGTCCCCCCTAGTTCCCCATAAATAGCGCCCTTGCACACATCATCCAGATCTAACTAGTCTTTTGTTGTTATTTGTCATTAGGCGCACACAACACAGAAGAAGGAATGGCCTTCACCAGAAAGAGCATAGACCAGACAAATGCATAATTAAAAAGCAGGGGAACTGTGATCTACAACCTATGATGAGAGGTCCAAGTGGTAACTAGCCTTGCTAGGTAACAAATGCTGTAATAACTTAAAAAACAACAAGTAGCACCTTAAAGACTAACAAAACATGTAGATGGCATCATGAGCTTTTGTGGGCACAACCCACTTCTTCAGATGACAGGAGTGTTAGAAGTCCAGATCCAAGAATAAATAAGTGAAATAGTGAGTAGATAAGCTTCAGAGGGCTTCAGGAATATTTGGGGGGGGGGGGGAGGAGGGAGGTGAAGAGGAGAGAGGAGAAAAAGGAAAAAAGGAGAAAAAAATGGTGGAGGAAGAAAAAAAGAGAGACAGGGAGTAGATAAGCTTCAGAGGCCTGAAGCTTATCTACTCCCTGTCTCTCTTTTTTTCTTCCTCCCCCCTTTTTTCTCCTTTTTTCTTTTTTTCCTTCTCCCACAGTTCATTCCCTTATTTATTCTTGGATCTGGACTTCTAACATGCCTGTCATCTGAAGAAGTGGGTTGTGCCCACAAAAGCTCAAGATACCATCTACATGTTTTGTTAGTCTTTAAGGTGCTACTAGACTATTTGTTGTTTTACCCCACTGAAGCTTTTGAAAATGCTGTAATGTTAACTGTAGAAGTGGGAGTCTAAGTCACTTAGGCTGTGTCTAGACTACATCCCTATTTCGACAGAGGGATGTAAATTAGACACTTCGAAATTGCAAATGAAGCAGGGACTTAAATATGCCGCGCTTCATTTGCATAATCGCATCATAGCGCTCTTTTGAACAAGCGCCATTTCGAAAGTAAAACCGCGGTCTAGATGCGGTTCTGTCGAAAATGGCAGGCTTTTTCAAAAGATCCTGTGCTCCTCAAAAAATGAGTACAGGATCTTTCAAAAAAGCCTGCCATTTTCAACAGAACCATGACTAGACTGCGGTTTTACTTTCGAAATGCTGCTTGTTCAAAAGAGCACCATGATGTGATTATGCAAATGAAGCATGGGATATTTAAGTCCCCGCTTCATTTGCAATTTCGAAGTGTCTAATTTACATCCCTCTGTCGAAATAGGGATGTAGTCTAGACACAGACTTAGGGTTTATCTAGACTACGCTAGAGTGTTGAAAGAGGAACTCACTTTTGAAAGCAGAGCTTTTGAAAGTTAAAGTAGTTTAGATGTGGCTTTTTCGGTGACCTCCCCTCCCCGTTTGTCGAAAAGCCGCTCTTCCTCAAAAAATGAGGAAGTGAGATCTGAAGAAGCTATGAAAATTCCTGCGGAATTTGCATATCCTCTTTCGACACTCTAGCGTAGTCTAGATAAGCCCTTAGATCTCCTGTGAAAATTACAGGCATAATATTTTAATAACACAGTGAATATTTGTGTATGGTGCATAATCAAGCACCCGATTCAGAGGGGCTTAATCAGTTTTCATCTCTGAGTCGCAACTGAAGTGGGTTTCTTGGAGGGGTTTGCATGCAGACAGAGTAATGACCTCTGGAGAGGAAAGATAACCAAAGAATGCATCTTGTGGTGTGTCAAGGATTTGGCTTGAGAGATCAAAGGAAATGATGTTCACCTACCAGGTCCTGCTGAACCACTTACCCTCTCTCCCTCAGGATCTTGCATCTGACTATTCCAAGTGCTGTCTGCATCACATTTCACAAGGTCTTACATTTCAGGCAGATGTTCTGGCAAGGCAAGAAAGTGTGATGCAGCCAGGGAAAAACAAGAGCTCTAACAAAGGATTTTTGTGAAGAAGTTTGGCCTAATTTATTTACAAACTCTTAACTCGGGTTATGGTGTGATGACATGCTCGTGACCAGTTCCTCACAGATTGCCCAGACACAAAATAGGATAAATTTAAAAAACAACAAATAGTCTGGTAGCACTTTATAGACTAACAAAACATGTAGATGGTATCATGAGCTTTTGTGGGCACAGTCCACTTCTTCAGTCCAGTTGAATCTTGCTCCATGGCATTGTTCTTGGCTCTGCCATTGTCTCCGGAGCTAGTTATTTAGGCCTTGTCTATACTGGGACGTTAGCCACTGGTGCAGCATCACTAATGCAAATCCTTAGTGCATGCACTATCTACATTGGAGCAATGCAATCTGCAGCTTACCCTGGCATTGAAACAGGTAGCTAAAAGTTCAGTGTAGCACTGTTTGTAAGACTATGAGCTCCCTTTCCTGTAAAATGGCATCAAACCCAACCACATCACAAGGGTATTTTGGAGCATTTTGAGCTCCTCCATGGAAAGTAACATACATGAGCAAATTATCAAGCTTGGCAATTATTACAGAGGCAGTGCTGGCTGACTAAGGGGTAGCTTCATTCAAGGAAAGAGACATGTGATGGTCTCATCTCCCATCAGCCCCCAGTGCTCTTAAAACCACTGTCCTTTTCAGCACCAAATTTGGAGTCACTTAGGGTATGTCTGGACTATATGCCTCTGCCAGCAGAGACACGTAAATTAGACTACCCGACAGTCAATGATGCAGGGATTTAAATATCCCCTGCTTCATTAAAATAAAAATGGCCACCGTGCTGTGCCGGCTCAGCTGATTGTCAGTACAGCACGTGAGTCAAGACGCTTAGTTCTGTGGTAAGAAGAAGAAATTACTCACTCTGTGCAGTAACGGTGGGTCTTTGAGATGTATGTCCCTGTGGGTGCTCCACTCAAGTCTCGGTGCGTCTCTGCGCCAGAGATCAGAGATTTTCAGTAGCAGTGCCCTTCGTGTTGCAACTGCGCACTCAGCGCCTCCCCCCCCCCCTCGGAGGCCGTGGAGCGCACACGCAGCGCAAGTCGCATCTGTTCCTTTTCTACCTGAAGTCCTTGAAGACTCCAAGCAGAGGGGAGGACAGAAGGGTAGTGGAGCACCCACAGGAACACACATCGAAGAACCATCGTTACTGCACAGAGGAGTAACTTCTCCTTCTTTGTTGAGTGGTTTTCCTTAGGGTGCTTCACTCAAGTGACTCCATAGCAGTATCCACTCAATGGTGGTGGGCATTGGAGTCTCTCTAGGTGGAAGGAGGAAGGACCACATCTGCTAGAGACGTGTAAGGCATCAACCCTTTGTGTAGGGCATAGTAATGCATGAAAGTATGGTGTGAGGACCAAGTGGCTGATCTACAGATGTCCACCAGTGGCACTTTATTGAGGAAGGCTCTTGTGGTGGCCATCACATGTGTGGAATGCGCTCTGATTGGGTGCAGTGGCTGCCTGCCCTTAAGTTGATAAGCGGTGTGTATGCAGCCTGCAATCCATTTGGATAGGCGCTGTGCGGAAACTGCTGTTCCTGTGCATGGTCCTGACCACGCAACAAAGAGCCTATCTGATTTCCTGGTCACTCTAGTTCTATCAAGGTAGAACGCAACTGCCCTCCTTGCATCCAACGAATGTAATATAGCCTCCTTGGGAAGGCATGAGGTTTAGGGAAATAGGCAGGTAAGTAAATGGGTTAATTTACATGAAAGTTGGATATAACCTTAGGGAGAAACCTGGGATGGGGTCTAAGTATGACTTTATCCCTGGTAAATGTAGTGAAGAGAGGATCCGCCATGAGCGCTGCGATTTTTCCTACCCTTCTTGCTAATGTTATCGCCACTATGAATGCCACTTTCATAGACAGGTATTGTGGTAGTGTAGTGGCTAATGGCTCAAAAGGTGGCCTAATGAGCATGTCGAGGACCAGATTCAGGTCCCACGGTGGCACCGGGAGGTGGATGTTTGGACGCATTTTCTGTAAGCCTGTGAGAAAACATTTCACCGGTGGATGTGTGACGAGGGAGAAGCCGTCTACTGGATCATGGAAGTCCATGATTGCGGACAGGTGAACCCGGATGGAGCTGATGGAGAGGCCAGCCTCGCTGAAGTCCATGAGGTAGTTGAGTAAGGTAGGTATGGGGGCTGTGATGGGATGCAAATTGTGCATCATGCACCATTGATGAAAACGCCTCCATTTGTACTGGTAGGTGCTTCTCGTGGAGGGACAACAGCTGTTTAGAAGAGCTTGTTTGACCCTGTCCAAGCAGGTAAGTTCTTCATTCTGGAACCATTGAGAAGCCAAGCCGTGAGTTTCATGGTCTGGACATTGAAGTGATGTATACTGCCGTGGTGCTGTGTGAGGAGATTCAGCACTGCTGGGAGAGGAATAGGTTGATATATGGACCAGTAGGATAGGTTAGGGAACCAGAGCTGTCTCGACCAGGCTGGGGCTATTAAGATTACTGTGGCCCGATTGGATCGAATTTTGTTGATCACTATGGTGATGAGCAGGAATGGTGGAAAGGCGTAAAGAAGGGGAGCTGTCCAGCGGATGGTGAAGGTGTCCACTTCTGACCTCTTGCCTAGCCCTGCAAGATTCCCGAGAGCAGAATCTGTGGCATTTGTGGTTGTGCAGTGTTGCAAAGAGGTCAATAGTTGGGAAACCCCATTTGTGGAAGATTGAGAGGAGGACATTAGTATTGATCTCCCACTTGTGCTGATCTGAGAATGTCTGCTCAGTTTGTTGACTCTGACATTCTGTTCTCCTGGCATATACATTGCAGTTGGCATTATGTGGTTCCTGATGCACCAGTTCCAGAATTTGACTGCCTCGGCACATAGAAAATATGATCGGGCACCCCCCTGCCGGTTGACATAAAACATGGATGGTGTGTTGTCCATGAGGACACAGATAGTTCTGCCCCTTATGAGGGGAAGAAAATGGGCGCACGCCCTGAGACTGGCTCTGAGCTCTAGGATATTGATGTGGAAGTGTCTCTAGTGTTGAGCCCATGTGCCCTATATTGACGCTGCACCACAGTGGGCTCCCCAGCCCATGAGTGATGCATCTGTTGTTATAGTAACTGAAAGGTCTGGTCGGTGGAAGGGTATGCCGGCAAGAAGGTTGTGCAGAGATGTCTACCATTTGAGGGACTGCAGTACCGGTGAAGGAAGCAGGAGGTGTTTCGTGATGCTGTTTCGGGCTGGCATATAGTTGTTTGGAGCCAATGCTGTAGGCAATGGATGTGCAATCTCGCAAAAAGGACCATGAAAGTCGTGGCCGCCATATGCCCCAGCAATTGAAGGTACGTCTGGACCGTGGATAAAGGGACCTGTTGAACAAGGTCACAGATCACCCTGAATCTTTGCAGCAGAAGGTAGGCTCTCACTGTGACTGAGTCTAGCAATGCCCCAATGAACTCTATTTTTTGTGTGGGCTGTATGGTGGATTTTTGCATGTTGATAAGTAGGCCCAGTTGGGAAAAATATTCCCTGGTAATAGTTGTCATGATAGTGATTTGGTGATAGGTGAGGCCCTTAATTAGGCAGTCGTCTAGGTAAGGCAAGATAATGATGTTTTGTGTTTAGAGACAAGCCATGACTATGGATAGGGTCTTTGCAAAAACTTGAGGGGCTGTAGAAAGGCCAAAGGGGAAGACTCTGTACTGGTAATGATCTTGTCCCACAACAAATCTGAGGAATCTTCTGTGGGACGGGTGGATAGACACGTGAAAATATGCGTTTTGTAGGTTGAGGGCTGAGAACCAATCCCCCTCATCCAGTGCAGGTATTATTGTTGTTAGGGTCACCATTCTGAATTTTGAGTTTCGAATAAACTTGTTGAGTTTCCTGAGATCTAGTATCAATCTCCAGCCACCTGCTTTTTTGTCTGTGAGGAAATAATTGAAGTAGAACCCCTTTCCACGATGTTGTTTGGGCACAGGTTCTACAGCTCCTAGGGTAAGTAGCTTCAGGACCTCTGCCTGTAACAGAGGTTCATGAGAAGGGTCCCTGAAGAGGGATGGGGTAGGAGGATGGGAAGGGGGCATGGAAGTAAAGAGGATTGAATAGCCCGATCTGATAACTTCTAGGTCCCATTTGTCTGTGGTAATTAGGGTCCACTGATGATAAAAAGGACTCAGGCAGTGACCGAAGATGACATTGGACTGCACTGGGGTTGTGGGGTGGTCGCTCAGACCCCCAACCAAAATTTCAAATTTGCTGTTTGTTGGAGGTGGACTGGTTTGTGGAGGACTGGTTTTGGTGGTTCCTTCTCCTATTAGAGCGTTGCTTGGCCTGTTACCATATGGCCTCTGCTGCTGCCTGTAGTACTTGTAATTATAACCCCTTGGTTTCTGATAAGGAGTGTATTTGCGCTTCTTTATAGGAGGGGTGTACATTCCCAGGGTACGTAAAGTTGTGTGAGAGTCCTTCATGGAATGAAGGATCTCATCTGTATTCATAGCAAATAGCTGTTTTCTGTCAAAGGGGAGATCCTCCTTCTTTGCTTCAATTCTCTTGGGACCCCCGATGACTGCAGCCACGAGGACCTGCGCATTAATATGGCTGTGGCTGTGGTTCTGGCCGCGGTGTCTGCAACATCCATAGTGGACTGAAGAGCCATTTTTGCTATTGATAAGCCCTCCCTCATGATGGATTGGAGGTGAGGGCATTTGTTTTCAGGAAGGTCCTGAAACAAATCTTGTAGATTGGTATAATTGGCGTGATCATAATTGGCCAACAATGCTGTGTAATTAGATATGCGGAATTGGAGTGTGGCCAAAGACTACACTTTGCGGCCCAAGGTGTCTAGGTGTTTATGTTCTTTGTCATGGGGCGTAGATTTAAATTGTGGATTCTTCGCCCTGTGATTCACAGTCCACCACCAGCGAATCTGGCTGTGGGTGGGCAAATAGAAAGTCCATGTCCTTTGCAGGGACAAAGTATTTTCTGTCCGCTCTATGGTTTGTGGGCAGGACCGAGGCTGGATTTTGCCACAAAGCATTCGAAGGTTCAAGGATAGCTGCATTGATCGGTAAAGCTATTTTGGAGGATGCTCTGCTCCGCCCCACCGCTTCCCCAAATCTGCCACTGCTGAAACTAATTAGCGGTGGACTTGGGGAAGCGGTGGGGCGGAGCAGAGCAACTGGGGTGCTGCCAGGCGCCGAGCAGGGGGGTGAGGGTCAGCGCTATGGGTCCAACCTGGCAGCACCGCAGCTGCTCTGCTCTGCCGCTTTCCCAAGTCCACCGCTGCCGCTGCTGAAACTGATGAGCAGTGGACAAGCAGTGGAGCAGAGCAGCTGGGGTGCTGCCGGGTTGGTCCCACAGCGCCACCCCTCATCCCCCTGCTGGGCGATAACTACTGCAGTCTGGGAAGTGGGGAGACTGCTCCTCTCCCGGAAACTCTCGGCGGTGGCGTGGGGCTTCCCCCGCCTTCCTGTAAAACGGCGGAGGGTTCGCACCTAGCCGCACCATTCCCCGCCAGCAGCTCCATTTGTCTGGCTGGCCGGAGCACTTCTGGGTTCCAGTTGGTGCCGGACTATTGGGAGTGCTGGACCACTGGATGCCGGACAATTGGAGTTTTATTGTAATACGGTGAGTAATTTATATTGTTTATCCTGCACCTCTTGTAGTGTAATTTATTGTGACTGTGCTACCCGTTTAAAAAGTTCCTGAAAATGTTTCAGGTTGTCTGCCGGGGAGAAGGTGAGATCTGAAAAACTGCTTTGCCCTGTTTAGACCTGGACTCACGGGAGGAGGTCTCTGAATCCAGCTGAGGTAAGTGATCCTGCTCAGTGGCGCCTGCCTGTGAATTTACTGAGGGTGGGTGAGGAGCATGCAGATATCGAGGGTGAGCGCCTAGAGGTGTGGTGTTGCCTAGATGTAGAGGCCGTGTGCCTCGATTGGTAAGTGTGAGAAGACCGCGGTCAGCATCCCTGTCGTGTATCCCAAGGACTCCACTGAGGCGGGAGCAGATGTGGGGGAAACATCCATGGTTGGGTGGGCCAAACAGGGTGTTGCTGAAGGGAGTAATCCCTGTATGAATGCCAGGAAGTCAGGGAGGGAACAGGGAAGGAATGGCGTGATGAGAACCTGCTCCTATGTCCGCTACCATAGTCAGATCTTGGGGACAGTGGTATAGGCTAATGGGGGCCACTCTGAGAGGTTTCAGAGTGTCCCTGCACCATGGAGCATGGTGAGGCAGTTACTCCTCTTGACTCAGGCTGAGGAGATCTTTGTAGGTGCCACGTCTTGTGCAACGCTTTCTTATACTGCTGTGCCATAGGGCGGTCCCAATTACTCTGCCTGGTTAAATTGGGTGCTCACCAGAGCTTATGGAAGAGGCATATGTGGCACTGATTTGCATTTCTCCGTGGTACCAGACACTGATGGTACCGGGTAACAAGAGGCTCTAGACAGCTCGGACAGGGAGCATGCCGGGGAAGCCTTTGCGGCTTGAGAGCCTTTGCGGTGTGATGAAGGTGTCCTACTGGAGGGCTTTTGCTGCACCCACATGTCCTCTGGTTTGTCCCTTAGGGTGTGTCTAGACTACATGCCTCCTTCGACGGAGGCATGTAGATTAGCCAGATCGGAAGAGGGAAATGAAGCCGCGATTAAAATAATCGCGGCTTCATTTAAATTTAAATGGCTGCCCCGATCTGCCGATCAGCTGTTTGTCGGCAGATCGGGGGAGTCTGGACGCGATGCCCCGACAAAGAAGCCTTTCTTCATCGACACAGGTAAGCCTGGTTTCACGAGGCTTACCTGTGTCGATGAAGAAAGGCTTCTTTGTCGGGGCATCGCGTCCAGACTCCCCCGATCTGCCGACAAACAGCTGATCGGCAGATCGGGGCAGCCATTTAAATTTAAATGAAGCCGCGATTATTTTAATCGCGGCTTCATTTCCCTCTTCCGATCTGGCTAATCTACATGCCTCCGTCGAAGGAGGCATGTAGTCTAGACACACCCTTAGTGACTGAAGAGACTTTTCCCAGAGAATTGCTTTGAGCCGTAATTCGTGGTCTTTTCTTGCCCTTGCCGACATGCTCAGGCAATGAGGGCATTTCTGTGCCACGTGAGACTCCCCCAGGCATTTGACACATGAGGCATGGCCATCTAAGGTAGGCATTGAGTCTCTAGAGGAGTCACATCTTTTAAAGCCGGGGAATCCGGCATTGTAGTGAAAAAGAAAAGCCGCCCCATCCGCAGCTGCTGCTTTTTTTTTCTCTTGAAGTTAACGTTGAGAAGGTTAAACTAAGTAAAACTATGAGGTAAAGGGAATTAAATAACTAAGGATTCAAATTTTCTCTCTCAGGAGGAAGAGCACTGCTGAGCTCCGTCTTCAGCCAGGGACAGTTGTAAAGGAACAGATGGGACTCACGCTCTGGTGTGTTCCATGGCCTCCGAGGGGGGAGGGGCACTGCTACTGAAAATCTCCAATCCCCAGCGCAGGGATGCACCGAGACCTGAGTAGAGCACCCACAGGGACACCACTTGACGAAGAACCTCCCATTTCCATGACATTCTGCTGCAAATGCTTACAGTAGTTTGAAATTTCTGTGGCAACATGAAATAGTAATACAACACTATGGTTACAGCACCTTTCCCCTAAGCACGTCAGAAATCCTAATTAAGCCTCTCAACATCTTCAGTTTCTACTCGGAGTCCAGTAGCCCTAGCACAGTGTCAGGGAGATAAGCTGGTTACACAAGGAGGTAGTTTATTCCTAAAGGGACCACAGGCAAATATTTGGAGTCTTACATTTTTTATTGATATGCAATGATATTAGTAACAAAGAAATCTGCACATTTCAGTAACCGGGTCAGGAGGACACAAAGACATGGAAGATTGTTATAAAATCCACATGGGAAGAAAAGTCATATTACAAAAGGAATTTTACTACTGCAGGCCACCACAGCCACCTGAAAAGACAGGAGCATCAGTGGTGGATCCAGTAAGAACAGGCAGCCATAAGTGATTTTGACAGAATGCAAAACATGCATCCTCTACAGATGCATGCATGAAGTGGGTCTTTGCCCATGAAAGCTTATGCTCCAATAAATCTGTTAGTCTATAAGGTGCCACAGGACTTCTCATTGTTTATGCAGATTCAGACTCAAACGGCTACCCCTCTGATACTTGTTAATATGTTGATGACTCTCCCACCCAGCATGGCTCTATCTCCTCCAGTGGCTTTAAACAAGTACTGACAGGACTGATCTGCGTCCTTTGGAATGGTGAGCAATTGCTCAATGCTACCCCTGGGATATTAGAGGAAGGACTGAAATGCTTAATGGCCAATCTTTCAATCAGTGACTCAGCCCACTTCAGGGATCATGGTATCAAAGCTGCACCTCCTGTCTCTGAGACCACTGACAAAACACAGCCACATTCTCTTTGTGATTCCACACATTACCCAGCTGGAGCATAGCAGAAGCAGAACTTTAAGCAGCTATAGTTATGGGGAAGTTTGAAATTTCAGAGACTCATTTCATTTTGCAGTATGACTTAATGCCAATGGCACAGGCATTAAACAAATTCTGTTTAAACTTGCCATTTATCAACATTAGATCTCAAAATGAAGTGAGAGATTAGGGGATACTGCATGCCTTTCTTATGTATTCTACAGAACACTTTTTCACTAGAACTTTTTCACTAAGTGAATAATGAGAGTAAATCAGTACAGTTATAGCAGGAAATACGTTAGCATGTTAGCACTTCTTGAGCTTCTTCCATCAGGAATGAGAGATGATTCTATGTTAATTAGGTGGATTTGGCAGGTTCTACTTTCCATCCTGGGGTAAAGGGAACTGGAGAACTTCTGCAGTACCCATATGCACTGAAAATGAAAAACACATTTGGGATGGGTTGATGTGGGTCAACACCAGTTATAATCACACAAAGGAACTCCTCTATTCATTGTCCAAAGACCAGACTTTTAAAGGCATTGAGGCAACTACAAATGTAGAAAGTCATCTACTAGGATTTTCAAAAGCCCCTAGAACACTATTTCCCATTGAAATCAATGGGAGCTAGGTGTCTAGCCACTTAAAAAAAATTCAAACTAAATGTCTATTTGCATATGAAAGCATCTAAATATCTTTAAAAAATCAAGGTCACTTTTGAAAATGGGATGAGAGTCTCAAGAATTCTTGAAAAAGTAGCTCCTTGTTTTCACTCATTATAACAATGCACTTTATTTAGCTAGAAATGACAAAAATTGCTCATGGAAGTGTTCATTGTGATAAGCCTCAAGATTTGGAAAAACAGACATTTGGAAGTAGTGCCAGGTTTGTTTATTTGCATTTGAATATTTTCTTTTTTGAAAACTGGAGCTCAGGGGAATGGCAAGTCACAACATATTTTACTCTTTAAAAATCGAATGTACTTATTTCTACCAGCAAGGATATATCACTTAGAAGAATGTTTACAGCAAAACTAAGGATCAAATTCTATCCTGATCCCATGCCCAAATTCCTGTTAGGCTGAAAACACTCACAGGATATGCACTATTGTTCACTCAGAAGCATAGGTGTGCACATGGGGTGTGCTGGGTGTGCCCAGGCACACCCTAATGTTTCAAAGGGCCACCCTGGTGCGCTGGGGAATGGACACTGCACTGGGTTTGCCACGCATGCACGGCCAAAACCGGCAGGTCTTAGGACCCCACGGAAACAGGCGGCAGGGAGCAGCATTGTCATCCCGCCTCCCAGGCAAGCGAGGTAAGTTTAAACCCCAGGCGGGATGGCGGGGTGTGTGCCCCGGGCAGGGGATCGGGAGCAGCGCAGCTGGTGTGTGTGTGGGGGGGGGGGTCGGGTCAGGAGCAGCGCACCTGGGCTCGGGTTGGGGTAAGGCAGCTGGCCCGTGGTCGGGGGCAGCACAGCTGGCCTGGCCCGGCCCAGCCTGGGGTCGGGGGAGTCCGGGGGCAGCGCAGCTGGCCCAGGAAGGGAGGGGCCCAGGGTCGGGGGGGCTGGGGACAGCGCGGCTGGCCCCCACGCCCCCAGAGCTGCTTCCTATCCCCCCAATTCCTCCCAGCCAACCTGGCATTCCTCGACCTCCCCCCAGCTCTGCTTCCTTCCTCCGGGCCCCGCTTCCTCCCTGTGGCCCCTGGTCCCCAGCCAGCTCAGCTTCCTCCCCCCCCCTCCCTCCTGGCCATCCCCCCTCCAGTCCAGTCCCTCCCCCTGGTCCATGATTAAGTGTGTCTGGTTTTTTTGGGGGTGGTCTACCTGGTAACCCTACCAGCTGTAGCTCCTCAACATGCTCAGGGACAAGGCTTCTCCTCCCCAAGACATCAGACTCAACTAGAGGATCCCAGAGCTGATCGCGCCCCACCTTCCAGTCATTCCCCCCGCCGCCACTAGGCTTCAGTCTGCTGCTAAGCCGGAAAACCAGGAAATACCAGACATTGTATGTGTTGGGTATTTTCTGGATTTTTTTACCAGAGGACCCAAAAACTGGACTGTCTGGTAGAAAACCGGACACCTGGCAATCCTACGAGTCAGACCCGGAGCAGGCACCAAGTGATGGGGAGACTGCTGGAACTTTGGGAACCAGAGACTGCGGGGTGGGGGTTTGTGGCCCAAAAGGTGGCTGAGAAACTTAAGAAAGACAGAGTAGGGGGAGCATCAGAAGGGTGACAGTCAGGGTGACCCTAGAACTCTGTTACAGACCAGCTGGTGGCTGCTGGAGGAGGAGGGAAAAATAGGCGGAAAGGGTCAGAGAGGAAGGGGCTTGTGCTGAGGGGAGGGGGGCAGGTCAGGAGAAGAAAGGGGAAGGCACCAAGGGACAGGGTGGAGGAGAGAGACAAATGCCAGGGGGCCAAGTGGAGACAATGAGGAAAAGGGAAGGAGGGGAAGTGTCAGTAAGGGGGGAGAGGAAAGGGGAAGGGCTTTGGGGGCTAGAGGGGAGAAGGGGAGGTGCTGGGAGAAGTCTTGAAAGAAGGAGTGCACATGAAGAAGGCAGGGATGGAGCAAGGCATGTGTGAGGGCACAGAGGGGCATGAGGGGAACAGGGGCAGAGGGTGGTGAGGGGGTTGGCATCAGGGGAAAAGAGGACAAAGGGGGCAGGGGCAATGAAGGAACAGGGAGGAACCAGGAGGGTGCAGGGGTAAGGGAAGGTGCAGGTGCCAGGGGATTCTGGTGTGAAGCAGAAGGGCAGACACCTGCAGAGGAGGGACCAGCACCAGAGGAGAGCGGCAGGGCAGGTGTGTAGTGGGAGGTGTTAGGAGAGGGGATGAGGAGGGGTAGCTCACATGATCAGAGTGGGGCTACTGGAGGAGTGGGCACAGGGGGGAGAGAAAGGCTGGTGGAGGGGGGCAGGTCTCAGAAATGCTGAGGGCACTGAAAAGGGCAGAAGTCAGGACAGCAGAGGTGGGTGAGGGGTTGGGAGAGGCAGCAGGCACCAGGGGATCTGATGGAGCAAGGGGAGGAGACATGACAGCAGAGGGAAAAGGTAGAGGTTTATAAGATACTTATTAATAACTTGCGTGCCACAGTGGCACATCCAAACAAGCCACAAACTCAGTATTGGTGCATAACACAAAATGTATTGTGCTCATGGGAGGAAACTCTTAGGGGGAACACGTCCCCCAGCCTCTCTGCCCCAGAGTTAATGTCACACACATTGGGTTAATGCAATTGCAGGATAGTTGCATGAGGGGGGTTTGGTGAGGGCCAAACTAATCCCTAGTGGTAAAAGGATGGTGGGAAGAATCCTTGGGGGGGGGGTCACATGACACCTTTTATTTCTGGTCATGTGTCCATATTGCCCCGAAAGTATTACCTCCAGAGGTGTGGCTAATGGGGGTTAGGGAGTGTGCCTAATGGGGGGGGGTCAAAGAGTACATTTTAAAAAAATTATTTGGGTGCACACCCTAATGAAATGTGCTGCGCACGCCTATGCTCAGAAGTAACCACACAAAGGTTACTTTAACTCCGACTGTGTTACCAAAATATAGCCTGCAAGGAATTTGCTGTCATTTATTTGTCTATCTGTAGTACAATCTTACACTCATAATACAGTGTGAATGTACTATGAATGTGTGATCAAGTGGTTAAAGCATTGCACTGGGAGCCAGGATCTCTTTAGTTCTATTCTTAGCTTTGCCACTGGCTCACCGTGTGACTCTTGGCAAATCATTGAACTTCATTAAGGCATCATCCATAATATGGTTAAAATCAGGCCCACCAACAGCGGGAAGGGGGAGCAAAGAGGGCAGTTGCCCTGAGCCGCAATTATTCAAAAGGGCCAGGGCTGCCTCCAGCAGCAGTGATGGCTGGAGCCCTGGTCCCTTTACATTGCTGCTGGAGTGCTAGGTGGCATGTTCTGGGTGGTGCTAAAGGCAGGCTAAAGGGGGTGTAGCATGGCATGCTCCTGGCACTGCGGAGTCCTGGCTGCCGGAGCCCCACTCCTTCCATCTGAGGCCCCACCCCTTCTAGCGGTACAGAGCTGCCCTCCGCCTTGCCCAGGGACTTGGCAATTCTGTTGGCCCCCTGGATAAAATACGTACCTACCTCCAAGGTCTGGTAATTAATTATGTTTATAAAATGCCTTAAGATCATTGGATTCAAAGGGAGTTTGTAATCAATATAAAGAATGTATTTAATATTTTTACCTGGCTTGTCTTCCTCTGGAATGGGTTCTTGCTTCTGTCTCTGAGACAATCTGTTATGAATAATGGCAGAGAAAATTAAGTATTTTTCTAACTCTAAAATTCTAAATTTTGAATAAATATGGTAGCCACAGAAATGAAGGGCTGATGATTGCACTAGTCCACCACTTTGCCATTCACATCCTGTGTTTATGTGTATTTTTAGTTTCTACTTACTCTGCTCATGCTATTGACTGGAAGTTCACATGCAAGTACTGAATCCAAGCCCCTGAACAATTTGAACGGTTCACCTTAATCTCTGACCCATGTGCTATTGAAATCATGGGCCTCCATTGAGCAATGACTGCAAGCTGTACCATTGACTTAAATGGGCTTTAGATCAGGCCTTCAGCTAAATCATTAGAAATGCAAGGGGAGGGGAGAGTTCAGTAGGTGTTCTAATCAGTTTTACTGCTTGCATGGTGAATCTCTTTCTCTCCTCTAGCTGCTGTTCATGCAAAATAAGGTATCCAGTGTGTCCCCAGTGCTCTAAGTGAAATGTTTCAATTCTCTGTCCCACTGAACATCCAGTTGAATAGTTTTTATTAGAGAACCTGATTGGATGATTCCTTCCCAAGAGTTGCCCTCTGCAGGACAGGCTCACTGCAGTCTGGGACATCTGGGACTGAAGCCTCTGCTCCATGCTGATGCCTGAGGATTGGGGCTCCGGTTTTAGGTTGGCAGTTGCAGTCTGTAACATCTTCATAACAAGATCCTTTTCTGGAATGAGAGAAAGACAAGTAGAAAGCAGAAGAAACCATATCTCACCTGCAATCCCCGCCCCCCCCCCCCCCCCCCCACACACACACTTTGCTCCTCTCAAAAAGTTCCAATCTGGAAACATTTGAATGTCATAAATGTATTCCCCCATTTCCTGTATTCTGTCACTTTCTTTGCCCACATGCTCTGCCCTATATACTGCATGTGTTCAAGCAAAGTAGAGAGATGGTCAATCAGAACTACAGTAGGACTGCAGTGATAGCCTGTGTAATGGTCTCTTCTTGCAAGACAGATCCATGGAACCATGAACTACTATGTTACCTAAGACAGAAAAGCTGCTCCAGATCCCACTGTATCCCTTTTTGGGGAAACAGGGATTTTCCCTACTCATCTGGTGGACACCCAGAATAAATATCCTTAAAATGAATATAATAACTACAATTACAATATTACATTCCTACAGTTGCACTTTTATATTGGAACTCAGTAGTGCAGCTTGAATTCAGCAGCAGCAGCAACATTACCTTCAGCTGCAGCCTGTAATGCAGAAGCTAAATATTCAAACATAAAAGCCTAGAGTTAAGCATCTAAAGTCATATTTAAGCAGATAGATCAGTAATCTGATTTTCATAGGTACTGAGCATCTGAAGCCATTGAGTCTATGAGAGCTCAGTACCTATGGAAATAATTTTGGTCTCCAACTTTTACATAGAAATAATCCTTTAATCTAACATTGGCCATATTCAGTAACTGTCAGTGGAACCCAAAAGGCAAGAAAAAACCGAGACCAGTGAGAGACAATTTTTGGAAAGCCATGCACGCCATTCTTCTGTCCAGATTCGATACCAGTCCCATCACTGCAGCAATTGAGTCTTTGAATACAAAACAAAATTCATATCCTTAGTTCCCCCAGTTACTGCAAACTAGGATATTAAAAACCCTAACAGATTCCATACAAAGGAACCTTTTCTCCAGAAGCAAACCTTTCCTCAAAGAAAACTGCACTTCAGAAACGTGGGTTGACCTGAATTGCTATGAAGTGTGTATTGGGACTAAACTAGTGGATGCTGAAGTAGAGATAATTAGGGTGCCAAACTCTGAGAATAGAAGTGGGTATCTATTCCTCTTGCCCAGGCACCCTGTTGAGGTTCCAGGTTCTCCTCACCCCTCTGACCAGCTGTGAGCAGCCATTGCTGAATAGCCGATAAGGAGTCTGTCTGCAGGATCTGACACAGCAGCTCCAAAATCTGTTGGCAGAAGAGCAAAGTAGAAAGTGACAGCATGATCAGGTCAGAGTGACACTTATTGTATCTGGAACACAGAAAGCCAGGAGGTCAGAAGGGTATGCACACACAGGCACCTTGCTTATCTATGCACTGTATGGGTGTGGACTTTGTTTTTCAGTTTTATGAGTTACTGTTCCCTGCCCAAGGTCTAATCCACACATTACAAATATAATAAAAGTAGACGCTGATCTATCAAAGTCAACTGCATGCATGGGAGATGATCTGTCCTCCCAACAAAGAGAAGGATAAGGCCCTGATCACTGACCAGGACACTGAGTCTTCTGTTGCATTGCAAGCTCGCCTCTTTCATACTCTCCCTGTATGTAGGCACTCGAACGCACGACATAAGAGTATGTTATCAGTTAGGAGTGAACTCATGTCTCCAGGTTCTATGTTGTTTTTTATCATCTCTTGTTTCTATCTGTTGTGCCTAGAGCTAACAAATCAGAGGCAGGCCTGGTCACACTTGCTAGATGCCCAACTGGAACTTCTCATTCTCCTCCCAGCCTACAAAGGACATGAATTTCAAAAAAAAAATAATTTTTCACTGCTGCAGATTTTCATGACTCTCTCTCCCCAGTACCCCTTTCAGTTGCCTTGCTGCAATTAACCTGGTGCTGTCTACTGTCACATCATCATTTAAAAACAAAATAACAAATTCATGATGAGAGAAGCAAACTGACATCTAGTATATAAACGTGTGTCCTTCTCGAAGGGAAGAAATGACTCCTACCAGGGCAGGATTCCCTTCCCTGTCCACTTCAGCCTGTTATCAGTTAAAATTTTTATGTATGACCTCAAAGTAAATATCACAATATTGCTGATAATCTGCAGATGACACAAGATTGGTGGAGTGGTAAATAATGAGGAGGACAAGGCAATCGTACAGAACAATCTGGATCACTAGATAAGATGAACCCCTTCAACTAAAATATGTTTGCCCACAATCAAAGACAAAGTCATACAGCTAGGAACAAAAGAATGGCTAATGCTGTCCTTGGGTGTATAAACAGGGGACTAGTGAATAGGATGAGGGAAATGATTTACCTCTGTATATGAGACTGATATTGGAATACTGCATCCCTTTCTGGGGTCCACATTTTTAAAAAGGTTCAAAAGGGTGCAAAAAAGAGCTGCAAAATGATTTTAAAGTTTGAGAAAATGTCTTAAAGAGCTGAACTGAATGTCTTAAATGTCTTAAAGAACTGAACTCTGTTCAGTTTATGTAAAGGACTATTGCAATTACATGATTACAATGTACAATAGAAGAAAATGTCAGATATTAAGTGGCATTTTAATGTTATAGCAAAAGGCATAACAAGAACCAACAGCTAAAAGTTGAAGCCAGACCAATTCAAGTTAGAAATAAGGCACATATTTTAACCGTGATGCTTATTGTACCACACTATGTAAGGGCAGTGGTGGATACTCCATCTCTTGATGCCCCAAGTCAAAACTGAAACCTTTCTGAAAGATGGGTGTTTTTTTTCTTTTCTATGTAGATTCTTCTACCGCCCTCCCAGAGTGCCTTTCTATACCTCAGTTAATGTGCTTAGTCAAACATACACTATTGGGCTCAATGAAAGGGTATGTGGATTCAATGGCCTTTGATAAACAGGTCAGATTAGAGTTGAAATTTATTAATCTATTAATTATCATTCATTTTATCTGTCTTATTTAGACTAGAAACTCCTGTATGCAGAGTTTTTGTGTCCTTACTTCTCTCCTTTTCTTACTAAAGCACCATGCACATTTATAGGCTACTCCTTGTGACTGTGTGTACCTAAGCACATCATTCCTAAGAGTGTTAACTGTGCTTTGCAGGCTGAGGAAGCCCCATTCCTCTGCCCCTGCTGCATTTGCTCAGCCTAGGGACACAGAGGCGTAGTCAGGGCATTATGTGCCCGGGAGCAAAGGCAAAATTTGTGCCACCCCCCCCACTGGTGGGGCTCCAAACCTGGCGCACAGCTGAGCCCGACCCTGGGAGGAGAGGGGGGAGCTTGTACCGTGTCATCCCCTGCCCCCTCCAGTCTGGGGCTGGGCCCCCGCATGCACTAACCCACCGGCGGTGATGGAGGAGGGTTGGGCTGGGGGAAGAGAGGTGGGGAGCAAGCTCCAGCCGGCAGCAGCAGGAGGAGGTGCAGGTGAGCTGAGGGATGACAGGGGGAGCAGAGAGGGACTAAATTGGTGCCCCCCCCTAGAGTGGCGCCTGAGGGCAAGTGCCCCCCTGCCCTCCCTCACTATGCCACTGAAGAGGCAGGGTTTGAAAGGAAGCAGCCCAACTCAGTCTAGGCAAACTGTGAAGGGGGAGGATGCAGATTCTCTCCAGGGAGCTGTTATAGGCCCTGGTTATGGCACCACAGCACACAGCGCTCCAGATGGGCTCTGTGCTGCCTGGTGAGCCTGGAGAAGGGTTTGCACCAGCAGTATCTACATCACTTGAGGACCCCAGAGACCTGGAGGATAAGTGAGGGTTGTGGAGCTTGCTGAGGGAGAAAGTCTAGAAAGCAGCTCAGGGGACTAGTATTGTCTGGTGAATGAACCAGGGAACCAGTCAGTGTGTTCTGGGAGGATCCCTGCTGATTTGGTGGTAAGAACCCGCATCACTGCCAGAGCTCTGGGCTGGCTTTGGAGGAGCAGGAAGGACCCAAGTCCCCTACCAACGGTGCCACACACCCTGAAGTGATGCCCCACTTCCCAAATGGGCCATTCGGAGATGCAATCCCACAGAGCGGGCTACTTTATTGACTGGCCATTAGGCCATTCCTTAAGCAGAAGGGTCACACTTATTGAGTCTGGCCATTAGGCTGTAATACAGGTTGGACCTCCTTGGTCCAGCACCCTCGGGACCTGGCTGGTCCCAGATGAGGGATTTTGCTGGAGCAGGGAAGGTTATTTCTGGGCCCACCCCTGTCACTGCCACCTCCCCCATCCATGGCCTTGCTGCCAGCTTCCCAGATGGCTTCACCTGCCACCAGCCCCTCCGCACACAGGGCTCCTGACCCCACCACTGGCACGAATAGCCCCACTACCAGGCTCCATTCCCGTGGGGCAAACTCTCTACTGGGGGGTAGTTGCACTGCTGAGTGACAAGCCTCTCTTGGGCAGCCCCACTGGCTGGGCAAGCCCCACTGCCTTCCAGCCTCACCAGGCAACTCCTCCAAGCAGCAGTGGGGCTGCCGGGCTTTTTGCCGTGCCGTTGGGCAGCCCCACTCCTGGGTTGCTGGCCCTGACTCCAGGCAGCCCCGAGGTGAGGCTCCTGGCCCCGCAGGGCAGCTGCGCTGCCTCCCAGTCACTCCAGGCAGCTGAGCCACTTGGCAGTAGCAAGGCTGCTGGGTTCCTGGTTGTGCTGCTGGTTGGTCCCGCTGCCTCCCGGTCTCGCAGGGCAGTTTCACTGCTTGGCTCCAGCTCTGCTGCCTCTCATACCCCACTCCCACAGTGTTGGTACCAGGCAGCACCCCTAGTAATGGGCTCCCGGTTTGCCACTGGGCTCTAGCCCTGCTGCAGGGCTCTCACCCACCAGCCCTCCACCAGGATTCTCTAGTCCTGGGACATCCATGGTCCTGCCAGACCAGGGATGTTGCTGGACCAGAGAGTCCCGGTTAAGTCCTGGTTAAGATAAAACCTGTATCATGTTTTATAGTCAAGAGTCAAGAACACAGGGCCTAACTAGCTTCTATACAGGAAAAACTTAAAAAACAACAAATAGTCTGGTAGCACCTTTAAGACTAACAAAACATGTAGATGGCATCATGAGCTTTCGTGGGCACAACCCAGAAGAAGTGGGTTGTCTATTTGTTGTTTTTTAAGTTTTTCCTGTTACAGATTAACTTGGCTACTCCTCTGTAGCTTCTATACAGTTTTTCACACCCTTCTTACCAGTGGTTACCCAGCACATGGGATGGAGTGTACCTACAATCCCAAAGGAAAAACAGTCACACAAGAGAAGTGAACAACAGAAAGTGCTGGATGTAGCTACTTTTTCTCATTATGTTCTACTCACTACCAGCTCTTGGTCTGGCAAAGACAGGGCAGCATCTTTGCCTTTGTTCTTTGCATTATTCCGGCACAACTGGTGGGATGAGTGGCGGGTTGTTGTCCGAGAGGAAGGTGGGATGAGACGCCCAGTTTCTGCTGAGTATTGTGTTGTTCTCCGGGGCTCTTCCACCTGTTAAAATGCAAATGCATACACGCTTTCTGAGGAGACCCCCTGAGAGTGGTACAGGGGTAGCACAGGCGATAAAATGGTTAGAACAAGGCTGAGTGTAAAAAGGCTGTGACAAAAGAGGAAATGTTCACATCACATGAACAAAGAGGTGCTTGGATGTTACAAAAAATAACATCTGCTGCTGTTAAAGTGAAGCTACTTTAGAATACCAAAAGGTCACCTTGAGAGGTGAGTTTCTCTCTAAACGTGATATGTGCACTGGTTTTGCCAACCATTTGTTACTGAAGATTGAAACTTGTGGGCCACCTACTGTTGTGAGTCATAAGAAACACAGATCTGAACATACAAAATCTAAATCTGCACCTAAACCCAAAGCTATCTTTATGCAGCTATAATCCTGTATAATGCTGAGACTCCCAGACCCAAGTATTAAAGAATATTAATACAGGCTGCTGAATTTGGTGATCTTGAAAGTGATTGATTGGTTGATAGCACTCACTTGAGCTGATACAGTGCATGCAGGGATTGTGTAAACTTCCTGTACTGAGGGCTACATATTCATCTCAGGCCTGATCTGTAATACACATTGGTGTCCCAGCTCTGGCTCCCCACAGCACTGCCAATATCCTTCAATCTTGATCTAAAGCACCTCTGCTCTGTCCGGCTATGTATGATCTTTCACATTTGGCCAGGTCTACACTAGGGAGCAATGCGAATAGCATACCTGGAGTCAATGTACCTTAGTTCAAATTTCTGCAGCATCCTCACTGTGGACAATCCATGGGAGAAACTCCCACATTGACTTCCCTTTCTCCTCATGACACAGGGGAATACCGGAGTCCACGGGAGCACAGTCAGTGGTCAATTTAGTGGGTAATTACTAGACCCGCTAAATCAACCTTTGGGAGACTGATCGCTGCAACGTCTATCTCCTAGTAAGTGGAGATAAGGCCTTTCACACAGTTTTGCTCCTTAACCCTGATCCTCCCACCACTGAAGATTAACCATTGTCCTATTGTGCAATTGTTTTGTGATGTATTTCTACAAGAGTTTGAAACCAATTTCATTTGTACTCTATCTTTACAAAACAGATTTCCACGCGACCCTTCAAGTCCTGATGCTGTCATCAACAGATGTGGATGCATGACCCACAATTGTGATACAGCAGCCTCTCTGCAGGTTTTTTTGCTCCCTCCCCTCCATTTCTTTAACTTCAGGTGTTAGTTAGATGATACTCAATAGCAAAGCAGCCCTAAGAGTCATGCTCACAGTATGAAAGACTCACCTGCTCCTTTTGCTCCATTTCAGTGGAGGAGGAAGCCAAAGCACTAACTCTGGCAGTGAGTTCCCTCAGTTCTTCTCTCCATGCATCTGACAACAGGCCTGTGAAAGGTGTGAGAAAGCTCAGTAAAGAAGCACCACTTAGTTTCTACTGCACTTACAAATCCTGCATGTGTCTGAACACAGACTGCACCTTGAATTCCTCCCGCTATGTATTTGTGATTTCCTATTTTCACTGTGTAAGGGAATTTGCACATCTCATCCTGAGGCCAACAGTTGTCCTGTAGAGCTTGGATGGAAGTGAGATGCAAATAAATGGTAACAACCCTTGGATACACTGCAAGGTATTATGGGATATACTATATCTTGAACAGTGACAGTCTTTGTATGAGAGAGTGGAAAGGAAGGTTCCCATATTTCACACTATGAGTAGCCCTAGAGGTAACACAAACATGTACTTGCAAAAATGGTGGTGTAATATGAGAAGGAGACAGAGGTTCATACAAGAGTGTTACAGAGCTAGATGAGACGATGAGGAGGGAAAGGAAGAGAGGGGGAATCTCTCAAATCTCTAATCTTTTCCATTGTTAAAACCTCCTATATGGGCTTTTCAGGGAGGGTGAGAGTTGCAGGAATACAGAAGTCTAAACATGAGAGCACTAAGGAGGCAAAGGGAAGCAATGCCTTCCCTGGTTCTTAGTGCTCAACCTCTCCCCTCTTCCTATCTGTACTCTGAGCATCCTAGCAGGCTCTCACAACCTGGTGAGTCTTCCTCCGAAGTGGAATTTAGGTCTGGCAAGCTAGAAGGCTTTTCACATTTATTAGCATAACATTGAACCTGTGAAAGAGTGATTAAGTGGTAATGAAGCCATTGACAGGGAAGTATATACTTCAAGTTTTTGAATTTATTGACAAACATAGCTATGCATTACTGTGCTATATTTACTGGACCTTAGCTTAAAATTTGCTTTAAATATTTCATTAGCTTGTTGCTGAAAATTATAAAATCACATCTCTAAAAATAATCCTTGCATAGATATTTAGATGCACTATCTGAGTATTCAGCATTAGACTTAAACGCTTGGATCTTCAGACATAGTTTTGAAAATAAATTTTTCAAAAGAATACCGTTATCTAAAATACACATTTTAATTACTATAGTAAAAACTTGCTTCCAAAGTCTTCCTGTCATTTCTATCCATCTTTGCTGTAATTTTTTCCTTCACCCCATTTTGAAGAGAGTCCTTAAAGGGACAACATCCCTTTTCTTCCTGATAGGAAAACTCATTTGTCCAGTTTTCTTTACTTCTATTTGATGAACTAGTTTTAAGAGAACCCTTATCCAAAATCAGAAACTTACTAAGATGTCATAGAATTATAGAACACTAGAACTGGAAGGGACCTTGAGAGGTCATCAAGTCCAGTCCCCTGCCCTCATGGCAGGACCAAGCATGGCCTATATCCTCCCTGATAGATGTCTGTCTAATCTGCTCTTAAAAATCTCCAGTGATGGAGATTCCACAACCTCCCTAGGCAATTTATTCCAGTGTTTAACTGCCGTGACAGTTAGGAAGTTTTTCCTAATGTCCAACCTACACCACCCTTGCTGTAGTTTAAGCCCATTGCTTCTTGTCCTATCATCAGAGGCCAAGGAGAACAATTTCCCCCCCTTCTCCCTGTGACACCCTTTTTAGATACCTGAAAAGCACTATCATGAAAATCTTTTATTATTATAAAATAATAATATTATTGTCATATCATATTATTATTATTATATAAAATCCTTTGTTATACCTAAAATCTTTGGAAACATTTTTTTAACAGATGGTGAAATGTCATAAACATGTTTATTGTTACAGAAATCCCACAAAATAAATTAGTGTCCCTTTTTTTGAAAGCAATGAACTTTGTTATGAATACTACATTGTTTAAACACTAAATTGTTAACTTATTTAAAATAATGTCATTTTTTTCAGTGTGTTAAATATTTAGTAATCTGGAATGATTATTTTATGAAGGCTTAAGAGTACATTCAAGACATAAAATCAGCTTAGAAATACTGATTAAGAAACTGTAAAACAGAGAAGAGCTGCACCATGTATTCCATAATATTTAATGTTGTATTCAGCAAGACAACTGACTAGCTCTTTCTACAAAGTTTTTGTGAATAAATCACTGACAAACTTGGCAAGGTATATATAAAAAGCCTGTGACTGACATTTTTATTCCCAAATTGAGTGCTTTTAATTAGGGACCTTCTGCATGTCTAGTCTTCAAAATCTGGCATGCAGTGAAAAACATACTCAATTTTCTTTACAAGTGTTTCTGATTTCCAAATGTCATTTGCTGTATTTGTGTTCAGGGATTTGGCTGGAAGGAGTGAATAGGGAGGAGGAGGGAAGAGAAGAGGGATACAGTGGGGTGTGTGTGGGGGTGAGGTCTGGGCAGAATGAGGGCTGGGCCTGGATACAGCAAGGGTGGAATATGAGCGGGGCCACAGGCTGGGGGGCTTGCCTCCCCAATCAGCAGCTTCACACACAGCCCGTGACAATTGCTCAAGATGGCCAGTTCAGAATCAGACATACTGTCCCCTCCTTGGATTCTGTTGCACCAAGTGGTTGGTGCAACACCAGAGCATTGTGCGTGTCTGAGGTCTGATGCCTTCCAGGTGACGGGAGAACACATGGCTTCATATTACCAGTTATAAAGTTCCTGGGGACTGGGGAGGAGTCCAGAACAAAGTGGCACTGTGCTCACAGCCGTACCTCTAAAAGATGGGAAAGGACAAGCAGGCATCTCTATCCTGGTGGCTCTCAACCTTTCCAGATGACTGCTCCTATTTCAGGAGTTTGATTTGTCTTGCGCACCCCTAAATTTCACTTCACGTAATAACTACTTGCTTACAAAAATCAGACATAGAAATTCAGTGTCACAGCACACTGTTACTGAAAAATTAACTACTTTCTCACTTTACTATATAAATATAAAATAAAGCAATTGGAATATAAATATCGTACTTACATTTCAGCTTATAGAATATAGAGCTGTATAAACAAGTCTGTATGAAATTTGTACTGACTTTGCCAGTGCTTTTTACATCACCTGTTGTAAAACTAGGCAAATAACTAGATGAGGAAGATCTCTGAGTATTCACCATAGTATGAATTTCCTGGGTTGAGAACATCTGCTCTAACCTAAGAGGCCATAGCATTAGGAAATAATTACTCTCACTCCATTTATTTGACATATTGATAATTAGGTTGTTTGCAAGGAGCCAAATTAAACCTGATGATGATATTTAGTGGCAAGGCCCACAGTTTAATTGCCATGGTAATTCCACTTGCTTGTGATGTGTACAAGCAATTAAGTGGCTATCAAAGAGGGCTATCTGTCCCTTGTGACAATGAAAAACTGATGGTGCTTTTGTATGCCACAAGCAGACCTTTGGTAGGGCAAAGCTGCTTTTCCACCTGTGTTATGTAACATTAACTTTTCAGGGTGGCAATACATGTTGTCTCTGAAACCCACCATTATATTTCTCTACTTCACACCACTTCAGCTCAAAGGCGCAGGAAAAATAATCAACTGAGATTTTTGTCAGTATAAAACCAGAGCTACCTCTAGACCTGTAGGGAGCCAAAACAAGTGAAACAAAATTATTTGAGGACCATTTCAGGTACAATGATTAATTCTGTTTATTAAAGAATCCCACTTAATTGGACAAAAGGCAATTGAATGGGACATCCTGATCAGGCAGTCTACCACACCAGAGTGTGTGAGCAGCACACTGACCTACAGTTAGCCGGGGGATCAGATTACTATGTGGATCTCCAATTGGCAGTTGGGCCCCAGGCACCCCCAGTACAGTAGTAGAGAGCTGGCCTTTTATCATTGGATGAGGCGATAGAGGGGTCAGCACAGACCACCCATCATTAACCATACAGATGGGGGCGCCATTTAAGCCTACAAAAGAAAATGAAGAGAAGGAAATATCCGTCAGTAACGCAGTGGAAGAAGCACACAAGAAAATAGTGTCTTTCACCTTGCAAAACACAAGGTGTTTTTACTGTTACTTTCTGTCAGAATAATACATCTGTAGGTGCGTGAGTTCTGCTGTGGCATACTTATATCAATTTTTGTCTTCTGCCCAAATAATACTGAATAGATTGCTGAAACATATGTTTATAGATCTCTGCTCTGCCACTCCAAGTGCCTCTGAGGGCTTTGGGGAGAATGCACCATGGTCTGGGCACAGCTAAGTGCTGACTGCTCTCAGCCCTACCTCTTCTTGAGATGCATAGCTGCCCCCCCTACACTCCCCCCCCCCCGTGCCCGCCATCTAGCCATGGGGCCCATGGTGGCTGTCAGCCCCAATGTTAGTGAGGAAATACAGCTTGGATGAATTACACTACAGCCTCTATCATCTTTAAACAGGAAGCCAGGCCTGGGATAAATTCCTCAAGGGTGTACATTGGAAACACACAGCTGGGATTATGTTACTTGGTTACTGCCTCATCTGGATGTCTGACATAGGCCTGGGATAGAGCAAAGACTTGCATGGGATTAACCTAAGAGTCTCAGGGTATGTCTACACAGCAAAGTTATTTCGAAATAACAGCCCTTATTTTGAAATAACTTTCCTAGTGTCTACACAGCCAAACCGCTATTTTGAAATAAATTCGAAATAGCGGAGCGCTTATTTCGAATTTGGTTAACCACATTCTATGAGGAATAACACCAAATTCAAAATAGCTATTTGAAATAAGTGCTGTGTAGACGCTTATTTCGAAATAGGGAGCCTCCAGTCTTCCCAGGGTGCCCTGGTGGCCACTCCAGCCTCAATCAAGAACACTTCTCTCCCTCCCCCCTTCCTCGGAGCCCTTAAAGGGGTTGACTCTGGCCACAGTGCCAAGCCTGCTAGCCCAGAGCAAGAAGTCACTGCCCCTGACCCAGTGGCCCCAAAACATGCGCCAGCAAGCCACTGGCAGCCAGCCTTCCACCACTCCCCAGGAGCAGTCTGCCAGCTCCCAGGAGCCTGCCAGGGCCCAAAGAAGGCGGGCACCTTCCTGGTCCAGGGCGGAGATCATGGACCTTATTCAGGTTTGGGGGGGATGCCCCCAATGTCCATGATCTCCACACTGGACGGAGGAACGTGGCCATCTATGGCAGGATAGCTGCCAGCCTGGCCACCAAAGGCCACATGAGAATCCAGGAGCAGGTTTGCATGACAATCAAGTTGGTCTGGCGAGACCCCCACCCCTGAGCCCTGAGCTTCCCCTCCGCCGCCTTCTCCTTGCTTCCCCCTTCCAGTTCCCTCCTCCCAGGTTTCCCCCTCCCCTATCCCACTGTCTCTTCTCCCCTTTCCCGTCTCACCAGAGTTTCATTCCCCTCCCCCAGTTTTGTTAAATAAAGAGAGTTTGTGTTCATGAAAATACGTGTATTTTATTTGACATCAGGAAGGAGGCTTAGGGAAGGGTAAGTGAGGGAGGAATGAGGCACAAGCCCCCAGTGGGGCAGACCAGGGAGGCTCTTAGTGTTCCTCAGGGTGGAAGCTCTCCCGCAGGGCCTCCTGGATACTGACAGCCCCCCAATGGACCTCCCAGATGGCAGCCTGCAGAAAGTGCAGCCAGGCTCGCAGCAATGCATCCAAGAGAAGCATCAGAGTGCCCAGGGGCAGCTCTGGCTCCATGTTGCAGAGTGCTGTGGTGAGGGCACCCAGCGCATGCAGAGACAAAATGCTTTGCTGTCCCTCACTGAGGTAGACAAGCAAGCAGGGAAACCTGAGAACTGGCTGTCCGGGCGGGGTCCCTTTAAGCACAAACCTCATATAGCCTCAGGCAGCAGCCCCACACAGTAAGTCCTGACCTGGTGCCCTGCCGGAACTGGTTCCAGCCAGCCTTAAATGTGATTCAGAGTCCACTCACTGTGGACGTGCTATTTCGAAATAGCAAAACGCTATTTCAAAATGCATTTTGTGTGTAGACGCGTTATTTCAAAATAACACTGTAGTGTAGACATACCCTCAGATCATCACTGCTGCTTAGAAGAACTACCAGGGTAACACTTACTCTATAAATATGTTGTCAGAGTTCTGCTACTTCCCCCATATCTCACTGTGCTCTGCAGTCAGACCTGTACTGAAACATTTTATGAATTTCCTCCTATCCCATCTAACCCTGCTCCTCAGAAGAGAAAAGTCACATCAATACCTGCCTTCAACCCATGTTTCTTGCCCCATCCTACGGCCATACCTTGCAAGTGGGTCACTCGGTGCGGATGGGGGTTGTGCCGTGAGAAGAAAGAATGGTGACTGAGGTTGCCAAAGCGAGAGTTGTTCTTCGACTGGGGTCTCATGGCCTCCATACTAAACTGCAGTGGCATGTTCAGGGCCACATGTGTGAGTTTTCCTGCAAATGCTGTGATGTCTTTTCCTTTGAATGGGCCAGCAACTGGGCTCCTTAGCATCTCCATCTTCTCCTTAGCAGATGTACACTTGGTTTTGGAAAGAAAGAGAAGAAAACCACTTATCATCGTGCAATCACGTATTATGAAAATGTCTGTATCTTAAGTGTGAGCCAGGTTCATGAAAGTAGAGTTTCCAAGTAGGCACTGAACTTCAGTACAGATTATCTTTCCTCTCATGGATTTCTCCTCAAATCCATTCTGACCAGGCAGAGAGATCCACTATCACTTATTCTTTTCCCCCACTTCTCAAGGGATTGCAGCAAACTGATGGAATCCTTTTCCTTATTGACACTGGAACAGACTTGGTTAGAATGTTTTATTTACAGAAAAGGAAATCTTGGATCTGAATTTTGTACCCACCTGAAATGCACTTAATGGTCTAGACTAATTTACTGAGAAAAACAGATTGAACAAAATAGTTGAGTGAAGAGAAGCTGATAGGAAAGCTTTCTGTGTGTGTTGAAAAGATCTGTTCTGTATTTATGAGAACACCTTGTGACCTGTAGGCCAGCAAGAGCTCACATGAGTCTGAAATCTGAGAAGCAAGCCCACACAGACGCCCTTGTTTCTGCTGACATGCAGAAAAAGGAGCCATCCAAGGAAATCCCCATGAAAAGAACTGAGAACTTTCCCAGCTGGCAGCTTTGGAGGTGACTCAGAGTCATGGCTGAGACAGACAAGGTTAGGAGTTCAACTTTATCACAGCACTGCGATCAGATTCTCAAGACTGACAAAAAAATCATCTACTCAGAGGTTTGTTAGCTGGCTTTGCTTCATCAGATGACACTTGGCTTTATCAGCATCAACACTAATAAAAGGAGCAGGAGCCATTGTAGCACCATGCTCATGTTTCACTGCATTCCTTAGCTAGAAAACACATCAACCCATTTCATTGGAGTGTTTGGCTCAGTATTCTGCTTCCTAGATCAGAAGCAGAGGAGACCCAGGAACATGTGTTCTGATTTTTCTTCACAAACATCTTAACTCAGCTCTGATCTTTTTGAAGTGCAACACAACAGACCATTTCAGGTCTCCCCACATACTTACCTGTAGCAGCCCACTGAGGGCACATCTACATTTCGAAATAACGTGCTTCTTATTCCAACTTCTATAACTTTCATTTCACAAGGAGTAAGGGAAATTGAAGGAAGAGTGTTTTTCCTTCAACTTCCTGCCGTGTAGATAGCACCTAAAGCAATTAACATAGCTGAAGTTGCGTATCTTAATGTGACTTTAGCCTGCAGTGTAGACGTGCCCTGAATGACATAGCGCTCTATGCTTTGGCAGGAACAAAGCTTTCAAAATGCTCTCTGATGCAGCAGGAGAATAATATGCAGTGAAGTTTTCTTTGGACTGGCATGTCTACACTATCGAGAAGATTGAACGATTGGAGGTCAATCTTCTAGTGTTCAATTTAGCAGGTCTAATATAGACCCCAAAATTGAACTTTGAGGGCAGCGCCCACAGGTGACCTGTACACCTCATTCTGTGAGAAGTAAGGGAAGTTGATGGGAGCATGTGCTTCTGTTGGCCTCCTAGGGTACGTCTAAACTACATGGCTCCGTCGATGGAGCCATGTAGATTTGTTGTTTTGGCAAAGGTAAATGAAGCCGCGATTTAAATGATCGCAGCTTCATTTACATTTACATGGCTGCCGCGCTGAGCCGACAAACAGCTGATCAGCTGTTTGACCGCTCAGCGCGCTAGTCTGGACGCTCCTCTGCCGACATCAAAGCCCTTTGTTGGCAGCCCCGGTAAACCTCGTCCCGCCTCAGCGCAGCAGCCATGTAAATGTAAATGAAGCCACGATCATTTAAATCGTGGCTTCATTTACCTTTGCCTATGTGTTTAATCTACATGCCTCTGATGACAGAGGCATGTAGTCTAGACACAGCCCTACTGTGTGGACACTGCAACGGCTCAGCTTAAGGTAAGCCAACTTCAGCTATTCATTTTGTGTAGCTGAAGTGACATACCTTAAACTGACCTGCCTGGTCTAATATAGACCTGGCCGAAGTGTTTAGCAAGCCCATACAGTATTTCAAATAGGGGCTGTTAGACGCTGAGTAGAGCTGAATGAATGCTAGATTTTGCCTGAATATCCATTCCGAGCCTTTCTATAATTGCTTTACATGAATGCAAGTTTACTGACAGGCATGTCTGTAGAAATGGCATGTGTTCAGGCAACTCTTGTAGAAAGCAAATTTGAATTCATTACCATGAGTTTTAGCTCCAGAAAGCTGATTCTAAGCATTATGCTTATCCAATCAGGGAATGGAAATGTATGTTTTCTGGGCAAAACTTGGAGTGTTGGGGAAAAGATGGTTTAGAGCCATCTTTGTATTCCCTATTGGGCCAGGAGCATCCAGAGGACAATTCATCCCCTGCTGTATGTATAAGTCCCCTAGTTGGCTGTTCTGCTGTCTGAGAATTACCAACATGCCTCTTCCCCCTGACATGGGCCCTGTCTTTGGAGCAGGGCATAACGAGGTGCATACAACTGGCTACTCTGCTTCTATACCAGCCTAGTATTCATCTACAAAAAGGGAATTCCCAGTAATCCTCCTTTATGCCAGGAGCAGAGTAAAAGCTTAACTATAGAAACTCTAGCCATAGGCATCCAAATAAAATAGCTCACTCTGAAAGCACTGCACAGTCACAACAAATTGCTCATAAAGAAGCCATAGATCAAGGAACATCAACAGAAATTACTCAGTGGATAATTTCGTACAGCAAATACAGCTCTGAAATTTTTTTTCTCTTTTTCAAACAAAGCGGGAACAGAAGACAAAATGAAATTCATTTTGAATAATTTGTCACAAATGAGTCACCCAGGTTTAGTCCTCAGAATGGATGCTGCCTCTGTAGCCAGTCACCTATGGTTTCAAAATGGAAACCCAAATCTGGCTCTTTAATGGAATGTCACTCAGTGTTATAACAGCACACTGTCACTTGAATTCGGCTTATGTCCCTGCACAGGACATCTGGTGTGTGCAGCTTCATTAGCTAACACACTAAGTTTCAAGCAGAATGTTTCATTTGTCTGCCTGATGAAGATGGGCCCAGCAGCAATGTTCCCTCTAATTTTTTCCATCCACATGCAGAATAAATTTTATGTTCGCCCAGGCATGTGCGGATGTGCACTACCAATAGACCAGTGTTTCTTAAACTTTTTAAGACCGAGGAACACCAAACAATAATTTTTTTTATGGGGAACACCAAGGATTTTTTATTGAAAAAAAAAAAGAGGGAAAAAGGGTTAGAGGAAAAGTTATTGAGGAAAAAAAAGGATTGAGGGAAAGGTATTGAGCAAAAAAAAATTACCTTTATGGGTGACCATTTTGAATTCTGTTGTGCTCTGTGGCACACCTCCAACTGCCTCGTTTAAGAAACACTGCAATAGACATACGTGCTGATGGCTGTTAATGCTGTGGGCTCTCTCCTAGGTGGCTGCCCAAGTGCTTAGCTTCCAGGGAACACTGGCCAACAGACTTTCCTCACTCTTAGTCACCACTGAGACACCCATCATTACCCCATATGACCATTTCTAGTTAGCAGTCCCAGTCTCTCATTTACTGTTTGCAGGGGTACAAGCTATTGTTTCCCCACTTGCTCACTTAGGGCATTGCTACTTAACTGTTTCTTCCACCTAAAGGGAATGGCACTTGGGTACTTACTCCAGCTGCTGAAGAACAGGTTCTCAGTTCTTTGTCTCTATTGCATTTTAATAATTCTATGAGAATACAGAAAAATTGGTGATTATTCCAGCATACCTGGCCACATAGTCCAGCTGGGAATTCAGACACATAGATCTATATACAAGAACTATATCTGCACTACACCTACTCCTAATATTCAGCAGCACCCCAACAATACAATCACATGTAAATGGTGCCTTAAGTTCAGCCAGTCTTCACTAGCCATCACTGAGGTGACACCTTAACAAGTCACTGTGAGTTGTTTAACTAATGTTCATTTCATTAAATCCTCTGAAAACAATCATTTCCCCAGTAACTTGGGACTGGTTCTTCCCTTTGTGAAACAGACTTGTGGCAGTTTCAGACTACTGTGATACATCTACCATATGAAATCAAATTGTGAGCTGTATACATATAGTTGGTTTCCCGGCTAAGGTGTAGAGGATTGACATGTGTTGAACCTTAATTAGATGACCTAATACATCTTTTCCATCCCTCAACTCTATAACTCTTTGAAAACTCCTTTCCTCATGAAAATGTATTTTAATTCAGATGAAACCTTCCTAATAGCAGCATGCCTAGAAAGCATAGTAAGGATGATCTTGTGGGTAAGCCACTAAACTGCAATTTGGCAGATAAGACTCAAACTGTAGCTGTGACACAGATTTCTTGTGTGACTTGAGGCAAGACACTTAAGCTCTCTGTGATTCAACTTCTCCATTGTAAAATGAGGATGATGGTATTTATATTCTCCCATGGTTTGTTTATATTATCTATGTATATACATTGTATGCTATTCAGAGCAGGAACTGGTTCATACTATACATATAAGTACACAGCAGGTAGCACAATGGGGCTCTGATCTTGGTTGGGGCCTCCATGTCCAATGGCAATGCTAAATAATGCCAGAAGGGATGCTGCTGAACATGCAAATAGTCAGCTCCAAGAAACAATACTAGCCTGACCCTGCAAAATGCTGAGTATTCCTGCTGAAGCCAATGGGAGTTGAGAATATTGAGCACCTCATGGGATCATGACAGAGGTCTGTAAAATCATGACTGGTGTGGGAAAAGTGAATAAGGAAAAGTTATTTACTTATTCCCACCATATAAGAACTAGGGGTCACCAAATGAATAGGCAGGAAGTTTTTCTTCACTTGGTGCATAATCAACCACTGGAACTCCTTGCCAGAGGATGAGGTGAAGGCTAGGACTTTAACAGGGTTCAAAGAAGAGGTTAGGTTCATCAATGGCTATTAGTCAGGATAGGTAGGAAGGGTGTCCCTAGCGTCTGTCTGGAAATGGGTGACAGGAAAGAGATCACGGGAGGGTTACCTGTTGGGTTTCCTTCCTCTGGGGCATCTGGTATTGGCCACTGTCAGCAGACAGGATTCTGGGATAGATGGACCTTTGGTCTGATCCAGTATGGCTATTCGTACGTTCTTATGATCACGTACAAGATAAGAAAAAATACAAACAATAATAACCAATGTAATGCATAAGAGTGGACACTCGAATGTGAGAGCTATAAAAGCAGAAGCATTAAGTTTCAGACTTTGGAAATTACAAGGCTACCTACCAATGTTCCCTCTAATATTTTCCATCCATGAGCGGAATGAGTTTTGTCTTGTGCACCAATATTGAGGTCATGCGTGCTTGTTTGGATGTGTGCCACATATCATCCAAGTTATTAATATTTTTTATATATTTTTTAAAATGCTCTGGAAGAAAGGATACTAAAATAAGGGATAATTAGCAAAGTGTGTGACTTTAAATGTTTATTTATTTAATGTGAAGTCAAATAAAAAAATTAATGTTGCAAAATTTTCAATAGCCAACTTTCTCTGTTTACAGCCCTCTACTAGACCCTGCCCCAGCTGGGCTTCCTCCTCAATTAAATCTGGTTCTCCTTTCAGAGAACTATGTGAAATGGCTTTTCAGAATAACATTTCTGAACTTGTGTAGAGTATCCTCTGCATTGCACACCTGGACAACAGCTTATTTGGATCAGAGGTGAAGTCAATCCAGTGTCTCCTCATCACTGACCTGAGTTCTTTTTATTTAGACAGTTCTTTTTATTTATTATCAATAAATAGCCAACTTAGAAAATGTAGTTAACCTGGAATGCTTGCTCTTCACACAAGACATAAATCAGAATTAAAGCTCTCTGATGAATCAAATGCATATTTCCCTTGTCTGACTTGATCAACTCATAAGCATTCTTCGAAGCTTAAATGTCTATTAATACAAAAATGTATATGAAAGGTGACAAATAATATTCTTTGCTTTATGCTAGAGTGCACAGGCTGTCCAGCAGTAACTCGGACAGCTCTGTGTCAGGATGGCCTGTACATTCAGGACTCATGAGTAGCTGGACAGGGCAAGTAAATCCTGTGCAGCCTTCCTCCTTCAAACTCTCTAAGGTCCAGTGTACCTTTCTTTTCACACAGAGGTAGCCTGGGACCAAAGCTTGTCCCTACATAGTTGCATAAACCAAGTCTTCTTTCTAGAAGCTCCCTCCCCAGCTTCCGAAATTGCAGAGGGCTGCTGTTTCAAAGGGGAAGTTACAACTGTAGTATTTGAACAAAGAAGAACAGTAAAAACCAGAAACTGGCCAGTTATTAAATATATATAATGGGCCTACTCACCATGTACACTGCTTCCACAGATTGGGGAATGAGTCCCCCAGCTGTACCCAGGGCTCGGAGGGAGACTTGCAAAGTTACCTCACTTGTGTTAAAAAGTCTGTTTACTTTGTGCCTGATTATGTTCAGGTTGCTAGGTTACACTTTTGGTGGCAGCAGCCAAGCCCCCTGCCTTCCTTCTGCCAGTGTTCCATTTCCTCTCCTCCTCCATCCCCCCAAACAGGGCACCCAGCTGCTCTTTACCTGACTAATCTCATTCTCAGTTGCTTTCCATAGTTACATTTCCAGGCTTTCCATGACAGAGGCAGGTAAGATCAACTGGGTGTGTCAAAGTGGGAAAAGCAAATTCCAACACTGTATGTTTGACGCTTAAGCACTCCTGGACCTAAACAAGCCCACAGCCAAACTGCATATGCCTCCTCTAAGACAGATAATCTTTAGAAAGGACTAGGCTACTTGAATTCCTAATGAGATTTGTTTTACATTCTGGTGTTAATTTTCTCTTCTGGGATCAGTGGCATAATACATAGTTCAATTCTGTAGGGGGAAAATGTGTGTCTTGATATCAGGAATGATCTTAAATCATTTCCCTGCTCATTTAAAAACCCCAATGATGCAAAGTGTGATACCTTTTACTCCAGAATTATTAACGCACATATACATTGCATATAAATAGGAAGGCAGATATTTAAACAGGTGAAGCACATTCTGCCCTGGACACCTGCCACTATGGAGATGCTATATCAATTGAACCAAAAAATGCACAAATGATTAATATACCCCACTGCCTTACCTGCATTTATACAAGCTTAGGATAAGATTTACATCAGCTAGCAATCTTTATGCTTCACTTCATGAGATGATAATCAGCTGCAATGAGCAAGACATTCCCTTACCACCTCAACACAAACACGCCACACAGCTATAATATGGGTATTTTCACCTTTCTCTGCAGCATTCATTAGAGGTTCCTTCTAAGGAGAGAACACAGAACTAGACGGAATGTAGATCTTTCTTGTGTTTCTCCTGAAACATTGTTAACCCATTGTATGAATATATATTGACATTCATCTATTTTGCGTGCTACTAGTGTGTTAAAGTACGCCAGTTTGCACCATAGGCTCAGTAATGCATTCTTGCACATTAAGCTTTTATTACATGTACAGTGAAAGCTTTGTTAACCGGCACTCTGTTAACTAGAAAACTTTGTTAAACGGCATAGCCCCCAGCCACAATACTGTCACATCTTCAGTCGCACAGGCCTGGCTTGGTTTACCATGATTAGCTTAACAATTTTTTATTTAAGAAGTACTAATCATCTTTAACTCAAAACAGAAATGTGAGATCAACTGCCTCACACTAAAAAATTATCAATATTAAAAACTTGAGTTTTACTCTTATTGTCCATTGGATTTTTCTAGGTTGATGGGACCCTCAGATAACCGGAATTTTTAGATAACCGGAATGCCCTAATCCCCGAGCATGCTAGATGACACAGGTTTTACTGTTCTTGTAAAGATAAGGCCTTTTTCAGTAGCCATATTATAAGGCCTAACTTGTACTGTCTTCATTTGCAGCCAGACTGAAAGATCAGAAGCCGTTAGCTGAGATATAGGATGTCAGAGCCTCTCCACACATTCTATCTAAATGACATTAATTTAAAATAGTGTAATATCAGGCCGCTAAGAAGGAGACCCTGTCCTAATGGTGTGCAATATCACCAGATAAGGAAACAGATGTTAAGAAGGTTAAAGAAAACTTAGTTTGATAGCATCCTGTCTGACAGGAAACTATTTATTAATAGTTGGGGTTGCAAAATCTTCATTTCATTATTGCTCTGACATTATGTTTTCCACTTCCCTATTGTTCATTTGCGTGATCTCTGTCTGGATCTTTACTTGTTTCTGTCTGTTGTATAAGTGTCATCACTGTCCGCTTCCCAGGGGGTGGGGTGGGGAGGGAGACCAGGGACTGTGCACGTGGGCCTTGCTTACCACAGATCACGCAGCAACCTGTGCACGTGCAAGCACATGCCATGCCATCTTTGGGCAGGTGGCTCCAGCTGCATGCCACACAGGGGCTGTGGCCCAATAGCCACACACGTGTGTGAAGAGACCTGACATGCTCCTGATCCCGGGGTGGGACACAGCAGGATGCCCTCCCTTCACAAGCCTCCTCCAACATATCCCCTCCCACCTCACCCACACTATACACAGCACAGGGGCATGGGTGCGGTCTCGGGGCAGCTCCCACTCCCGGGGATAGCCGGACATTCCGACCATGGCCTCTGTGTAAGCACAGCAGCTCTGACAGTGAAGGACACGGTCTCCCTCACCTTGCGCGGGGCTGGGTTTCACCCACTGTGTCCCCAGGGAGAACTGACCACTTCTCTTCTTTCTCCACGGCCGCACCAGCTGCACGTGCAGGGCGTACCACCCTGCCACATGCTCCCGCACCCGAGGGCTCCACAGGATGACTTACAATATGGCAGGGGTCCCGAGAGCAGCAGCTAGGGGCCCGGCAAGCCCTGACCCGCATAATGGAGCAGCAGGCACAGGAAGAACAGGAGTTCCAGAGGGAGCTGCTCGCCCAAAGTCGTGCCATCTGTACCCATCTGCAGACCCTGGTGCAGAGCGTGCTGCCTCGTGCTGCTCCAGCACCTGCTGCCCCCCCAGCTACCATTCCGCCTCCCACTTCTCCCTCCTCAACCTCCTCACCCTCCTCCTCAATCTCCACATCCCCCACCTCAACCTCCACACCCTTCTCCGCACCACCCCGGGGACGCCGAGGCCCCCGCATCCGCCGTGCTGGGAGATATGTGGCCTGATGAGACCCCCACCCCTGAGCGCTGAGCTTCCCCCTTCCATCTCCCTCCTCCCAGTTTTCCCCCTTCCCTCTCCCACCCTTTCTCCTCCCCTCTCCCGCCTCCTTTCCTCAGTCTCCCCGGAGTTTCATTCCCCTCCCCAGTTTTGTTAAATAAAGACAGTTCGTGTTTATGAAAAAACGTGTCTTTTATTTGACATCAGGAAGGGGGGCTAGGAGGGGTAAGTGGAAGGACGTGAGGGAAAATGGGGCATGAACCCCTGGTGGAAAGGACCGGGTGACTCTGAGGGCTCCTCGGGGTGGACGCTCTCCCGCAGGGCCTCCTGGATCCTGACAGCCCCCCGATGGACATCTCAGATGGCAGCCTGCAGCAAGTGCAGCTGGGTTGATGGCAATCACCCCATGAGATGCACCGGCGTGCCCAGAGGCAGCTCTGGCTCCATGTGGCCGAGTGCTGCAGTGTCCCAAGTGTGGGCACTCAGGGCACTCCAAGGTAGGACTGCTTTGCTGTCCCTCATTGAGGTAGACAAGGAAGTGGGGAACCCTGAGAACTGTCTGCCTGGGGTGGGGGTAGGGTCCCTTTAAGCACAGAGCTCAATTAGCCTCAGGCAGCAGCCCCACACACTAAGTCCTAACCTGATGCCCTGCCGGCACTGGTTCCGGCCAGCCTTAACTTCGGTTCAGGGTCCACTCAGTGTGGACACGCTATTTAGAAATAGTAAAACGCTATTTCAAAATAGTTTTTGTGTATTGATGTGTTATTTCGAATTAGCTTAATTCAAATGAACTATTTTGAATTAAGTTAACTCTGTAGTGTAGACAAATTAACGCTGTAGTGTAGACATACCCTCAGAGGGGTAGCTGTGTTAGTCTTTAAAAACAATGAGCAGTCCTGTGGCACCTTAGGTTATAACTCACTTTATTCCAAAATAAGAAAGTCCATGTTTATACTACAAGCTGTTATTTTAATATAATGTCAAAATAATGTCAAGCTGGAGGGCTTCTTACTTAACTCCTGTAACCCTGTTGTATGAGGAGTAAGGGAAGTCGAAGGAAGAGTGCTCTTTCTTGGACTTCCTGCTGTGTAAATAACATCAAAAATTGAAATAAGCTATTTCAACTTAAGCTACACAATTGATGTAGCTCAAGTTGTGTAGCTTATTTCGGCTTTCGCCCTGGTATGTAGATGTACCCTGAGAGACTAAGGGTATGTCTACACTGCACAGCTATTTTGGGAAACTGGCGGTATCCTGAAATAGCTTCCCCATGTCTACACAAGCCACCTGTTATTTCAAAATATTTTTCAAAATAATGGGCATGCTATTTTGGCATCCCGATGACCCTCGTTCCACTAAAGGTAAGGGATGTCTTGAAATAGCACGTTATTTCGAAATTTGGTGCTGTGTAGAGGCACTACATTTCAAAATAAGCTATTTCAAAATAGATTGGAAATAAGATATGCAATCTGCGTAGTGGAAATTGTGTATCTTATTTTGAGTTTGGGGTGCACCTCAAGTTTACCACTGCTTCAGACACTTCCCCACTCCCCCACTACCTTCTTCAACATGGGTACAAAATAACTTAGTCCATCTGCATCTAGAAAGCCGGCAGTTATTTCGAAATAATGTTGAAATACTGTCAAGCTGGAGGGCTTTTATTCCGACTCCTGTAACCCTCATTGTACTAGGAGTAAGGAAGAGTGCTCTGTTTAGAAATGAGTGCTGGAAAAAAGCTATTTTGAAATAAGCCATGCAATTGGCGTACTTCAGCAGCTCTCAGGCTATGTCTAGACTGCAGGCTTCTTTCAGAAGAAGCTTTTCTGAAAGAGCTTTTTTAAAAAAAGGCTTCATAGAAAGAGGTTTACCAATGTCGGGAAAACCCCTTTGTTCTTTTGATTTTTTTTCCGAAAAAACGTGATTGCAGTGTGGACACAAGTGAAGTTTTTTTGGAAAAACGTCCATTTCCAAAAAAACTCTGCAGTTGGTACTGCATGGTGCTGCATGGTACTGTATATGAGCTATTATAGGTTATTGTGTGATGATATAGATTTCCTCTCTAAAGTAGAACAAAGAAATAGTCATAATTTGATTCCTCATATGCCAGGTTCAATTGTGTCCCAAGAGTAAAATTTCAGATAATTGTTTAGTCAGTTGCAGATGCACAGTGAAAGCTTGTTTTTGTAAATCTACCAAGTTTCTTAAAAGGGCAGTTTAGAGAAGCACAATACAAATAGTGAATCTTTGTTTCACATAAATTGGTGGCATAGTGGTTAATATTGATGGTCTTACAATAAATGAAGTTTTCCATGCAGCTGAGCTTTTTTAAGAGGAAGGATAATATTATGTTTAAGCCCTAGACTGAGTCTTAAGAGAAAGGGCTTTAATTTCCTGCTCTGCCATTTATTTCTTGTATGATTAAGGGCAAATCACTTAATCTATGATTCAATTCCCCATTTGTAAAATGGGAATAGCAAAGCTTCTTTTCTCCAAGCTCTCTAAGGCTGGGACTGCCTTACTGTGTACGTATGGCATCTAGACAAATCTCAGTTGGAATCTCGAGATTGCAACTTAGTTGTGCCACCAGTTTTGTTACCGGTAAGTGTTGCTTTAGCATGGCAGATGGGCCTTCCAGATTCTTTCCTTTTCAACTGCTTAAGAAAACTATTATCTGCTATCACTGGTAAATATTGCCATCTTCAAGCCTCCAGGGGATCATGTGAAGATTTGAATTCCTTGTGTTTTTTTACACAAAGGTTCACGGCCTCTGACAACTTATGTATAGTGACTGAACTCATTGGCTGAAGGGTTGCTGTGGGTAAGGAAGGATGGATTAACTTGAAGTAAGAGGTTAGACTCCAGTAGCAACATGCTCCAGGCGATTTCTGAGAGATAGGCAAAAACGGGGACATTTGAATGTGGGTCACACTTATCTAAATATTTAAATTTGGGGATATTTCAGGTAGAAATATTTGTCTGTTTGTATGACGGACAATAGATCTGCTTTTCTCTCTGAGTAAAAGAGGGAGTTCCTGCAGCCACTTAAGGCTATGTCTACACTACTGTTTGTGTTGGTAAAACTTTTCTTGGTTAAGGGTGTGAAAAAATACACACACATACACACTTTGGCATAAGTTTCATTGACAAAAGCGCTGGTGTGTACATGGTTATGTCAGCAGGAGATGCTCTTCTGCTAACATAGTTACCACTACTCATTGGGAGTGGTTTAATTATCCTGACAGGAAAGCTCTCTCTTGTTGATATAGAGCATCCACGCGGGAGTCCTTACAGCAGCACAGCTGCAGCAGTACAGCCTTGCCACTGAACATTAAAAAGCTTTAAACCCAGTTACAGAAATTCTTGCTCTCCTGGGATATTCTGAAGTCTGAGAAGCATGAGTCACTAGTCCAACATCCACTGCTTTTTATGGATATTTTCACAGTACAACAAGTTGATAAGATTGACATGTCATATACAATTTGAAAGCATGTTAAGTGGAAGGGTATGTCTACACTACAAAGTTAATTCGAACTAACAGACGTTAGTTCGAATTAACTTTAATAGGCGCTACACATACAAACCGCTAGTTCGAACTTAATTCAAGCTAGTGGAGCGCTTAATTCGAACTAGGTAAACCTCATTCTATGAGGACTAACGCCTAGTTCGAATTAAGTAGTTTGAATTAAAGACGGTGTAGCCACTTTATTCGAACTAGTGGGAGGCTAGCCCTCCCCAGCTTGCCCTGGTGGCCACTCTGGACACCACCAGGGAAACTCTTCTGCCCCCCTCCCGGCCCCGGAGCCCTTAAAGGGGCACGGGCTGGCTACGGTGCCCGTGCCAGGTGCAAGCCTGCCAGCACCCAGCCAGCAGACCCTGCACCTGGCACGGCATGAACCAGCCACCCGCTGCCACCCAACCCTCCGCCTCTTCCCGGGACCAGGCTGGTGGCTCCCAGGAGCCTACCCGGGGCCGCAAGAGGTGGGCGCCCGCCTGGTCTAGTGCCGAGATCATGGACCTCATCCATGACCTCCGCACTAGGCACAGGAAAGTGGCCGTCTAGGGCAGGAGAGCTGCCAGCCTGGCCACCCAGGAGCAGGTTTGCATGAAAATCAGGGTGGTCCACTGAGACCCCTGTCCCTGAGCTTAGAACGGCCGTACTGGGTCAGACCAAAGGTCCATCTAGCCCAGTAGTCTGCCGACAGCGGCCAACACCAGCTACCCTGGAGGGGATAGACCGAAGACAATGACCAAGCCATTTGTCTCGTGCCATCCATCTCCAGCCTTCCAAAACAAAGGCCAGGGACACCATTTCTATCCCCTTGCTAATACCACTCCATGGACCCAGCCTCCATGAATTTATCTAACTTATCTTTAAACTCTGTTATAGTTCTAGCCTTCACAGCAAGGAGTTCCACAGGTTTACTATTTGCTTTGTGAAGAAGAACTTTCTGTTACTAGTTTGAAGCCTGCTACCCATTCATTTCATTTGGTGTCCTCTAGTCCTTCTATTATGGGAACTAATGAAGAACTTTTCTTTATGCACCCTCTCCACACCACTCATGCTTTTATAGACCTCTATCATATCCCCCCTCAGTCTCCTCTTTTCTAAGCTGAAAAGTCCCAGTCTCTTTAGCCTCTCTTCATATGGGACCTGTTCCAAACCCCTGATCATTTTAGTTGCCCTCCCCGATCCCACCCTCTCTCTTCCCCTCTCCCACCTCCTTTTCCCAGTCTCCCCGAGTTTTGTTCAATAAAGAGAGTTTCTATTTTTGAACACGTGTCCTTTATTTTGTACATCAGGAAGGGGGGCTAGGGAGGGGTAAGTGGAAGGAGGTGAGGGAGGAATGGGGTACAAGCCCCTGATGGGGAGGACTGGGGTGGCTCTGCGGGCTCCTCGGGTGGAAGCTCTCCTGCAGCCCCCCGATTGACTCCCCCCCCGAGATGGCAGCCTGCGGCAAGTGCAGCCAGGCTGATGGCCGAGTGCTGTGATGTGCCGAGTGTGGGCATTCAGGGCACTCCAAGCCAGGACTGCTTTGCTGTCCCTTATCGAGTTAGACAAGCGAGCGGGGAACCCTGAGAACTGTCTGTCCGGGGTAGGGAGTCGGGTCCCTTTACCCACAGCCCTCAGCTAGCCTGAGACAGCAGCGCCACGCTCTAAGTCCTAATCTGATGCCCTGCCGGCACTGCTTCCGGCCATCCTTAACCTCGGTTAAGGGTCCACTCAATGTGGACATGCTAGTTCGAATTAGCAAAACGCTAATTCGAACTAGTTTTTAGGTCTAGATGCACTAGTTCGAATTAGCTTAGTTCGAATTAACTAATTCGAATTAAGTTAGTTCGAATTAGTGCTGTAGTGTAGACATACCCGAATCCTTTAAGCACCTCTGGAAATGTAAAGAGCGTCAAAGACAACAGTTTACAGGCACAAGATTAATGTAATCAACATAGACATGCTTGATGCTATAAGTGCCTTCTCTTAAAAGTAGCTTGAGCATAAACATTCATTTAATTTAGGAGCTATAGAGCAGTGGTTCCCAAACTTTTTGGCATCACGCCCCCTTTTTGATTTTTGAGAAACCCTCACGCACCCCCCAATAGCAGCAAAACTTGTGGAGCAAAAAAGAAAAAAAAAGAACTGACCGGGGCCAAAAAACAGCAAAACTTAGGGGGGGGAGATTAACGGGGGGAAGGGGAGTTGCCTTGCGCACCCCCTGGAATTTCTTCATGCCCCCCCAAGAGGGCATGCCCTCCAGTTTGGGAACCCATGCAATGGAGCTTGACAAATTTGCTTCTGGACTATTGAGACTGTTTTCTGTCAGATCTTTTTCCTGTAGCTATATCAGCAACAGCAATTAACCACATTTTAAGAAAGTGATCTTTCCTAGTGATCACCTACAATTTAGCTGCAAATGCTATCCAATTATATCTAGGAAGCCTTATTGTTTTCTTCTGTGCATGAGTCATAGCTGCTCTGTTGGGAAATGGGGCCAGTATTCTTTGCAGTCTATCCTACAACCTATTTTGTAGCTGAGAATCTGTGCTTTGTGTTTATCTGTATGGGTATGTCTACACTACCCCGCTAGTTCGAACTAGCGGGGTAATGTATGCATACCGCACTTGCTAATGAAGCCCGGGATTTGAATTTCCTGGGCTTCATTAGCATAAGCGGGGAGCCGCCATTTTTAAATCCCCGCTGCTTCGAACCCCGTGCAGCGCGGCTACACGGGGCTCGAACTAGGTAGTTCGGACTAGGTTCCTATTCCGAACTACCGTTACTCCTCGTGAAACTTCAAAGTAGGAATAAGACCCTCCGGAAAAGGGCACTTTTTCTGGAGGATCGGGGCCAGTGTAGACGCTCTTTTCCGGCTTTTTTAAAAGCCGGAAAAAAGTGGCGGACATTTTTATTTAAATGCCGCGGGGGATATTTAAATCCCCCGCGGATTTCCCTACGACGACTGGTGAAATTTACATGCCCCTTCCGGAAAAGGGGCCAGTGTAGACGTAGCCATATAGTTTGTATTGTTAAGAGTTTTCAGATAACTATGTTACATTTAGCGAGTTTTGTAATACTTTGTTACTTTAGATCATTGAAGGTTTGCCCTGTTGTATTAAAATGTCTAAGTCTGTTATGAGTTGATGGTCGCAGTTTCAGCTTACCATTTCATAACAGACCATCAAGGAGGGGAAATGTTAACCCTGAACAGTGCACTATATGGACTATATAACTAACATCTATAAGATGATAGATTCAAAATGGAGTTTGTGGACTGAGGGATAATTCAAAATGGGAACCTGAAAAGCTTTTGCCGCCAAAATTACCATCTGCACATGGCACATGGCTGTGCACACTGCACCACAGTGCTGCACACAGTGCGAAAGTTTGCACCCGACTCTAGTTTTGCACCCAGCACTAAACCCTGCTTTGCAGTAGAGACACTTAGAGTTTTCCCACCTCGAACTTTATAAAACCCAGAATCCTGAGGAGATCGGGTCGGCAGTTTTACTACACCATCGTGGAAGAAGGAGACCTCTAGTCAGAAGACCGTGGTGAAGGCCCAGTCGAGCTGACAGATCTATCCATTCCATTCCTGCCTCCCTCAGGGTGCTTCGGCCCACACAGTGGCAATAATAGTGAGCCTTGGCTACCTGATTGCTCCCTACATATAATCAGAGCAGGCCCCATTAAATTTCATTTACTAGTGCGCCTTTGCTGGTAACATACCCTTGAGTTAGGTTGAAGCTCTAAGGGAGGAACTCCAGGGAGATCACAGCAGAGACCATCTATACTGGTGGTGTATCTTCCCCTTCCCTCATCACAGCTTCTATGGTGGTCCGGTGCTGACAGCAGCATAGATGGAAACCCACATCCTCCCCTCAGCAGCTGCGCAGGTCTTTAAATCCTTTCTATGGTGTGAAACTCTGAGGTGATAGAATGTTCTGGTTGGGCGGGTGTGATGTTGTGGGGGTTTTGTCTGCTCTTGTAATCCTGTGTTCACTCTGGTTTTGCATTCACTCTTTGCTTTGTTGTGCTTTATGTGATCCCTACTATCTCATGCTGGTCTACAGTGATTCTGTGGGTGCAGTGCCCAGCAAGGGGATGGGATCTCTGGGAGAGAACTCCTGAGGGAAAGCACATTGGGAATGGCCCAGGCTGGCCTGACACCTGAACTAGGTGGAGGATTCAGTCAGGTGACCCTTTGCCCGAGAATCTGAACAAAGCAGGTGGAAGGGCAGCCTGGAAATAGGGTGACCAGTTGCTGTGAGTGTGAGGTTAGTTTTTCGGCTGGCTAGAGTAGAAGGGAGCCTAGCTGGCGTGAGGGGTCCTTAGGTCAAAAGTTCACTGTCTCCATTTTGACTGGTTTTTACATTAACTCCTTTAGTCCCAACATTTCGATGAAACTAGAGACAATGAAATCAATTTAAAAGGGAAACAGAAGATTACCGTTGAGACCATCAGTGTTGTTTGTGACACAATAATAGTGCAATTGCAGAGTAGGGGTGAATCTCTAAGGAAAAACCTTGATTTATTTTGCCTGTTTTTTGACAGACATATGGCTAAAGATACTAAAAGCAACTACAGTAAGGAATTAAGTAAATTCTACCTAGAAGACATAGACCCACATTTTTGTGAAGGTGAAGTGAAACATTTCATTCATTTTATCGAAAATGATGAGGACTGTGCTTCAAGATCATTGGTTGATTTGTGTAGACTTGTACATGACGCAATCTTTCCAAATGTAGAAACCATTCTGAAAGTATTTTTCACAATACCTGTCACAAATGCTTCCGGTGAATATTCTTTTTCTGTATAGAAATGAGTTAAAATTATTTGTGAAATGTGATCAGTCAGGAACATTTGATTAGTTCAGCAATATTGACAATTGAAAGTGCCTCTTTACAAAATATTACTTACAATGACTTAATTGACAATTTTGTAAAGAAAAAGAGTAGAAAGAAAGCTATCTGAATAATTTTTTTTCTAATTGAACAAGTTTCTTTAGAGGAAGTTAACTTTTACTTTTCCATTCATGCATCATCTATACATTTTATTTTTACACATTTTTCATGTTTGCTTCATGCAAATACAAGCTTTCATCTAGACCAGAAGTTTTCAAACTGTGGTCCGAGAACTCCATTCAGGTGAACTGAGGAAAGGTTATTATGTGGATCTATCTATCTATCTATCTATCTATCTATCTATCTATCTATCTATCTATCTATCTATCTATCTATCTATCTATCTATCTATCTAATCTATCTATCTATCTATCTATCTATCTATCTATCTATCTATCTATCTATCTATCTATCTATCTATCTATCTATCTATCTATCTATCTATCTATCTATCTATCTATCTATCTATCTATCTATCTATCTATCTATCTATCTATCTATCTATCTATCTATCTATCTATCTATCTATCATCTATCTATCTATCTATCTATCTATCTATCTATCTATCTATCTATCTCACTCTTATCCAAAGCACTTTACAATAGTTAGCTCATGATACAAACAATATTTGGAAAGATCATTAAGTGGTCCACTAAGACCCTGTGGAAAAAAATGTTAGACTACAAAAAACATCAAGGTACCTCACTTTATTTTCATTTACTTCTTATTACTTATAATATAGGAGGAGGATAAAGAAAAAGGAATGAAAAATGGGAAGGCAGGAAGAGTGATTTAACTCTAAATCTGCCACTGGGTTCCTCTGCTTTCTTCATTGTGCACAGCACTTTATACCTTGGTGTATTGCACCTGGCATCTGTACCTGCCCTTCACAGGGCCCAGACTGCAGTTTGTCCAAAATCTGCTGGGCCCAGCTGGGGCAGAGTTACGACGAAGGTGTGTTTGGGAGATGCTGTGATCATTATATGGGGTGAGGCAGTTATGAGATTGTTTGTTTTCCTGAGGCTTATGCTCCCCATGGCTAATGCAATGCTCTGTCTACTGTGAAGTTACAGTTCTCTCCACTCAGGAAGGAAACAATCCATAGGACTTAAACCATCAGCGTATGTCTACACTACAGAGTTTTTTTGGAAAAACAGTAGTTTTTCCGAAAAAACTTCAATTACGTCCAACTGCAATTGCGTTCTTTCAAAAGAAAATTGAAAGAACAGAGGGACTTTTCCTACAGTGGTAATCCTCTTTCTAGGAGGATTACCAGTGCATGTCCTTCCTGGTCCCCTGATCCTCCTTTCACTCTGCCCAGGAGACCAGGAAGGACATGCACTGGCAGCAATGGAAAACCACAAGCCCCCCACAGCACTGGAAGGGAAAGCTTCTCTGCCCCTCAGGTAGGCTCTTGAGTAGGGTGGGAGGGGAGCTATTTCCATCCTGTTTGTGACCCAACCCTGCAGATCCCCAGACAGGGGCACTTCACATCCTCTTCTTATGCTGCCCCTACCCTACCCCTGTCCCCAGCGAGTGTTGGGGGCTGCTCTGCCCCTTAGGCACCCGCCTCTGTTAAGCCACCTATCTGGCCCCCAATCCCTGGCTCTTGAAGGTAATGCCTTATATGTTAGGCCACTGTGTTGCACAGGGAACACTGCAACGATTAATTTACTCTGATTAAAGTGAACTTAAGCTCATGCTGACTATCTGGTTATTATATCATCCCGGTTTCAGAAGCGAGATTCGCCCGAGACCGTATCTATCACTGGTGGAGTTTTGAAATAATAGACAGACTCTCAAGTTTGGGGCCAGATCATATATTGTAAATGAATTTAGGTAGCATACACAAAATATTGAACAGCAACTTGTGAACCAGCCCTAACCCAGAAAAGAAAGGAGATAGTAAAGTCCCTTAAACAATAGGTATATACATTACAATTACTCAGTCGGTTGATAATGCAGCCGTTGCTCACAACCTCTACACTTTGGCTAATGGAAAGCCTCAATGGAGGAACGGTGAAAAGATCCCTTGAGCTCAGTCACCAGGTCTTAAGACACTGGTATGTCTTAGGATCCTCGGCTCCTCGGGTAGCAGTCACACACAGGAATCATGGGAAAGCGACTGTTCAGCACGCTCACGGCAATCCAGAGGCAATAACGATGATGGCCTAGCTGCCACTACTCCTGGCCTAATACCTCAATGCGGGAATATACCATGCGCAGGTGGCCACAGAAATAGCCAGCTAGTTAAACACTTGCTGCTATACTCCAGATGATAACAATTGATCAATCAACCTCACACACACTCATACCAAACCTAATAGACAGTCTTGAGTAGACAGACAAGACAACAGACTAGCTCCACACAATCTGGTAGGTACGAATCCACAGAAGGAACAAACCCGAACCTTTCAAAACAAGGAGGTTTTATTGCCTCTAAGGCGGGAAAATCTGAGGAGGGCTGAGTGCACATCTTTGGTTACATGTGCACATAGGTTACCTAGGGTGGTGTGCAGATCTGAGGTGCGAAGTGCATAATGGGTGGTGTGCATAGCCTTATAGTGTCATGTGCACACTGTTAGGATGGGGTACACAGACTAGTAATGAGTGCAAGGTGTAGATTAGATGGGAAACTCTGAGTCGGGAAACCCTGACCTTTGCCTTTCACCTAAAATAGAACCCATTGTGACTCCATTTTGTATTTATTACCACATTATCATACACATTTCAAAATCCATGGTAACAACTGGGACCTACCCCACTCTAAGTACCCTTTGTTTTTTTATGTCATTAGGATGTGGATTGTAGCAGACCATCCAGCCAACATCTTTGTTGAAGGAATCAAACTTGTAAATGAAATTAAATTCTATAGCTGATGCCTTATCCTCCCTCCCTTCTGCCAATGCCAGCTCTAGGAAGGCTGGTGGTAGGACTCAAACCCACAACCCCAGGCTCTGGAGGCTGATGCCTTATCCTCCCTACTTTCAACTGATGCCAATGCCCCACTTTGAGGTGCTGGTGGTGGCCGCCCAGCTGTTCTAGGGTCAAGAGTGGGACTTGAACCCACAATTCCAAATTTGTGGAACTGTGTCAAATTGTATCAGATCAGGGATGGTAAGAAAACTGGATACTCCTCTCAATGAAATACCACCTTTAGCTGGGGGTGGCTACACAATATGGCTATTCAGTTGTCTTGTAAGAATGAATAATAGAGGTGTAAGGGATCAACCCAAATACCACTGACCTGACCTATTTCTGCACACAGGTGATTACTGCTGTGGAAAAGCTGTACCATGTCAGCCATGTAACCTGGAAACTGGGTTAGATGCTCTTTAGCTGTAAAGATTAGCTTAACTTATTACTTCTAAAAACTCACTTGTGGCTTCTCTCTGGACAATTTATCACTGTTACTGTTTATGGCTGGAATTAGTCTGCAGTGCAGGGGGTAATGATTTTTCTTTTCATTGTGTGATCATAGAGAGTTTAGAAAAAATGTCTTGCTGAGATGAGGGTGGAGAGGCGATTCTGAGACTGATGACTATTTGTATTAAATAGCAGTGGAAAAAGTATCTCAATCAATAGTCTATAACAATTTGAACCCAGGTGTTAGAGCTTCATAATTAACAAGGTTCTGAGCTCCAGGGTCTTAGAACAAAGGATCATGGGGTCCACCTGCATCAGCCTAAGAACCCCTCCCTTTTCACCCGCAATTGATTCCTCGAGTATACAAAAGGTAATATGGAGAAACTGCACATAAATGTCAAACTAACTGTCTGATCTTTCTTTGCACCTCCCTGTAAAGAATCTTGAACGCGGCAGGACCACTGTGGTTTCATTTGGGTAAACAGGACAGGATTAAGAACAGGACTTTAGGGGCTCTGGCCCAATTCCCAGGGCTGGGTCGCGGGCGGTCTCTAAAAACATCTCCTGGCTGCCCAAAGTCCAGATTTTTTTGTGAGGTCCCTTTAGCTCAGGCCCCTGGACTGCAGGCACTGAAGCCCCTGTGTGTTATCCAGCTCTGCCCGGCCATGAGGGAAGAGGGAGGCAGCTACACTTGCTGCCATCCCCCGCCCCTGGATCTGCTGGAGCTGCATCACCATGAGCACCAGCGGAAGCTCCATACCCACGCTGCCCTTGCCCGCAGCCACTACCTCCGCAGCTCCTATTGATTGGGAATCCTGGCCAATGGGAGCTGTGGGGGGCACTGCCTGCAGGCAAGCGCATGGCAGCATGGGCCACCTGGAGAGCTGCTTCAGGTAAGCGCCCTGCACCCTAAACCCCTGCCCAATCTCTGAGTCCCTTCCTGCACTCTTAAGTCCCTACTTCCTTGCTAGACCCCACAACCCAACCCTGAGCCAAGTCTGGCACCCTAACTCCCTCCCAGACCCAGCACTTCCACCCTATCTCCTCTCTTGAGGCCTCCCTCACACTTCAAAACCCTTGGCTCCAGACTGGGGCCCCCTTCTGCACCCAAAACAGCTCCTCCCCAGCCCCACCAGAAGCCTGCACCCCCAGTTGGAGCCCTCACCCCTCACAGATCCACCCTTCTACCTCAACCCACAGCCTTCTCTTGCACTGACAGCCCCTCATTCTTGGCCCCACCCCAGAGTTTTGGGGTCCCACAAAATCTAGTAGCCCCAGCTCCCAGAAGAGTTAATCCAGCTGTATGGATGAGTGCCCAGAACATAGGATAGCAAACACAGAGAAGCCAAAGATTTTCAGGTTTGCAATCCAATGTATAGAAGAAATCTTTTTTGGGGGATGGGGGGGGGGGGGGGACAGTGTAGGTGGAGCCATAACAATACAAATCCACGAGCAGTTCCACCTGTAGAACAGAGTGGCCATGCTGTTGTGCCATGATCTAGGACCCACTTCATGGTCTGGTTACTCAGGCAGGGTTCTGAGAAGAGAATTTGGTTTTGCTATTAATTATGATAGTGCCAAGAGGACCTGAGTGGGGGATTCAGGACTCCATTGGTTTATATACCGAATACCACATAATAAAGAATTCCTGGCCTGGACATTTCACAATCCAAGTATGTTTACATTCTGCCCTGAAAGACTGAGGGAAAGCCTCTTACTGTTATTGAAGCTCTAAAGAAATCATTGGGGAAATTTACAGTGCCACACTTTGAAGACAAGAGTCATAAATGTGGCATCATTATAAATTCAGGACCATAATACAATTTTTGCAACAATCTAAGCATATATTTCTAATCACAGTGTTTGTCTCCAGAATCCTGTGCTTTCATGTCAGTGATATTAATGTCTCCAATACCATCAAGAAGAGAATGTGCTTTTATCAGCAGAAAAAGTTGAAAACTTGGAGTACAACGTAAAGGCTCAAAAATCAGAAGGTAAATAAGAAGATCCCCAACTCTATTATTTGAAAAAAAACTTTGTGATTTTTTGAGGGCTTTACTCATGAATTTTGAATGCTTGGGGTTGACAGTGGTAATATTCTCATCAACTGTATAGCAATATAGTGGAAAAAAACAATGGCAAAGAGACAAGTAAATCTAAACCCAATTCTCTTTCTCCATCATCAATCTACTGCAATTTTCATGGCTCATCAAGGCCTGACATTTCATTAAACAATGCTTGCTGCTGAGCACCATGGACATCTTAAGGTTTTGAACCCTTTTTTCTTCTTCTACCTTCATCTCCGCACTTAATCATTTTGCAAATTTTTAATGTGTGTATTTTAAAATGCTTTGTCAGTGTTTTTCTCCTGTTGTATATTTGCACTTGTCAGATTGTTAAAACCAAAGCCAGAAAACTTCTCTTGAGTAGAGTTATATGTGGCTCTGGGAAACTGAGCAGAGTTTTTTTTTTTAAATCAGGAACTAGACTTATACCTATTTTGTCTTTTTCTGGTACATGGTTATAATCTGTAACCCAACTCAGATCTTAAATTCTGAGGAAATATTAAAATTTATTATGACCTTTTTAATTTCTGGGGACTTTAAATATAAATATTTGATTTAGCTGAATGTTGTATTTCTTTTTCATACATTTTTGGATGAGAGCACTTTGATTGCCTCTTGAGTCCAGAAGGGTGGCAAATGGAGGAAAGCATCAACCTTTTAAAAAACCCATCTGTTGCTGTTTTAATCACTCACCAGATAATGTTACTGAAATAGGTGGAACACAAAGTGTGCTACTACAGAAAATAACTATAATAGTCTGTTTGTTTATTTATAAATCAACCACCAATCAGTTGGAAGATTGTAGTTAAACAGGTTAGGGTAGTGGTGTTAGTCTCTAATTCAGGGTTTCCCAACCTATGGGTCGGGACCCAAATATGGGTCTCCATTACATTTCAAATGGGTCACCAAGTGTCTCCCCAGGTGACTCCTCCCCCTGTTTTTGAATTGCATTGGGTCACAAAGTCTTCCTGACTTGTCAAAATGAGTCCCCATGTGGAAAAGGTTGGGAACCACTGCTCTAACTGAAAAAACTTAAAAAACAACAAATAGTCTTGCAGCACCTTAAAGACTAACAAAAATGTAGATGGTATCTTGAACTTTTGTGGGCTTTTGAAAGTCACCATATTATTTCAAACCAATTTCAAAAGCTGTGACGGGGAAGCTACAGAACTTAATTTCATTTACAGGTTTGATTCCTACAACAGGGCTGTGTCTACACTGCACCCCTTTTCCGGAAAAGGGATGCAGATGAGACAAGTCGAATTTAATATCCTCCGCTTCATTTGTATAAACATGGCTGCCACTTTTTTCCGGCTCGGGGCTTTGCCGGAGAAAAGCGCCAGTCTAGACGGGATCTTTCGGAAAATAAACCCTTTTCCGAAAGATCCCTTATTCCTGATTTTAAGAGGAATAAGGGATCTTTCGGAAAAGGGTTTATTTTCCGAAAGATCCCGTCTAGACTGGCGCTTTTCTCCGGCAAAGCCCCGAGCCGGAAAAAAGCGGCAGCCATGTTTATACAAATGAAGTGGGGGATATTTAAATCCCCCGCTTCATTTGCAATTCCAACTTGTCTCATCTGCATCCCTTTTCCGGAAGAGGGGTGCAGTGTAGACACAGCCCAGAAGTCTGAACAAAGATGTTGGCTGGATGGCCTGATACATTCCACATCCTAATGGCATAAAAAACACCAAAGGGTACTTACAGTGAGTACTAAGTGCTCTTTTCAGTTTCATTTAGCATGGACTTTCTATTGACAATTTCTTTCCCCCTTTTTCCTTCTCTCCCCTAAGCCTCTCTCTGCTACTTATTTGAAAACTGGGTCTCTTAAATTCCATTCATCTGAAGAAGTGGATTGTGCCCACAAAAGCTCATGATACTATCTACATTTTTGTTAGTCTCTAAGGGTACGTCTACACTACAGCGCTAGTTCGAACTAACTTAGTTCGAATTAGTTAATTCGAACTAAGCTAGTTCGAACTAACGCATCTAGAACTAAAAACTAGTTCGAACTAGCGTTTTGCTAGTTCGAACTAGTAAGTCCACATTGAGTGGACTCTGAACAGGGCTTAAGGATGGCCGGAAGCAGTGCCGGCAGGGCATAAAAGGAGGACTTAGAGCATGGAGATGCTGTCTCAGGCTAGCCGAGGGCTGCGCTTAAAGGGTCCCGACCCCCACCCCGGACACACAGTTCTAAGGGGTGCCCCGCTTGCAAAGAAGTTCTGGCTTGGAGTGCCCTGAGTGCCCACACTGGGCACATCACACCACTCGGCCATCAGCCCGGCTGCACTTGCCGCAGGCTGCCATCTGCGGAGAGGGAGTAATTGGGGGGCTGCAGGAGAGCTTCCACCCCCAGAAGCCCGCAGAGCCAGCCCAGTCCTCCCCATCGGGGGCTCGTACCCCATTCCTCCCTCACCTCCTTCCACTTACCCTTCCTTAGCCCCCCTTCTTATTGATGTACAAAATAAAGATAACGTTTCTTCCAACATTGACTCTGTCTTTATTGAAAAAAAACTGGGGGAGACTGGGAAAAGGAGGTGGGAGAGGGGAAGAGAAAGGCTGGGAGAGGGGAGGGCAACTAACATGATCAGGGGTTGGGAACAGGTCCCATATGAAGAGAGGCTACAGAGACTGGGACTTCTCAGCTTAGAAAAGAGGAGACGGAGGGGGGACAGGATAGAGGGCTCTAAAAGCAGGAGTTGGGTGGAGAGGGTGCATACAGAAAAGCTCTTCATTAGTTCCCATAAAGAAGGACTAGAGGACACCAAAGGAAAGGAATGGGTAGCAGGCTTGAAACTAGTAAGAGAAAGTTGTTCTTCTTCAGAAAGCAAATAGTTAACCTGTGGAACTCCTTGCTGCAGGAGGCTGTGAAGGCTACAACTAGAACAGAGTTTAAAGGGAAGTGAGATAAAGTGATGGAGGTTGGGTCCATGGAGTCCTATTAGCCAGAGGGTAGGAGTGGTGTCCCTGCCCAAAGTTTGTGGAAGGCTGGAGAGGGATGGCACGAGACAAATGGCTTGGTCATTGTCTTCGGTCCATCCCCTCCAGGGTCCCTAGGGTTGGCCGCTGTTGGCAGACAGGCTACTGGGCTAGATGGACCTTTGGTCTGACCCAGTACGGCCATTGTAAGCTCAGGGCTCAGGGTCGGGGGTCTCAGTGGACCCCCTTGATTTTCATGCACACCTGGTCCTGGGTGGCCAGGCTGGCAGCTCTCCTGCCCTAGACGGCCACTTTCCTGTGCCTAGTGAGGAGATCGTGGACGAGGTCCACGATGTCCGCACTAGCCCAGGAAGGTGCCCGCCTCTTGCGGTCCAGGGCAAGCTCCCGGGAGCCACCAGCCTGGTCCCGGCAAGAGGGGGTGGGCTGGGGGGCATCGGGTGGGTGGCTCTGTGCCGTGCCAGGTGCAGGGTCTGCTAGCTGGGTGCTGGCAGGCTTGCACCTGGCACGGGCACCGTAGCCAGCCCGTGCCCCTTTAAGGGGTCCGGGGCCGGGAGGGGGGCATAGAGTTTCCCTGGTGTTGGCCAGAGTGGCCACCAGGGAAACCTGGGGAGGGCTAGCCTCCCACTAGTTCGAACTAAAGGGCTACACAGCCCTTAGTTCGAACTAGCTAGTTCGAACTAGGCGTTAGTCCTCGTAAAATGAGGTTTTCCTAGTTCGAACTAAGCGCTCCGCTAGTTCGATTCAAATTCGAACTAGCGGAGCGCTAGTGTAGCGCCTATTAAAGTTAGTTCGAACTAACGTCCGTTAGTTCGAACTAACTTTGTAGTGTAGACATACCCTAAGGTGTTGCAAGTCTATTCATTGTAGTTAAACAGAAGTGCTAGTTGCATTTTTGTGTTAATCCACCACAGAGTTTCATGAGAAACCTTAAGTCATCTTAAATATTTTATTTCTCCAATTAAGAGTTAGTCCTATCTAAACTATGGCCAGGCGTATGCAAAGATTTACACATTTACTTAACTTTATGTACTGCAAGTAATCACTTTTACTTGGCAATACATACAGTTAGGCACAGGCATAATTGTTTGCAAGATCAGGAACTACATTTCCTTGATCTGGGTGTATAACAATTATGTATGTAAGTATTGTTCTTATAACCAATGACTGCTACCTTCTGTCCTCCTCAAAATCACATAATTGCACTAATAAAACAAATAAAATAAATAACAGGAGAACTGCAGTATTTTTTGTGTTAGGTTAGTTGGATTGACTTGATATGGTGAACATTCTATTCTAGATCTTCAGAAACCATTTGCAGTGAACAATTCATTCAATGAGTTATATTCCTTTATTTTTCCTGAATTTGTCACTTTAAATTTAATCTATAACTTGAAAGTATTCAAATGTATGTGAATAATTTTCAGCCTATGAATTATTTACTGACATTATCTACCCAGGTTTTCATTAGTGCTTTGACATAGGCATGGGTAGTAGGTGTGCAGGGGTGCCACAGTGTAGCCAGACAGACTAACCCCATATCATCCATCTTATTTGCCTCTCTGAAGCACAGGGCAGAGAAGGAGCAATAATATCAGCATAGTCTATGCTGGCTCATCTAATCCTGAGGAGCAAAAAAAAAAAAAACAGATATGTGGATAGAGAGCAGTTAAGTCAATAAGCTGGCCTCGAGGCTGCGGCTGGCACCTATGTTGATTCGAACACATACACAGTCCCTGGGAGAGGAATTTCCCACTGAGAAAACAATGTCCCGTACTTCCAATTTAATCATCTCAATTCTCTCTTACAAGTGTAAATTAAGTTCACAACTCCCTTGTAAGAACTGGTCTCACAGCAGACAGACCAGCATCAATTGGCATTACAGACAAGAAAGAGAAATACGTGACCCCATGGGTATATAAGATGGGCCCAGCACACACTCACTTTGAGTGTCATTCTACCCTCTACCTGCTGGTCGGGTTAGGTGTTTGACCTCCCGAGGTTCTATGGGGACGCCCACCTCGTATTTTCGTCTTTCCTAGGAATTGAGGGACCGGCCCTGGCCTGACATGCTGGAGTCGAGAGGCACAGAAGGGGGTAAAAATTGTACCTGGATGTGGTCCTCTGTCTTAAGTGTACACATAGAAAGAGTAAGCTGTTACTTGGTACCATTATTTCTATTTTTCTATCTTTATCTTTTTTGTAACCATTTTTAAGATCTATATTTTGCTAGTAGTTAAGAAATAGAACAATAGCCATTGCAACCATATGATTTATAAGCTTCTTTAATAAACCTGTAACTGTTTAAGTTTTAACCTGACTCCTTCAGTTGCTGTAACAGAACCAGGCACAATTTAAAAGAACTTCAGCCGGTCTTAAGGGACAGATATAGGGAGCCCTGACCGTCGGCTGGCACACAGCATCCCCAGGATTTGGACCAGATGTCTCCACCGCTGGCCCCTCGCCTGGGGGTCCTGGTCACCAGCCTCTCTGCTACCCAGGATCCCTGCTGCCAGCCCTGGGGCTTTGCTGCTGGTCCTACCCATGGGCCTCAGCTGTGACCACAGCCTTGAGATTGAGGGATGCATAGAGGAGTAAAGGGGGAGGCAAAGCTTAACATTCCCACCCTAAAAATTGTTCCAGCGCCACTACATTTTGGTCACATTATATTGTTTTTGTTCCGAATAAGTGAAAATGTTATAAAGGGTATATGTTAGTATCTTAGTATGAGATCTAGGACTTCGATTTTCTCAGGAAAATTAGTGAATGAGGTTTGGAATACCTACAAGCCTCGCCTGAAACAACACTACTAGACAATATATTTTAATACTGGCTCAGGGTAAACTTAAAATTAATGTTTTTTTTGTGGTAATCCAACAAAATAATTGTACGTGGTGTCAATTGTAAAGAGGATGCATGAACTATTTAATTGCATCTGTGCCAGGGTTTTAGCATGATCATAGTTCTGAAGGATGTAATTACATACTCTTGCCTTCTCCTTTAAATATTAGTGTAAGAGAGTTAGCCAACACAGGGACTCCTTGGAGTCTGCAATTTTACAGCTTCTTTGTGCTACCAGAGAAGCTCACAGAAGCTGTAGCTGGGTGGATCAGGCCCACAGCCACAAACACTATAATTTTAGTCAATCAGTATGGAGTAAATTAAAAGGAAATGACATCACTGTGATATACAACACATATATAAGGTATTTTTAACAGCCAACATATTAAAGGTTGCAATTCCTGTTTGTAGTCACATTGTGGAGCTATGTTTTACATTGGAAACACAGGCTTAGGGAGTATGCATTATGTTTTGAGAATTGTGCTTGGATTTTGTTTATTGAGGCTTAATTGTTGGTTCCCATTTTAATGAGTTGGTATTAGGCTTAGGTTAGTAAACTTAACTTTGTGCAGTCCTGTTTTTTGACTTTGACCAACATTTGTTTCTACTTGTAGCCTGAATCATTTGATGTATGACTGATGTATTTCTAATAGGGATTTAAAATCCTGTTTAATTGGTTCACTGGTCAATCAGAGAAGCCCTGTCTGCAATGTGGCCTGTCCTGCTGCAGACAGAGACTGCTCTGGATGACCAGAGCAGCTCCTGTCTGCGGTGGGCTCCGTGATGCTGGAGCAGCACCCTGCCTGCTCCAGTCCCCACTGGTTAACTGGAACTGGTAAGCATCAGCCATTAAGGGTGATGCTTACCAGTTAACCTTTCACCTCCCTAATTTTCAGTAGCCTTGTTGTGACACCTGTTGCCTTGCTGCAAAGAGCTTTCAATCCATAGAGATGAGACGTCGAAAAGGTAGTGGAGAATCAGACACAGAGAAATGAAGTGATCTGCTCAAAGTCAGTGGCAGAGCCAGGAACAGAACTGGGATCTCCTGATTCCCAGTCCAGAGCTCTTTCTACTCCACAGCGTCTTTTTTTTTTGAAGATCCATCCTACATTGAACTTCTGGTTGACATTTCCACTTCCTTTTTTTCTCTTATAAATTTATTAGAGTGAACAGGTTACCTCTGATATGGGACCTTGATGTCATCTTTATGATGTTCTTCAGCAAACTAAGCCCTACATACAGTCTTCAGCTAGGTAGCACTAAAGTTTTGAACACTCTTATTACCGGCTTTGTGTTGAAGAGATTGCCGACAAAATAACAGGCAAGAGGCTGGCTTACTCTTTTTAGTTTACCGAAAGTATTTTTATGTAGGTGTTGCAACCCTGAACAGCCATTTTTCTCACTGGTTTAGAAATTGCAAAGAAAATACATTAACCAAGAGATGGTAGAAAGATCAAGTGCTACTGACATTTCCACTTTCAAAATCTTTCTTCTAAACATTTCTTCTTACAACAGCATGTTAAAAAGGGGGGGGGGGGTATTGTGATCTAGGAACATGTTGATGCCAACTGGCAGGAGGCCCAGAGGGCACAAGGTTTTTAGAAGGCTCTTTTGGGTTAGATATATGCATAATAGTTCACCAAAGATTAGCAGGTGGGGTCTCTGACAGTCAAGAGCCCATTGGTTGTCATTATCATAATTGGTTGTCATAATCATAGTATGTTTGAGTAATACTTAAGGAGTTATATATCTAAACTAAAAATTACATTCTTAAGGTTAGGAGTTAAGACAGTTCACCAAGAAGTGACACACTTTGGGCAAGTTCCTTTCAGACAGGAAGCAACAGATCCTTATCTCTGTGCCTGGTCATGAGAGTACTATGTATTGTCTGCCTCACAATGGATGCTTATTTGCATATTGACCCAAATACCAGTTGAAAGATTGCAAAATCCACAAATGAAAATTTACATGAAAACACAATCAGAAGGGACGTGTTCTATTTATGACTAAAATTAAAGGATTCGTCTGGAGTATCAGGGAATGTAAAGAAATGCAGGATCCTTCACCCAAGAAGGCACATAGACAGCATGTTGTTTCTCATGAAATTGGGGTCACAGCCAAACCTGGCTGTATAGTGCTTGTGAGGAAAACTGTATGAGTCATGAGAGTATCTTGTTAGCATGCATTCTGAGCCTAGACTTAATTATGATTTTATTATACACGTAGCCATTTGTTTCGATAAATTTACTTGCTATTGCTTTGAATATCTGTTTTGTTAAAGAAACCTATTTTTGATTTCACTATTGTCATAATCAGGAGTGCTGACCAGCACCCGATGACTAAGGGGTTAACTTATGTACCTAGCCAATCACAATGCATGTAGGAAATTCAAACCGGAAAAGAGGGGTTTTTCTCTCTTTCTTCTTTGTTTGAGATTCAGAGCAGTTTCTCCCAGGGATTGAGGGAGATGGGAAACACTTCTCTCTCCAAGAACAGACTTCTTAAAATGTGTAAGCAGGGAAAAGTTTTAGATAGTCCATCAGGGTTTATTGTTTTCCTTGTTTGGAGTTTTGGAAATAATGTCTGAGCTTGCTAATTGTTTTTTTTCTCTTTTGTAACTAAGCCCTCAGCCCAGGGCCGTTCCCTGAGCATCTATATCAATGGTGGCTCTTTCCATCTAGCCAAATTACTATGCTTGCAACTGTAGTTTTGTTTTGATAATAAAATATTGTTTTGGTTTTTTAATGAACTGGTATTGGTGGATTGTTGTGTCCTTACGACTTAATGCCTAGATACAATGGCAGAGTCCATTGTTGTCTGTGGATTCCCTCTGGTTTTTCCCACTCCAAGCAAAACAGATGTTGGGGCAGGGTGGAGAGCTTTACCTTAGGGAGGGGATTTCCTAAGTGATCTCTTCCCTGATGCTCTTGGAATTACTTGGGTGGTGACAGAGGGTCCTCCAAAATCTGAGTATTAGGATTTTGTGGGGGGAAGTTTTTATACCAGAGCCTCTAGAGGCAAGGTTTTGGAGTGCTCTTGTGGGCCCCCAACTTCTGCATTCGCCGTACCAGAGTGGGGAACAGCTTTGACAACCATAAGCATCTGAGTTGGAATTTGTAAGCTGGGATGTGCTGTTTCTTTGGAAGCAGTAGATCTATGAACAGTGTAAGTGTCCAATGAAACAGAGAATGGAAACTCCAGAGAGATGTTCAGGTCTTGGAGGTTGGAATGTGCCTATTGTTAACTTGAAGAGAGATGGCAGAGCTTCTGCAGGCCTAATCAGGAGTGCTTATGCTGCCTGTGTCCAGTGGAGTTGGGGAGCTGATCCATCAAAGGCATAGACAAGGCTGTATTGCCAGATGGGCAGGTGGTAATAAGAATCCTAAACCCTGGAGTCCTCCTGGAATTGTCCCAGATCAGGCCCCTGGAATTGTCCCAGATCAGGCCCGCACACAGGAATTTCTGTGGGGGTGTATGCTTTTTTTGTAAATGTGGACCACAAGGATGTGAATGCACCCTCCATGGTCCCTCAAGTAAACAGGAAAATCAGCCCCAGTCTTTCCCTGGCTGGTCAGAGCATGGCGGAGGGAGGCTCGGGCAGTGCGCTGCTCCCACCTTCCCATTGCCGACAGAGCATGCTTACTTGAGGGACCATAGAGGTGCTTTCGCACCCTCCCCCTGAGTATGGGCCTGCAGATATAATAGGGCAAGCACATAACAAGAGTGTTATAGTTCAAGCCATCCAATTCCTTGCTGCGGCTGGGATAACATGATCTCCTAATAGTAGTTCTAGCTACATGAATTGGTGAAGGAACATGCTGGTGGTGTAATTTTCTTTCAGTGGTTGAGCAACGGAGATAAAATAAAGTAGAGATGAAAGGACGAATCAATTTAGGTCACATAAGAACTGCATCATTCCAACCCCCCTCCTAAACCTAAATGTGTGGTTTTTCTCCCCTTTTTGAAGGTGAGGGTGAAATCCTTTGTACTTTTAAGGCCTATCCATGACTAGAATTAAAGTGCTGAAATACCACCCAAGACCCTCATCCTGCAATCAGATTAATGTGGGTTCAGATTCATTTATGCAGAACTCATAGCAGGCTCTGGGCCCAAGTGTCTCTGCTTTGCCCCATCTCAAATCTCTTTCTTCCTGTTAGCTCTGCAGGGGTGTGGAAACAGACAGGAAAGGGCTAAAAGGTGTGGAACATGTGCATGTTCTACCAGACTCAAGTGCTTGGCACAAAAGAAGGAAGTAAGCCGTGGAAGTCTGGGTGGGGATTGACTACTAGGCTAATATAAAGAAAGAGAGAAGACTGGCCTCCCACTTGCACCCTAAAAAGAACAACTTTTATTTGAAGGATGGCGGATAAAGTTTGAGGAGGATACTAGGGTATGTCTACACAACAGCGCTAATTCGAACTAACGCATCCAGACTAAAAAACTAGTTCGAATTAGCGTTTTGCTAATTCGAACTAGCATGTCCACATTAAGTGGACCCTGAACCGGGGTTAAGGATGGCCGGAAGCAATGCCGGCAGGGCATCAGATGAGGACTTAGAGTGTGGAGCTGCTGTCTCAGACTAGCCGAGGGCTGTGCTTAAAGGGACCCGACCCCCACCCCGGACAGACAGTTCTCAGGGGTGCCCTGCTTGCAAAGCAGTCCTGGCTTGGAGTGCTCTGAGTGCCCACACTCGGCACATCACAGCACTCGGCCATCAGCCCGGCTGCACTTGCCGCAGGCTGCCATCTGGGGAGAGAGGGCAATTGGGGGGCTGCAGGAGAGGTTCCACCCCCAGAAGCACGCAGAGCCAGCCCAGTCCTCCCCATCGGGGGCTCGTACCCCATTCCTCCCTCACCTCCTTCCACTTACCACTCCATAGCCCCCCTTCCTGATGTACAAAATAAAGGACAATTGTGTTCAAAAATAGAATCTCTCTTTATTGAACAAAACTGGGGGAGACTGGGAAAAGGAGGTGGGAGAGGGGAAGAGAGAGGATGGGAGAGGGGAGGGCAACTACAATGATCAGAGGTTTGGAACAGGTCCCATATGAAGAGAGGCTAAAGAGACTGGGACTTCTCAGTTTAGAAAAGAGGAGACTGAGGGGGGACACGATAGAGGTCTATAAAAGCATGAATGAGGTGGAGAGGGTGCATACAGAAAAGTTCTTCATTAGTTCCCATAATAGAAGGGCTAGAGGACACCAAAGGAAAGGAATGGGTAGCAGGCTTCAAACTAGTAACAGAAAGTTGTTCTTCACAAAGCAAAGAGTCAACCTGTGGAACTCCTTGCTGCAGGAGGCTGTGAAGGCTAGAACTAGAACAGAGTTTAAAGAGAAGTGAGATAATGTGATGCAGGTTGGGTCCATGGAGTGCTATTAGCCAGGGGGTAAGAGTGGTGTCCCTGCCCAAAGTTTGTGGAAGGCTGGAGAGGGATGGCACGAGACAAATGGCTTGGTCACTGTCTTCGGTCCATCCCCTCCAGGGTCCCTAGGGTTGGCCGCTGTCGGCAGACAGGCTACTGGGCTAGATGGACCTTTGGTCTGACCCAGGACGGCCATTGTAAGCTCAGGGCTCAGGGTCGGGGGTCTCAGTGGACCCCCTTGATTTTCATGCACACCTGCTCCTGGGTGGCCAGGCTGGCAGCTCTCATGCCCTAGACGGCCACTTTCCTGTGCCTAGTGCGGAGGTCGTGGACGAGGTCCATGATGTCCGCACTAGACCAGGCGGGTGCCCGCCTTTTGCGGTCCCGGACAAGCTCCCGGGAGCCACCAGCCTGGTCCTGGGAAGAGGGGGAGGGCTGGGGGGCATTGGGTGGCTGGCTCGAGCCGTTCCAGGTGCAGGGTCTGCTAGCTGGGTGCTGGCAGGCTTTCACCTGGCACGGGCACCGTAGCCAGTCCGTGCCCCTTTAAGGGGCCCGGGGCCGGGAGGAGGGCATACGAGTTTCCCTGGTGTTGGACAGAGTGGCCACCAGGGAAAGCTGGGGAGGGCTAGCCTCCCACTAGTTCGAATTAAGGGGCTACACACCCCTTAATTCGAACTAGTAAGTTCGAACTAGGCTTAGTCCTCGTAGAATGAGGTTTACCTAGTTCGAACTAAGCACTCCGCTAGTTCGAATTAAATTCGAACTAGTGGAGCGCTTGTGTAGTGCCTATCAAAGTTAATTCGAACTAACGTCCGTTAGTTCGAATTAACTTTTTAGTGTAGACATACCCCTATAGTTATCTCATATCATAAGCCCCTGCTGACGGTATGGCTGTTTCTTTGTCAGGCTAGTCTATTGCAAACAACTGAGGGCTAGTTTGTTTTCATTTGGGCGTAGTCTGCTCACACCTTGTCAGCCAAAATGGTCAGGGCAGTTTGTGCGTGTGTGTTACACCCAAGTCTTCAACTGCTGAGACGCAAAGTCTCGTTGCAGTGGGCAGCCTAGGAAAATAGTTTAACGTCTGTGACTTTACTGCTAGGACTGGGGTCCCATCGCAGAGGGCAGCCAACAAGCTATCAGATGCCCCGAGTTTATAGGAAGAGCTTATTACACCTCAGATTTTAGCTGCTAGGATACAGAAATCCCTTCGCAGCGGGCAGCCTGGGGAGGCTGAGAGGTGCCCCAACGGATCTGTCCCCGGAAGCAACACGATCCAAAATGCCCAAGCTCTTCCTATACCTGTCCCTTTTGACCGGCTGAAGTTCTTTTGTTTGTGTTCGGTTTGGGTACAGCAGCACGGGTTCAAGTCAGAAGCTTGACACGCACTGGCTTGTTTATAGGAGAAAGAAAGAGAAAAGACATAAAGAAACTTGGTTCAGTATATATATATTTATAAGTGAATGAGGGCACCCCACTTATTCCCAAAGTTTATAGCTAAATCACCTTAACAAAGGCAGTTTACAATAGAAATGAAGCAGCTTGACTTAAGAAAACTATAATAAAGTAACTAAACTTACAACAGAGTGACAATTAAAGTGTACACATAAAGAAAACACATTGCAGGTACAATTCTCACCCCTGCGTTCCAGACTTGGCGTGGCCAGTGTCTTTCTCTCAATCCCTCGGGAAGAAGTAGGGCGAGGTTGGGCGTCCCACGGACCTTGGGAGACAATCAATACCTGCCAGCAGGTGTAGGTGATTGGAGCTCAAAGGGGGTGGGCTACTAAACCCCTCTTTATACCCCTTGGGTCACGTAGGCTTCTTCCTGGTCTCAAGTGGCCAATTAGGAAAAATGGCTTTGAATGCCAAGTTTCCCACGAAAGGTGCAAAGCATAATTCACACCTGGGAAAATGCAGACAATGGACACCTCTGGTATGTGATGGGCGAAGATTCCTCTCCTGAGACAGTGCAGGCGTGTCAATTACTGATACTAGCCATCATGGTGATGGGAGGCCTCCCAGTCGTCAGCTAGCCCATTTACTGTCTGGTTTCTGTTTATAGTAGAGTCAGGGACAGGCACCACACCTGCGTTCCCAGGGCATCGAAGGCTGACTGCCTTTCTCTTGCTCTCTGGGGGGGGGGGGGAGGGAAACAAGATGGGGTTCATGTCTGGCTACACACCTCCAACATGTCTAGTGTCCACCCAGATACCTGCTCAGTTAAAACACTCTCACCTCACCTTCCACTCATGTATTTTGTTTTAATACACCCACTCTAAGAACATTCCTAACCCAGTCTCCTAATTCTAAATAGAAGATGGAATTTTTCTGCAGCAATGTCATCCCTAACGAACTATTCCATGGTGCCATACAGCATGGGGTCAGAATGGAGGAACTTTATTTTTGAAACATAATTTAATGAATATGTATAAAGGGTTTTGAGGTTCATTTCCTGTTTCACAGCTCTGCCATTATTACAACACTACACTTTTAGGTCACTGTCGACATGCCGGTCTTCAGGCTGGTGTAATCCTGTAGCTTCTTTTTGTGCCATGAAATGATGTCTGAAAAAGGTAATGAAAAGATAATGTCATTAGAGGAGGCTTTGGAAAAAATTGATAAATTAACAGCAATAAGTCACCAGGACCAGGTGATATCTGAAGGAACTCAAATATTAGGGATGTTAGCTATCATGTATTTGAATAGTTGTGTAACCATATGAAATTTTATCAATTACATGACTATTTGATAGACCCCAGGGGCAGGGCTCTACTCCTGGGGAGCCCCCTGCCACCCTGTATTGCTGCGCCTCTATCAGAGGCAGCAGCATAGGGTGGCAGGCAGGAGCCAGTCTGTGAAGGGAGCCAATTCAAAAACCAGCTCCCCACACAGACCGGCTGCCTGCCACCCTGCACTGCTGCCTCTTATATAGAGGCAGCAGTGCGGGTGGCAGCAGCACCTGTCTGTAGGGTGCAAACAGAGAACAACATTCTTCGCTCTCAAGAACCTAAATTTTTAAAAAGGACACCATAGGTGATCTTGGTAATTATAGGCCAGTAAGCGTGACTTCAAACTAGCTACAGGCATAAAGGGAAACAAGAAGACCTTTTATAAATACATTAGAAGCAAGAGGAAGACCAAGGACAGGGTAGGCCCACTGCTCAGTGAGGAGGGAGAAGCAGTAACAGGAAACTTGGAAATGGCGGAGATGCTCAATGACTTCTTTGTTTCGGTCTTCACCGAGAAGTCTGGAGGTGTGCCTAACGTAGTGAATACAAGCAGAGAGAGGGTAAGTTTAGAAGATAGGATACACAAAGAACAAGTTAAAAATCACTTAGGAAAGTTAGATGTCAGCAAGTCACCAGGTCCTGATGAAATGCATCCCAGGATACTCAAGGAGCTGATAGAGGAGGCATCTGAGCCTTTAGCTATGATCTTTGAAAAATCATGGAAGACAGGGGAGATTCCAGAAGACTGGAAAAGGGCAAATATTGTGCCCATCTATACAAAGGGGAATAAGAACAACCCAGGAAACTACAGACCGGTCAGTTTAACGTCTGTCCCAGGGAAGATAATGGAGCAGGTAATTAAGGAAATCATATGCAAACACTTGGAAGGTAATAAAGTGATAGGGAATAGCCAGCATGGGTTTGTGAAGAACAAGTCATGCCAAACTAATCTGATAGCTTTCTTTGATAGGATAACGAGCCTTGTGGATAAGGGAGAAGCGGTGGATGTCATATACCTAGACTTTAGTAAGGCATTTGATACAGTCTCGCATGATATTCTTATTGACAAACTAGGCAAATATAACTTAGATAGGGTCACGGTAAGGTGGGTGCATAATTGGCTGGATAACCGTAGTCAGAGAGTTGTTGTTAACGCTGCTAAATCCTGCTGGAAAGGGATAACAAGTGGAGTTCCGCAAGGGTCTGTTTTGGGACCCATACTGTTCAATATCTTCATCAATGATGTAGATATTGGGATAGAGAGTACGCTTATTAAGTTTGCAAATGATACGAAACTGGGTGGGGTTGCAACTTCTTGGAGGATAGGGACATAATTCAAAATGACCTTAGCAAGTTAGAGAAATGGTCAGAGGTAAACAGGATGAAGTTTAATAAAGAGAAATGCAAAGTGCTCCACCTAGGAAGGAAAAATCAGTTCCATACATACAAGATGGGAAGCGACTGTCTAGGAAGGAGCATGGCGGAAAGGGATCTAGGGGTCATAGTGGACCACAAGTTGAATATGAGTCAACAGTGTGATGCTGTTGCAAAAAAAGCAAATATGATTCTAGGTTGTATCAACAGGTGTGTTGTAAGCAAAACTCGTGAAGTCATTCTGCCGCTCTACTCTGCACTAGTTAGGCCTCAGCTGGAGTACTGTATCCAGTTCTGGGCGCCACATTTCAAGAAAGATGTGGAGAAATTGGAAAGGTTACAGAGAAGAGCAACAAGAATGATTAAAGGTCTAGAGAACATGACCTATGAAGCCAGGCTTCATGAACTGGGCTTGTTTAGTTTGGAAAAAAGAAGATTAAGGGGGGACATGATAGCGGTTTTCAAATATCTAAAAGGGTGTCACAAGGAGGAAGGAGAAAATTTGTTCCTCTTGGTTTCTGAGGACAGGACAAGGAGTAATGGGCTTAAAGTGCAGCAAGGGAGGTTTAGATTGGACATTAGGAAAAAATTCCTAACTGTCAGGGTGGTCAAATATTGGAATAAATTGCCAAGGGAGGTGGTGGAATCTCCCTCTCTGGAGATATTTAAGAAAAGGTTAGATAGACATCTGTCAGGGATGGTGTAGACGGAGCTTGGTCCTGCCTTGAGGGCGGGGGGGCTGGACTCAATGACCTCTCAAGGTCCCTTCCAGTCCTATGATTCTATGAGCACTAGGCAAACTGGTTGAAATTATAGTAAAGAACGATGTTAGCAGACACATAGATGATCATAATTAGTTTGGAAGAGTCAACATGGCTTTGTAAAGGGCAATCATACCTCGCCAGTTTACTAAAATTCTTTGAGGAGGTCAACATACATGTGGGCAAGGGGAATCCAGTGGATATGGTATACTTAGATTTTCAGAAAGCCTTAGACAAGGTTCCTCATCAAAGGCTCAGCAAAGTAAGCTGTCATGGATTAACAGGGAAAGTCCTCTCATAAACTAATTACTGGTTAAGATAGGAAACAAAGAGTATAAATGAAGTCAAAATGGAGAGAAATAAATAATTGTGTCTCCCAGGGGTAAGTTCTGGGACCAGTCCTATTCAACATTCACAAATGATCTGAAAAAAGGGCTGTGGCAAAATTTACAGTTGATACAAAACTACTCAAAATAGTTAAGTCCCAGGCAAAGAACTAAAAAAGGATCTCTCAGAACTGGGTAATGGAAAGCAAAATGGTAGATGAAATTTAATGTTGATAAATGCAAAGCAATGCACATTGGACAACATCCCAACTCTACATATAAAATAATGAGGTCTAAATTGGCTGTTACATCTCAGGAGAGAGATCTTGGAGTCATTGTGTATAGTTCTCTGAAAACAACCACTCAATGTGTAGCAGCACTCAAAAAAGTGAACAGAATGTTGGCAATCATTAAGAAAGGAATAGATAATAAGACAGACAATTGCATATTGCCTTTACATAAATAATGCATAGTACACCCACATCTTGAATACTGCAGGCAGAAGTCGTTGCTCCATTTAAAAAAAAAATTTGGAATTGGAAAAGATTCAGAAAAGGGCAACAAAAATGATTAGGAGTAGGAATGGCTTCCATATGAGGCGAGATTAATAAGACTTGGTCTTTTCAACTTGGAAAAGAGATAACTAAGGGTATGTCTACACTACCCTCCTAATTCGAAGTAGCAGGGTAATGTAGGCATACCGCACTTGCAAATGAAGCCCGGGATTTGAATTTCCCGGGCTTCATTTGCATGAAGCCGGCCGGCACCATTTTTAAATGCCGGCAGTTCGAACCCCGTGCCGCGCGGCTACACGCGGCACGGAGTAGCTGGTTCGGATTAGGCTTTCTAATCCGAACTAGCTGTACTCCTCATTCCATGAGGAGTACAGCTAGTTTGGATTAGGAAGCCTAATCTGAACCAGCTACTCCGAGCCACGTGTAGCCCCGCGGCACGGGGTTCGAACTGCCGGCATTTAAAAATGGCGCCGGCCGGCTTCATGCAAATGAAGCCCGGGAAATTCAAATCCCGGGCTTCATTTGCAAGTGCGGTATGCCTACATTACCCTCCGACTTCGAATTAGGAGGGTAGTGTAGACATACCCTAAGTGGGGATATGATTGAGGTTGATTCATTCATGACTGGTGTAAATAAAGTAAATAAAGAAAGAAGAGTTATTTATTCCTCATAACACAAGAATTAGGGGTCACTGAATGAAATAGGCAGTAGATCTAAACACAAACATACGGAAGTATTTCTTTGTACAGTCAACCTATGGAACTCTTTTCCAGAGGATGCTATGAAGGCTAAGACTATAACAGGGATCAAAAAGGAAGTAGATAAATTCATGGAGGATAGTTCCAACAGTGGCTGTTAACCAGGAAGAGCGAGGATGATGTTCCTAGCCTCTTTTTGTCAGAAGCTGGAAATGAGAGACGGGGGATGGATCACCTGATGATAGCCTGTTCTGTTTATTCTCCAGGAGGCAGCTGGCACTGGCCACCGTTGGAAGACAGGATACTACTGGGCTAGATTGACCTTTGGTCTGACCCTATATGGTCATTCTTACGTAAATGATTTGAGTGAAAAGCTCACTGTAGGCACTGGCTGCAGTGACTACTGACACAGCCTCGCAGAAGAATGAGTGCTGAGAATGACTTCATGATTCTGAATGCTAACGCTGACTATTTCCCTCCCCCCCCCCGATAGTGAAGCAATAATATCCAGAGAAAGGAAATTGCTTTTGTAATGGGTTAACCAGTTGAGATCCTTATTCCATCCTGAGTTGATAGTGTTGAATTTGCAAATGAATTCCAGTTCAGCTGTCTCCTTTTGTAACCAGTTTTTAAAATTCATTTATAAATTCTTTGTAAAAGGATCCTAAAGATTTAAAATGCTGTGAATGATCCACTTCTACCGTGACTTGATTAGCTTCATTAACACAAGCAACTTCTCCCTTATATATACTCCTGTTTCTGTAACTTCCACTCTGATTCATCTGATGAAATGGGTCTTACCCATGAAAGCTTATGCCCTAATAAATCTGTTAGTCTCTAAGGTGCCACAGGACTCCTTGTTGTTTTTGCAGATAGAAACTAACACAGACGTCCCTCTGAGGCTTAGCATCATTACATTAGCTTGCTGTGTCTTAGACTTCACTGGGTTGGGACTCTGCCATCTTCCTCATCTTCCTCTCTCTCCAAGGATTTTACTTCCACGGCCTTTCCCCATCTAGACCATTAATACAGAGAAAGCCGATCTTTTCCATCCATTGTTCCACGTTTGCCCCATCCCTCCACTAGTGAATATAAAGGTGAAACTGATCTTTCTGAAGATTGGTTTCTCTCTACTTCAGACACACCTTTATCTCCTTCATATTCTGGTTTTATTAACTGTTCAGACAGTACGCTGTCATTTATCAATGTCATGTGTTGTTCATTTTTGTAGCTTGTGTGTTTTGTGTACATAATTATTTTAGAAGTGTAATTTGGAATATTCCCTTACTGTATGCTCCATCAAGCTTACTGTCTTGGGGCTGTGCTCTGCTGCTATAAACACGAACTTTTCCTACAGCAGCAGGCAAAAGGGTTGTAGTGTGTGATAGCCTGGGGACTGTCAGATGAAATAGTATCCAGAGGAGATTAAACAGGGCTAATATTTGGGGATTGGAGCTGAAGAATGAGCATGTAGGCTAGTTATAAGCCTGATTGCCAGTACATGTATTCTAAAACTGAAAATCCAGTCTTTCTGAAGGCAGCCATTAGTAGTTGAATGTTGTTCTGTTGTCCTCAAGAGTATGTGAAAGTAAGTTAATGCCTTCTTCCATATTTAAGGTAAATCTAGCAGTTAGCACACTTGTTTGACATTGAATGGGATGGCTGGTTAATTTACTGCCCCTTAACTGCAAGTTTTACAATGTTCTAGAAAGAGTGTTTCTGACAGTGAAAATGCTCTGCCTTTAGTACAGTGACTCCCTGAGGTAGAGTGGGGATGGAGCACTGTATGCAGAAAATAAAGCGCTCAGAGTTATGTGTGTACGCATGCAAAAGCACTTGCAAGAAGTTTGTACAGCATTTAGAGCAGGTTGAAGGTTGTGGAAAAGGGATGTCTGAGAGGGAGTGTGTGACTTTCAAATACCTAAATGATTTAGGAGTACATGGCACTTAGGAATGTTGGAAAATCTGATCCACTCTCAAAAATGCATTGATCAGCAGCTGTTCTGCTTATACTGAACATATATCAGAGTATTTTGTGGTAGCAATGTTCTGGGTGTGCATTGAAATAACTAGCTACATGACCAAACGTCATCTTGAACAGGTTACTATACTCTTATTCTATAGGACCTTTTTCGGAAGGTCCAGAGAAGGTGGAACAAAAAATGTTACAGTGGCCCTACATGTTTGTTGTCTTTTCATTCCCTCTCTTTGTCTTGTGATCTGGTGGCTGGATCTTCACGGCTACCTACAAGGGGAACATGAGCTGTGATTTCTATTTACTATTAGAATTTCAGAGAAGTAATGTCTGGTGTTGCCTATATATCCATGTGTAGTATATGGGCTATCTCACATTACATTGAGGAAACTTTGCAATAGCCAGGGCTGATGCACAAGTCTGTCATGTGCAAGAGGTCAGCTGACAAACAGAATCTAGTTTTCCTTTAGCCACAAGTGAGGAAGCAAGTAACTTCACCAGTTAGGCTGCATTTGAATTGGGATAACTTGCTATGTGCAGCATATTAATTATAGGTTGACACACGGTCTGATTTTCTTCAAGCTTGTAATACATGGACTTTCTTCCACAGAAATGCAGAACAGAATTTACCTGTCAAATGTTATTTTTTTATGAATGACGTAAACACTCCACAGTATGGTCACGGTGTCCTTGTGTTCCAGAAGCCATACTTTATGATTGATGCCTGCTTTGATCTTAGTCTTTTTCTCAAAGACTGCCTTGAGAGTATCTTGTCTTGCTCTTGATGACCTAAGGAAGCAGCATAGGTCCTTTCTATACTACATAATAGAGATGTTAGCAAGTAGCTATTTACATGAGTAACCCGTAAGCCTGGGCACACTGGTTAATCGTGAGGGTTATATGGTATCAGTGGCAGCAAGTGGGGGTGGGGTAGGGAAGGCAGGAGTTGGTGCTGGTGCTGGTGCTGGTAGGGAGCTGACTTTTAAGTTAGTTCCCCACGTGTGCTAGCTCCTGCAGAGCTGCCTGCCCCCACCTCCCACAGAAGTTAAGCTGACTCCCTGTGAGCACTGACTCTCACTTGCCCACCACCCCTGCATGGTTTTTAAAGGTGTAATCGCTAAAAAAATCCGGTGGTTACACGTTTAATACACAGCTTTTGTTGATAAAACAGTGGAGGTGTACAGTGCTCCTTTTGTTTATGAAACTTTCCTGCTTGGCTGACAAAATAAAGCCATTTCAACAGGAGGCATAAAGCTTTTTTGTGGCTGCCTTTTATCTACAAAGTGCCGGTGTAGATGCTATACTTGGTTTTGTTGCTGAAAACGGTCTCCACAGAGTGTCCCACAATGCGTATCCTGACCACTCTTGTTAGCAATTTGAACTGCCCTGCAGCTATAACCATCCACCTCTCCCTCTTTAAAGGCCTGGGGATTTTTGAAATGTTGCTTGTGTGGAGAGCTCAAATTGCATTTTCCCAGGTCTCCTGCTTAGACCACTGTGGAGCTTTTGAATCTGAGAATACAGGACAAGAAGCTTTCCAGTTCCAGCTCCGCTTCAGCCATAGGAATTTTGATATTTATGAATACCCCTGCAGCACATTAGAGACTGCCTAACAAAAAATGTAGATGGTATCATGAGCTTTCATGGGCACAACCCATTTCTTTAGATTGCAAAATAAATAGCAGAGAAAGAGAGGAATGGGGAGAGAACGAGAAGGGGAAAAAATGGGGGAAAATGGTCAGTGTCCATGCTAAATGAAACTGATATAAACTACTTTTTATTTGATTCTTGTGTCCTGGAAGGTAAGAAGAAGTCTGTATGTAACAGAAGCTTTGTGTGTGTCTGCCTAGCCTTGGAGATCAGCTGTCAGAGATACAGTTTGTTTTCCTGTGCTTTTTGCTGCTTTTTTCAAGCTCTCTTGTAGCAAAAGAGCTTGGGGTACTACGGAGAAGGAATTTAAGAGTTCCTTCCTGTTTTTTTCAGGGTTAAATCACTTGATGGTGGTAGCTTCCCCCCAAAGTTGGTAAATCTATGACTCTGGGTTTTTTTTTTTAAATAGAGCCTATAGAGGCAAGGTATTTAAGATACCTTGCAGGCCCCTATCTTCTGCACTTGGCGTGCCAGAGTGGGTATCAGTCCTGACACAGCACAGGTCTCATCCTTTTCACACAGGGATGGCAGGTGCACAGTAAACAGGACCATTGACAAAATGCTGCAAAAAAAGAGTGTAGTGTGAACATGCAATAGTGATGTAATTGTGACACTTTGATAGTCAACCTAAATTTTCTTGAGAAATCTCTGTAGTGCAGAAAAGGCCTTGTCATCTCAGCTATTACAGGGTGAAAACAGGGATTCTCACAGAATTATTTTGTTCCTTACCTTGTCCTGGAACTAAAATTAATTACCTTGTTTTGGAAAACTTTTAGAATGTAATTTCTTTGAATTCTAATCTGAGTTGTTCCCATCTCTTTGTAAATAATAGTGTGTTCAAACTATTTTAATTCTTCTCCCTTCTTTTAAGAGATTAAAGAAACTAAAAATGGCAGCTCTTTGTGTAGACTAAATGCTTGAATGGTCTTTCTATTGCTTTTGTATTAAATAGGCTCCTTCAAAGAACTATGAGCAACACTTTTATGCTTTCTTCAGATTCATAATGAAGTCTGTGGAGCAGGAATGCCTCAATTTCAGTTCTTCAAAATTGGCTGGCTTTTTTGAGAGCAGCATTTGGCCTGGCCTGGTGTTGGCAGCTAACATCAGGTGGCAAGGTGGGGTGTTTCCTTAAAAAAATGAAATCCTTATTTCATAAAATGTGCACACAAATATAAACCAAAACTTTGGCCTTTTGAGCCTGTGCCCCTTCAAGCTGACCAAGAAAGATCCATGTATACAAGATGTCAATAAAAGCATATGCTCTATTTTGAGAGCTATTGCAAAACCTTTTGTTGTTATTACAGTGTTGGTATTTAGAGATTGGAAGTCTTCTGTTATGATTGTAGCAGAGAAGGTGGATCCCTGATGTGTAATAGTTTCATTCAATTAGTGAGTAAACAAATGGTCTTGTGAAATGATTGCATGACTCTACCATAGAACCTTAGAGTTACAAACACCAGAGTTGCAAAGTAATTAGTCAACCACACACCTCATTTAAAACCAGAAGTATACAATCAGGCAGCAGCAGACTAAAGCTAGTGCAGTACTTCGTTAAATGTAAATTACTGAAAAAATCAAGGGAAGCAACATTTTTATGCATAGTAAATTTCAAAGCTGTCTTACATCAACATTCAGTTATGAAAGAATAATCATGTTTTGTTCAGTTACAACCTCCATTTCTGAGGTTTGTAACTCTGAGAGTCTTCTACATGGGTAAATTGTGCCAGGCATTGTGTTAGAATTAATCAAAAAAGCACAATTACTGTACTCTAGTCTGCTTAATAAAATTGCCTACTACTAGATGTCAAATATCTGTAGTGCTGCTGATACCTTGGCATGGTGCTGCAGTAATGGTAGAATTTGTGCTTTCGAGAGGCATGGGAAAGTCTGTTATTTACAACACAGCAAGCAAACTATATCAGTCAACTAATTTCTATAGAAAAGTCATAGAAAACAAAACTGAATGTATTGGTATTTTGTATCCAAAGAGCTTTCAAGTCTTTGCTCTTCTATGAATTGGGAGAATGGGTTCACTTTAGGAATCTAGAGCAGGAATCGGCAACCTATGGTTAGTGAGCCAAATGTAGCTCGCTAGGGAGGCAGATGTGGCTCTTCTGGAGCCCCAACTCAGCCCCCCCAACAAGGAACCCATGTGGGTGCTACAGCCTTACAGCCCCTCCCCCCCCCCCGCAATATTGGAACATGAGTGCCGGCATGGGACTGCAGGGGGACTAGGGAGAGAAAGGCCTGAGCCACCCCGCTGGATCAAGTGTGCAGGGAACAAGTGGAACTAAAATTGATTCCATGTACTCTGCCATTTTCCCTCTCCTGGGACTCTTCTTCCGGGACACACTTCCTGGAGGCTTCCCCTGTGAATCCTCCCTGGAGGCTTCCTCCCGGTGACTGGGAGCAGGGGGATGCTGTAATGCAGCGTGAAAACAAGTAAGTGCTCCCCCACCCCCTCATGCCCAGACCCCACACCTTAACTTCCTCAATCACCCTCCCTCCCTCCCCCGGCCAGACAGCCTGCCCCTCCCCTGCATCCAGACACCTTACTCCCAGCCTGCTCCTGCACCCTACCTCCCATCCTGAGCTGAGGGGGACTTACAGAATCCACTAACCTTGGAACCTCTGAAAAGGAAATCTGGCCTGAGGCCTTGAACCTCAGTCCTCCCTGTATCTCCCACCATGGGGCTGGAGCACCTGGGAAGTGAGGTGTTTCAGTTGGGGGGGCCACATCAGTGAGGGTTGTGGGTTTGGGGTTACCCCCTCACTTGTATGGTTCCTGACTGATTTTTTGTTCTGTGGGTCAATGACCCCTGACTCAAAAAAGGTTCCCCGCTTCTGCCATAAAGACAATGTTGAAATCTTTTGTGTTGAACATAATATTTTACTTTATTTAAAAATGAAGCCTGGCCAACAAGTCCCCATCTGGCTGTAGCATCATAACACTCCTGAACCCTCCTCCCCACACCAACTATGAGCCCATCATACACTTGAACCCCCTGCCCTTAGTCCCTAATACCCGCCAAATCCTCAAACTCCTGCATCCTCACATCCAGTGCCTTTTTTGTGACGGTACTGCCTGGTACGCAGTACCAGCACCTTCAGTCAGAGCTCAACAATTTTTCCCCTGGAGTACTGGCATCTTTTTTTTTTAAACAAAAAAAGCACTGCTCACATCCCCAGTCCCCTACCATAACACTCCTGCACCCCCTACACACTCCAAATCCCATCACAGTTTCCTGCATCCTCACATCCCTGGGCCCCTACCATAAGATTGACAGAAGACAGCCTGAATGCCTGCATGAAGCTGGATTTGACCAGTTATAATGTAAACATCAAAGAAATGTGTGAAAAGATGCAGTAACTGAAGTCCCATTAAATAAAGTCTGTATGTTTCATTTATGCTATTATTAATCATTGTGTCAATTATCAATAATATTAAGTTGTATGTTTTCAGTTTTCAGTCATGCAAATGGGCATTGTTATACTGGCGCTTTGTTGACCACTTATTCTGAATTTTGATGTAGTTTGGCTCTTTGTTTTGTAAAGGTTGCCAACCCCTGATCTAGAGGTAAAATCAATAGCTCTTAAGTCAGTCAAGAGGGTTAGTTTCATATTGGTAAGATCTGCTGCCTAGAAACACATTAATTTTTTTTAAAGACTTGGGATAAAATTTTCATAACTGCACAATGGATGCTGCTCCCTTGTCCCATTTCCCAAAGTTAATTAGGAGTTATTAAAATGCTACCAAGTCTTTTGAATGAAGATGTGGAATAACTGGTCTATTTTAAGAATGGAGAGAGGTGAAGAGTAGTGTCTCATCAGTGTCTGTACTGGGACCAGTCTTGTTCAAGATATTCACATGATCTGGAGAAAGGGGTAAACAAAACTTGCAAGTGATCCAAAACTGATCAAGATAGTTAAGTCCACAGCAGACTGCAAAGAACTTCATAAGGATCTCACAAAACTGCGTGAGTGGGGAAAATGGCAGATGGAATTCAGTATTGATAAATGCAAAGTAATGAAGATTGGAAACCATAATCTCATCATTTTACAATTGAGATCTAAATTAGCTGTTACTGCTGAATATAGAGAACTTGGAGTCATTGTGGATAGTTTTCTGAAAACATCCACTCAATGTGTAGCAGCAGTTAAAAAAGCGAGCAGAATATTGGGAATGATTAAGAAAGCGATACAGAAGACAGAAAGTATCATATTGCCTCTGTACAAATGCATGGTGTGCCCACATCTTAAATACTGCATGCAGATGAGGTTGCCTCATCTAAAAAAAAAGATGTACTGGAACTAGAAAAGGTTAAAAAAAGGGCAACAAAAGTGATTAGGGGTATGGAAAGGCTGCCATATGAGGAGAGCTTAATAAGATTGGGACTTTCCATCTTGGCAACAGTGTTCCCTCTAATCTTTTCCATCCACGTGCAGATTTTTTCCATCATTGTGCAGAATAAATTTTGTGTGTACTGAGGCATGTGTAAATGTTCACCACCCAGAGAAACACAAACTTAGCTGTGGGAACTCTGCTAATCAGCTGGGCGGCACTAGAATCTTTCCTGAGCAGTTACACAAGCAGCCAGCTTACAGGGAACTCTGCTTGGGAAAGAGATCATTTAGGAGGGTAATGTAAGAGAGGTCTATAAAATCATGACTAGTGAGGAGAAGGTAAATAAGAAAGTCTTGTTTACTTTTCATAACACAAAAGTTAGGTGTCACCAAATGAAATTAATAAGCAGCTATTTTAAAACAATTAAAAGGAAGTATTTCTTCACACAGTGCAGTCAACCTGTGGAATTCTTTGCCAGAAGATGTTGTGAAGGTCAAGATTATAAAAGGGTTCAAAAAAAGAGCTAGATAAATTCATGGAGTATAGGTCCATCAATGGCTATTAGCCAGGATGGATAAGTATGGTGTCCCTAGCCTGTTTGTCAGGGATGGAAATGGGCCAGGATGGGTAGGAATGGTGCTCAGAGCCTGTCTGTCAGAAGCTGGGAATGGGTGACAGGGGAGGGATCACTTGATAATTACCTTTTCTATTAATTCTCTCAGAAGCATCTTGTATTAGCCACTGACTGAAAGAATACTGGTCTAGATGGACCTTTAGTCTGACCCAGTCTGGCTGTTCTTGTGTGCCACCTAGAAACTCACCTATTAACATAAAGCTGAATCATATTTTCACAAGTGACTTGGTCTTTGTCTCTTGGGTACCTTTGAAAACTTTACCTCTGAGAAATGTATGTATTTGTAAATGGAGTTTAGTAAATTTGGCATATGCAGCATTTTGCCTGCAATTCAGAGTAAATGGTGTTGCTTTGCAATTGGAGAGCATTTGTTTATCACTGGCAATCAGTATTTAACTTTCTAGCTGGGACAACTGTTAAGGGCAGGCAGCTTTCTGGAGTTTGACTTCGTGATCAAAATCTTTGGTTTGCATGTGAAGTCTTGATCCGATCTTTATTTTGCCCTTGGGTTCCCTTGGGCACTTCATATAATTACATTCTTTAGGACTTGCTTAACATAGGCCCGTCTGTCTCACTTTTAATGTTTTTTCCCCTTTGTAAAGGAGAACTTGGAATTCTTCTGTTTTATTCTTACTGCTCTGTTTATTCAACCTCCAATATATTTTTATGCTAGACCTATAATAAGCCTTTGCATAGCTAGTCATCCTGATTTGTTGGAGCTCTTGGTATTTATGGGTAGTCTATCAGTTTCTGTCCTTATCTCCACTTCATATATAATCTTTGTGGCTGGGAAACTTTCTTTCTAAATGATAACTTTTTATACTCATTTCACTGTAGTTTAATTTATTCCCAAAAGTACACATTCACATAAGTGAATAAGTGTCAGTCATACAATTTAAAATCAGAAGGGACCACCAGATCTCCTAGGCTGATTTGTGTATCACAAAAATACCAATGCCACCCAGCATCTACACACTAAATCCAACAATGAAAATAAGACTAAAGTCTTACAACACATAAGAGGAGAGAACAGTCAGAGGCAGAGAACAAGAGAGACTAAGGTGCACCATTGCTTCAGTCTCCCACAATAGCAGGGAAATGAGTGAGAGAGACACCCAGGTAATTCTGCCAAGTAACCTGCACTAACATACTTTAGAGCAGAGGTCAGCAACCCCTGGCATATGTGCCACAAGCTGCATGTGAGCTGATTTCCCATGACACACGGGACGGGAGCTCAGCTCTGCCCCTCCCCTCGGGGCAGCCAGGAGCTCATGCTGAGGCTCTAGCCTCAGCCATGTAGCTGCAGACTGGAACACTAGCTCCAGCTTCCTGCTGGGAGGGAGGGATGGGAGAGGCACATGTGTGTGTCCTCCTGGGGTTGCCCCTGTCCAGCCTGGGTGTGCAGCTCCTGGGAGTTCAGGGATTAACCCCTGCTCCTGCGTTACAGGCTTCCTGCTTCGGGAAGGAGCGGGGCTGGGCAGCCACCCACATGTTGTGCATGGGGGCCTGGGCTGCTCCCCGCAGTCAGTGTGCTGGGGCAGGAAGCCCCTTCCCCAGTGATCTGCTGCCCGTGGCTGGGCTAAGGCCAGCCCAGGCCAGCCCTGGAGCTGCAGGCAAAGGGCTGTTTTGGGCAGAAGAGATTGTGCTCCCCCACCTCTCTGCGCCCCAGTGCTGCTGCCCTGCTGAGTGCGCTGGGGACACAAGGATGTGGGGGTAGGGTTGCTAGATGGTTTCAACAAAAATACCGGACACACTTGACATTACATCACAATCTACATTACATCTTATTAGAAAATACCGGACATTTATATTTTCTTGATTTGTTTCCTGAACAGAAAGCTCAAATACTGGACTGTCTGGTTCAAAATCAGACACCTGGCAACCCTATGTGGGGGCGGGAGAGGGGTGAAGGATGATGTGGGGGCAGGTTAGGAGGGGTTGCAACTGAAGAGGATGGGCAATGCAGGGGATCAGATTGGAGGCATCATGGGGCTGAGGGGAATGAGGCTAGAGCAGAGAGATGTGAGGGGGATACAATTTTACTTTGCAGAAGCTGCACTTTTCTTTATTCTCCTCTTCTTTGCCTCCCTCCCCAACTAGCTATTTTGGCTGCATTCTCACCCTCTCACCTTTTCTGCATTACTCCCCCAGCCCCCTTCCGCTCCCAAACTTCCTCTCATACCCACACCCTCTTCTGCCGCCAAACTCCCTTCTAGACTCTGTCCTGCACCCCACCTCCCACCCAGATCCTACATCTCTATTCTACTCACTGGCAGCCTTGTCCCACACATTGAACCCCTCATTTTAGTTCCCACCTCAGAGGCTAAGATGGTTTACAAAATCCACTAACTCTGGAACCCCAGAAAAGTAAATCTGGCCTATGAGATGACCAGAACCTAAGTCCTTCCTGTCCCTTCCCCTCACCCTGCGTGGCTGGAACGCAGAGGAGTGAGGTGTTTCAGTTGGGAGGCCACATCAGTGAAGGTTGGGGTTTTTTGGAGATTTTCACATCTCACTTGTGTGATCCCCAGCTGATTTCTCTGTGGGTCAGTGACCCCCAACCCAAAAAAGGTTTCCCACCCCCTGCCATAAAGAAAACTTTGAAACCTTTTGTACTGGGCATATTTTACTTATGTTTATTTAAAATGAAGTTTGATAAACTGAGAAAGTTAAAATGCTTGATCTGTTTAATAATTTAAATTAAACAGTTCTCCCTAACTGCAGCCCTAGCAAAATGGCTCAAGTGTAATTATGTAATTAACAGTGAGTTTCCATTAGCAAGTGGTAAGTCAGCTCAAAGATTTGCATTGAGCCAGGGTGTTCACAGGGGGCCAGGTGGAGAGAGCTCTTCCCCGGAGAGCAGCACCACCGAGGCAGAAGAGTTAAATCTTAGCAAGCTTCTTCGGAAAGGCTGCTGATCCCTGCTTTAGAGGAAGGTGAACTATTTCTCAAGGTCACTCAGGTTGACCTGGGGACAATTCCTTCCCCACACCAGGCAGAGGGATGAGTGAGCAGGAACCAGCCTAGCAAGCCCTAGAGCAGGCATGCGAACTGGCGTTTGGCGCGCCGCCAGCGCATTTTTATACAGGAATAAAGCGCGGCCCCATGGCCGCTCGGAGCACGTGCCGACTGCAAATCACAGTCGGCCGGGCCGCGCTCCGCCCAGTGTCTGCTCACGTTCGGATGGGCCGCTGGGCGCTCTGCGCACGCGCTCACAGCCGGCCGGGCCGCTCAGCGCTGGGCGTTCTGCGCACGCGCTCACATCCAGCCCGGCCACTCTGAGCACAGCGCTCACAGCTGCTTGCTGAGCTCGCGCCGCCCCAGCGCGCCTGAGGAGGAAATGAGCGGCGACTCCGGGACCCAGGTACTAGGTGTGGGGTGGGGGTGCCTGGCTCTGGGGGAGGGGGGAGGTATTGGGGTGGGGGTGCCTGGCTCTGGGGGAGGTATTGGGGTGGGGGTGCCTGGCTCTGGGGGAGGGGGAGGTATTGGGGTGGGGGTGCCTGGCTCTGGGGGAGGGGGGAGGTATTGGGGTGGGGGTGCCTGGCTCTGGGGGAGGGGGGAGGTATTGGGGTGGGGGTGCCTGGCTCTGGGGGAGGGGGAGGTATTGGGGTGGGGGTGCCTGGCTCTGGGGGAGGGGGCAGGTATTGGGGTGGGGGTGCCTGGCTCTGGGGGAGGGGGCAGGTATTGGGGTGGGGGTGCCTGGCTCTGGGGGAGGTATTGGGGTGGGGGTGCCTGGCTCTGGGGGAGGGGGCAGGTATTGGGGTGGGGGTGCCTGGCTCTGGGGGAGGGGGGAGGTATTGGGGTGGGGGTGCCTGGCTCTGGCCAGCATCTGGTCCCCTCACCTTTGCCCGGTATCACCAATCTAGTCCCTTGGTGCAAGCTTCATGTTGGGGGGAGGGGAGCACTGTCCTCCCCAATTGCCTACTATGGGCACAGCCACTGGGGCTGGCAATTGGAGGAGGGCTGGAGCTGGGCTCTGACAGGCCACTCTCTGCCAAACCTGCAGTGACAAGGGCAGCTGGAGATGGGAGGTACCACAGTGGAGGGAGGATAGGATAGTGGGAGACCCTCAGTAGGGAGAGGTGTGTATATATACTCACAATTGTGAGGAGTAAGGGAAACCAATGGGAGCGTTTGCTCCCATTGGCCTTTTGCTATGAGGATGGAGCCAAGCTTGGTGTAAGATAAGTTGACTCCTGCTACGAACTTTACATAACTGGAGTTGTATACCTTAACCCAACCTTCCGGCTCTAGTGTAGACCTGGCCTTAATCGACCATAGTAATCTGATCGACCCACACAACCAGAGGAGACAGGTCGGGGGGAGGAGGAGGAGGATCCTGTGGGCTACTGGTTATGTGACACTCTCCACCCCAAGGAAGGACTGAGACATACCTGTCTGTTCCCTGCCCTTGCTCTGTCCCCATTCCACTTCTTCCCCAAACCCAGGCTAGTGGAGCTGGCAGCAGGGGTCTGTCTGCCCCACCCCACAGTGGCAGAGGAAGTGGAGCAAAGCTCTTACTCCCTGCTCCCCCCTTGCTGCCTCTGACACAGTAGTAGATTAAATAAGGCTAGGCTTGTCGGTTAATCAACTAATGATTACTTGTTCACATCCCTAGTCTGGACCATGGATATTGCTGGATCAGAGTGCTCTGGTGGTTGGGAACATGGCTTTGACCTCCTCGGGTCTGGCAGACTCCCTGGTTTGGGACTGCTCAGGTCCCAAGGATACTGGACCAGGGAAGTCCAACCTGTACTTCACTGGCAAAGCATTCCTACTATGGATGCTGCTTATACAATACAACTTGAATCAATTTGGAGTGCAATGTTTAACAAGCATACAACATTCACTAGATAAAAATGAGTGCAGGCTAAGTAAAGTTTGTGTTAGCCATAATGTCTATTGACACATTGAAAAATGGAACTGAGTATTTGAACACTTTCTTCAATATTTTGAGGTATTGAATTATAAATGGGTGCTAAGATGAGACAACTGAAGTATTTTGTATACACCAATCCAGAAAATGTGCTGAAATGGTCATTCTAACAATCTCCTTGTGCTGTCACGTGCTTTTAGATGTAGATAGCTGTATACAATTTGGTCTCTAGAAATAGATCTAAACATACCCTTAATTACATAATGAGCATAAGATTTCTTTTGGTACTTAAAAAAAATCTATACTGCCATTAAAACGTCGTCTTAGTCTTCACATGATTTTGTGATCCTCCTGGGGGAATTCTTTTTCCTTAAGAGATCTTATTTTTAGCTCTTCCTATAAGTCAATTTAATGCTAGTGAATGTTGCCGTTTTGATCATGGAGACTTGCATTTTAGTTATGCACTCTGGCAGCAAATCAAGATTCTTCATATTAGCAATTGTATGGTCTGTTAATTTGCTGTGCAGGGACCCACTAAAGTTTTAAACTTCATTGCCAGGATAGTAATTTTCTGGCATAACAACCATGTCCACTTTGGTTAGTGTGTGTGTGTGTGTGTGTGTGTGTGTGTGTGTGTGTGTGTGTGTGTGTGTGTGTGTGTGTGTGTATATATATATATATAAATATGGTGATGGACTTTTGCTGTGTCTCACTGTAAGATGGTAACAATTGTTCCATGTTTGTAAAGGTAGGACTGCTATACCTAGAACGAATTAAATCAACTAATGGATTTAAAATATAAAGTCATCAGGAGATTGTCCCAGTTTTTATTGATAAAAGCACTGCAGTTGCCCAGGCTTCTGAATAAATACATAAATAAAAATAATGCAAGTACTGAAGATGTAAATATTTGAATGTTTATTTCCAATATTTGTGTCATTCTTAGCATAGTACTTTGCGAATTTGTCATCCTGCCCCACCTCTCAGCCAACCAGCACTAGACAGGGGCAGAGATTCCTCCAGAGTGGAGGAGCTGTTTGCTATGCAGTGGGAGGGCCACATGGAGCTCTGCACTGCAGCCTTAGAGCAGCCATGACCTGGACAGCAGAGCTCAGCTGGTGGCTGGGAGGCAACGCAGGGCTAGATGAGGAAGGCGGAGCAGGCACTGGGGGACTCTGGGAGTGGGACTATCAATGGGGAGCGCTAAGGTGCGGGGAACTCTTAGAGGCAGGGGGTTGACAATAAAATGTTACTGGTCTGCCAGAAGTTTGTGAATGGGCTTGCTGGACTGCAGTATAAAAAAGGTTGGGAACCACTGGCTTAGGGAATTGTTTCAATCAATTAGAAACATGAGCACACTGATAAGGTCTTAGGAGTTTTTTTGCCTTAAGTCAAAGTCCCTCAATCACAGAAGCTGATTCATGCCATCTTGTGTTTCTCCCATAACATACAAATCAGGGTGAAATAGGTTTGTATTTTTTTCCACAAGGTTTTGTAGGTACATAAATGTTGATTTAATTTCTCTTCAGGCCACTGAGCTTGCCCCTCCTTTAAAGTGAGTGATGGAGGAGAAGAAAAGAAGGTCGATTGACTTCTGTAATGCTAAAAATATCTTCCCTTTAAGCATGTGTGGTCAATAGTTCCATTGCTGAGTCTTGCTGAAAGAAGCAGCAGAAATAAAATAAATGCGACCTGTCTGAAAAAGATTACAATGGAGAAAGGATGTTAAATATCGATTAATTGAATAGTCGAGTAACCTCATGAATATTGGTTAGTCGACTATTCTGTAGTTTCCGGGGACGGGACCAGCAGCCAGTGTACTCTGACCTCGCTCCTGAGGAGACCCCTGTCACCCTGCACTGTTGCCTCTGCATCAGAGGCAGCAGCTCAGGGGGGCAGCAGCCACTGTCTGGGGGAGGGGTGTCTGAGCTCCTTGACCTGGCACAAGCTAGTACTGAGCGGGGCTGCCTGTCCACCCGGCTCCTAATACACTTTAAATGCAGAGCTGCAGTAAGGGTAGGTCCTGGACCCATCGCAAGCCAAGACTGAGCCAGGCTGCTGGCCATCCTGCTAAAAATTTACTGGGGGCAGGGAGGGAGGGAAATGCATGTAGTCTAGAGCATTAACCTATAAGGTTTCGCTTATCGGTTAATTGACTACACTATTACATCCCTACAATGGAGAGGATTGTTATCTCTTGTATTTGGGCAGAGGACTGTGGTTTGTAGGATTTAATCAGTGCATCTCTGTGCTAGTGTCCTGAAAATAGCAAATGGTGCAGTTGTATCTGAAGTATGAGCCTGAATAAAATTAGAATTCGACTTACGGGCAAGGATACGATTTAGTCATGTATTCCATAACTTTACCAGACCTTTGTGACTTCTTTTGGCATCTGCTGTGAGCAGCTGGAGCTGTGCACACCTTGCACTCTGCTCTTTGGCTTTGGTAGAGGCCTTGCACACTCTCCTACTCCCCCTTGTGGCTGAGGCTGGTGGAGAAAGGGCTGTGGCCGTCCCCTTCCTCTCATGACTGTGGAGCTCTAGCTATCAGCCTCTTTCCCCCTCCTCCCACGTTATATTTAGTGAAGTCTTAGACAGGTCAGCAGCTTCTGTGAATTTTTATCTGTTGCTGGTGACCTGTCTATGATGTGTGCTAAAAATAACCATGACAAAATGTTAATCTTAGTTTTTTGTGTACGATGGAATGAAAAACACACAGAATCATTGTTCAGGACTTGTGCCAACTGCCTCCTTGATATAGCTCTATTCAGAAGAAAGTGAGAAGTGTGTGTGACTCATTAAGTGCTGCAGACTGCAAAGAGTTAAATGAGCTGTATGGATCAAGCTATTCAGATTTGTTAGGAAAGGGTGTAGAACTATGGTAAGCTTGAAAACAGTATCGTTATACTGATTCAAACAATCCATTCCAATTGGAATGAATTAGTATGGACTCTCTTTTTTATATTGTTTTGGTTTTATCCTATTAAACTCTAAAATGAGAGATGCATTCTAATTTACTGATTACTTTTGAGCAGGGAAATTCAATCTTTGTGTATATTTTAAAAAGCTTGTGTCTGCCCAGCCATCTATGGGTCTGTTTGTTCGAGAACTCCTTCTAAATGGTAAGAGCTAGGACCACCAAATGTGATATGCAGCTTTCTCTTCTTTTAGCTTAAAGCAAGGTCAGGATTTGATTGTGCCAGGAGTATGGGATGTACCTGGACTGGGATTGTTTTCCATAACATGGAAAGGGAGGGTCTGATAGAAGGGACAGTTATATTGCAGTGACCCCAGGGGGTGGCCGATGGAAGAGAGCAGCCAGCTGGGGCCAGGACTCTCCTTGTTGCTGGCAACTGGCCTAAGTAAGTGGGCCCCCTGTCCTAATTGCCTCCCCACCCAAACTCTGGGCCACAGCACCAGGAGAGGGAGCCCTGCTAGCCAGCAACACCATCATCCTAGAGAAGCTGCGGGCCAGGACCAGGCAATGGAATATCCCTGTCCCCAGACAAGCTGGAGGCCAGAGCCAGCCAGTGCAGACTCCCTGCCCCCTCCCAAAGGAGTTCCATTGGGGGTGAGCTGCATAGTCCCTCCCCCCAAGCACTGCTTGGGCTAGGGCCAAGTGATGCAACCCTCCCCTTGCCCACCCCGAGGATCATGGCCATGGCCAGCTCATGTAGCTCCAGTCCCCTTTCCAGATGAACACTATCCACTTCTCATCCCCACCCCCTTGGAGAAGCACTGCGGAGGCTGGACACTGCAGCCTCCCTCCTCCAGAGGAGCTGGGGAGGGGGCGGCTGCTCCAACACTGTTCTCATGGCCAGTGGGCAGCCCTGATGAGCCTCCCAGCCCTCTGCCCTGATTCCTGCACCTCCACCCCCTACGCAGAAGGAGCCAAGTAACACCAGGTACATTTTCTAGTGTACTGTCAATTGACATGTTTAAAATGCCCAACACTTTACCATCCAAGAAACTCCAAATTAATAAATAAGGCATGAATTACTGTTTTACTCCATTCCCTCCCTCCCTCCCCATCCTGATTTCCATCTGTCTTGGTTTTGGTCTCCTTTCACAGTTCCCCTGACTAAACCAGCATTTCCTTCCTGAACTGAAATCACTTTTTAAAAATAGTAAACCCAAGGGCTACGTCTAGACTGGCATGATTTTCCGCAAATGCTTTTAACGGAAAAGTTTTCCATTAAAAGAATTGTGGAAAAGAGCATCTAGATTGGCACGGACGCTTTTCCGCAAAAGCATTTTTTGCAGAAAAGCATCCATGCCAATCACAACGCGCTTTTCCACAAAAAAGCCCCGATTGCCATTTTCGCGATCGGGGCTTTTTTGCGCAAAACAAATCTGAGCTGTCTACACTGGCCCTTTTGTGCAAAAGCTTTTGCCCGAATGGGAGCAGCATAGTATTTCTGCAAGAAGCACTGATTTCAGACAGTAGGAAGTCAGTGTTCTTGCGGAAATTCAAGCAGCCAGTGTAGACAGCTGGCAAGTTTTTCCGCAAAAGCAGCTGATTTTGCGGAAAAACTTACCAGTCTAGACACAGCCAAGGAAAATGGCTGAGGAGTAGGGGAAAATCCTTTTCCACCCTATTCCTTCTGCCCTCCTCTGCTGCTGAATCCTTGCTATCTCACTGTTTTCTGTGCAGAGTGTTTTTGGGCCACTAGTTCTAGAAATGGAAGCAAATCTTGTGTGTGTGAGGATTAATAGCATCAATATTTATTAAGTATTAATAGTTGATAAAAGTAGAACTGGAAGTGTAGCTCTGTAAACACGGTCTTGTAACTACACAGTGGAGTTTCTGCAGCGAAGTACCACACTAGGCATTCAGTTGTTTATAAATTATGTGAAGTACATGGAGAGTTAAACAGTAAGTCAGAGCATGGACATGGCTATGGTAAAGTGGACCAGAGGCCTTTGTAGCATTTGTGTGTATGCTGTAGCTATGCTACCACTGAGAGTGAACTCATTGGTATAGTACCCTTTCAATGCTTAGGGCATATCTTCACTACAGCCGTATGCAACAACCCCTCTAATATTTACCAGGCATGTGCACCACCAATAGAAACACATCCTAGCTATGTGAGGTCTGCTAATCAGCTGGGCAGCATATGAATTTTTCCTGAGTGGCTGCACAAGTACACAATTCACAGGGAACACTGGCCCTAAGTAGATCTTTTATTAAGTTAACTTACAGCCAATGACTGACGTGTGTGGGGAAGATGGTTCTGAGAACCTGGGCTTTAGCTCCTTGCCGGAGCCCACCTGGGTTCCTTGTCTCCCTGAGTGGGAAGCCTTGGAGCAGCAGCCTGTCTGGAGCTGGGGAGCTGGGCTGTAGCTGTTCTGCCTTACCAATTTCATGCTGGAGCCATGAAATTGACAATACAGTTGATGTAAGTGAGTGCCTGTACAAACACTGCATTGCGTTGTTGAAATGAGCCCTATGAAGAAATGGATTGTTGCACTGTTGAAATGAGCCCTACGCTGAAGTGAGCCCTACAACTCTTATGGAGCTAGGAGTTATGATGCTGATGTGGTAGGACACTTACAACTGTGGACTAAGGCTGTAGTATGTACACTGACATAATTAGGTCAACATAAGGCATCTGTGTAACTTGGACTTATTGGTTAATCTTAATGATAGAGAGGCAGCAGTATGGAGGGGAGCAGGTATGTGCAGGAAGCCGGCTTTCAAGATCTATTGGCTCTCGCAGAGTCACTTGGCCCCCGTCAGTGCTTGTGGGGACCTGGCTTAAAAACTGGCTTCTGCCTGCGCCCCACCCCCCCATTGTAAACATGAACTGTTAAAAATATTTAGCGGTTCCATGTTTACAAAATACCATTTGATTAATGTTTTGTTAGTCTATAAAGTGCTACCAGACCATTTGTTGTTTTTTCCCTAATTAACCGTTACCCAGGAACAGCTCCCCCTCCCATTTAATCCGTTAACTGGTTAAACTTAATATTTAACCACTTAACTAATTAAACAGGATTTTATATCCCTAACCTGCACTGGGGCTGCGGTGCTCCGCTTCTTGCTGCCGTGGTGAGGCAGAGTGACTGGGCTGGCCTGGGAGATGGTGGCAGAGCAGAGGCTGCTGCATTGCTCTACATTGCCACAGCTTCTGCTACTGCAGTGACTGGGGGGTAAACTGACTCCCGCTGCCAACCTATTTCACCCTGGTAATCCCCATGGTCATATCCCTTGTGGGAGGAGACTTGAGGGAAGGGGTGGGATGGGGTAGAGCAGGTTCTGAACTTGGGGGAAGGGTACAGATACCCCCACCTTCCCAAGGGCTGCAGGCCAAAGTGTAGGACTGCTTGGGCTACTGATGGCCCACTGGCTGTGAATTTGACACCCCTATTCTAGCACTTGCTTCTCCTGCGCTAATCAGGAGCACAATTGATGGCAACTGACGGCCTGTCCTAATTGTGGGACACATGTAGCTGCATTGCTAACCTCAAATGTTAAACAATCATGAGATGGACTTAAGGGATGTAAAAGCCACTCAGAATAATTAACCAATTAAACAATGTATTTAACCAGTTAAACACAGGCTGCAGGCTGGCAGGGGGCCTTCCGGTTAAGGAGCTAGCTGGCAAGCATGCTGGTAAGGTGTATGCTTGGACTTCAATATCACAAGAGTATGGAAAAATAATAATTTGGTTTTTTTTATTTGCCTTGATTTTGAGCCTTAGGGTGCATTGGGGTCATGTTTTGAAGCTTTCTCTACAGACAGAAGGCTAAAAACTTCCTTTTTCTTTAAGAATGAAGGCTGAAGTCAGAGGCAACTAATGAAGGAGAATGGGGGAGGATCATTGGCCACACCTCCCCCTCCTGCCCAGGGAAGGCCCAGAACAACCCCTCTCCATACCTCAACCCTGTCTTTTCCCCCACTTGAGGCAGACTGGGGGGAATAATAGGGCTGGTGCTAGCAGCAGGAGTCCGCCCTACCCTCCCACCACCTGCACTCACCAGCAGCTCCAGGGAAAGTGGACCAAGGTGGTGCCAGTTCACTTTGCTCCCTTCCTGCTAGTGAGTGCGCAGGTGGTCCCACCCAGCCCCCAGGAGAGACATGGCTGGAGAGTGGTATGAGCAAGGGCCTCCTAGTTCTGCTTCCCGTGCTGCTGCTGTGTGTGTGTAAGAGAACCCCTGCTGCCAGCCCTCCAGCTCCATTAGTCCCACTGCTGGCCTGTTGGCTGGCCCCTCCCACTCCCAACACTTGAATATTTTAAATAGAAAGGTGGGGTAAAAATATTTAAATAAACAAACACTTGAGGTGGGGCGCACAGCCTCTCGTGTCTCCCATTCTTGGCCTTGGCTGAAATAATCATGTATCTCATTGGCCCCAGAAGTTGGGGCTTTAAGGAAAATCATAATTATTGTGAGTTTTATAATAAAATTATGACAGTTGGCAACACTGATTTTAGCTGCAATATACTGGGCTCCTTTCCAATAGGAGCACAGACTAGCTGGCAGTCAGTTTAATGTCTGCTTTAGGCAAGCTCTTTTTGAATGCCCATATTTGCAGTAATTTGAAGAGGTGTGGCTGACCTTTTGTAATGTGATGTTTTTTCTTTCTTTCCCCCTCCTCCCCCAGGATACCTTTGTTCCCTTTAAAGAAATCGTGCTGATGTATTTAGAAAAAGCCAGGAACATCGTGAATGGACAGTTTGCTGGGATTGAACCTTGGCAACTGATTGGCTCAACATTTGCTTCTACTCTGGTGGTGGTGTGGCTGCATGGTATCCTCTTCCAATCAGAGAGTGAGTACCTTGGTGCACATGTCTGGAGTTGGGGTTTTGTGACGGCTGGGCTTTTTTTCATATAAATATTTTTCTGTTTATAAACAGGCTTCTGGCATAAACCAGTGTGTGTCAGTAAAGTATTTGGCTATTATATTTAAGGTCAAGATTTGGCAAAGTTTTAGTAGCTAAACCATTTCATATCATGGAGTGGTGGGACGCCATCTAGAACAGGGATGGACAATAATTTTTGATGGGGGACCACTTCAAGAATTTGGTATGCACTCTTCCATCATTAAAAGAGGAGGTGCAGGGTCTGTGTTGGAGATTGGGTGCAGAAGGGAGCTTGGGGTAGGAGATTAGGGTGCAGGAGGGGCTTGTAATCTGGGACAGGGAATTAGGGTACAGGGTCTGGGATATGGATGCAGAAGAGGAAGGTGGAGGAGGGGGTGCAGAGTCTGTAAGGAGGTTGTGACTTGGGGCAGGGTATTGGGGTGCAGAAGCTGGGCTGAGATGTGTGCATGAATGATGGTGCAGATGATTGGGGATGAGGGGATAAGGTACCTGGTACAGGATCTGGCTGGGAGACGCTTACCTTAGGCAGCTCCTGGCCAGCAGGACAGTCAGTCAGGTAGGTTCCTTGCCTACCATGTCTCCATGTGCTGCTTAAGGTGGTCAACTGCAGGGGCCATATGCTTCTCTGTGCATCGCATGCCTGGGGGGCAGGGAAACTAGGGATGTAAGTGACTAGTTGACTATCCGATAAGCATATCGGATAGTCGACTAGTGATGAGACTAGTCGCTTCACCACCCCCTTCTCCCTCCTGCTTTGCTGCTTCTATCAGACAGAGACAACAAGGGGGGAGCAGGAGCCGGTGCTGGGGGAGCCAGCTTAAAAGCTGGTTTCCCCCCAGCACCGTCTCTGGGGGAGGGTAGGGGAGGTAGAGGCGCAGCAGGAAACAGCACGAATGGGGACTGAAGCAGTCTCTGCTTGTGCAAAAAGAGCCACAGTGGGACTCTTGTACATTTCAGAAGCAGAAGCCCGGCAGCCACCACACAGTCTGTCTGGGCTGTGGTTCTAGAAATAACACTGTAGCCTGGCTCCAGTTCCAGCACACAGGGCAGCTGCCTGCTGCATGGCCCAGCACCTGGGAGCAGCTGGGGTAGCTGCTGGGGCTGGGACTGTGTTACTAAAAATAGCACTGCTGTCCTGGCACATAGAGCATACTGCCCCATGTGCTGGGCCTGGAGCTGGGTCACGGTGCATCTGTTTCCTGGGAGAAAGAGAGCAAGGGGGCAGGTGTTGGGAGGGCAGGGACAGTGAGGGAAGGGGGAGGTACCAGGGCTGTGCAGGGGGTAAGGGAAGGTGTAGATGTCAAGGAGATTGTGAGGGTGAAGCAGAGGGCAGACACGGGAAGGGGAGTAAAGGAGAAGGATGGGCACTAGAGGAGAGAGGCAGTGCAGGTGTGTAGAGGGAAGTGTTAGGGAAGGGGAGGTTGAGGAGGGTGGGCACAGGGGGCAAGGGCAGGTGCAGGGGTCAGAGAGGATGGGGAGGTGCGGTAAGACCCAGGAGGGCTGAGGGAAGTGAGAAGGGTAGGAGCCAGGATAGCAGAGGAGGGTGGGGGGCAGCACTAGGCACCAGAGTAGTAGATGAGGGGAGAGTGGGAGACATGGCAGCAGAGGGGGAAAGGGAGAGGCTTATAACTTGGGTGGCACAACATCTGAACAAGCGCACGTGATCTCAGTATTGGTGCACAAGACAAAACTCACTTCACTGATGGATGGAAAATCTTAGAGGGACAGCTGCCCTCCAGTATTTAGAACTTTACAAACAGCTGCAAACTGGTGCTATTCATGTATGTTCTCCTCCTGTCTCACTTAAGACATAATGGATGCTTGAGATGAAATTATTCCTCCACTGAAGTCAAGAGGGAAACTCCCATTAACTTCAATAGAACCAGAATTTCACCTCTGGTATTCCTCTTACAGCTTTCCTGTCCAGAATGTCAAATAATGAAAAACTATATGTACATGATGAGTTAGACACATACCTACTAATGACTGACTAAACCATATTCTTAAATCGCTTTTGCTGGTAATCTGGGGCAGATTGAAATTTCATTCTTCAGTGTGTTAAATCTCTGCACATCAATCTCTTCTTCATTGTTTCTTTTAGCCAAGAATTCCTGCCATATACCAGCAGTACTAATCTTTAGGAGTTTTTTGGCTTATTAGATCAGAGCAGGCTGTTTAATTTTGTTTTTTGTTTCTTGTTTCTCAGGTTTAACATCACGAAGCAAAAAATGGTTCTTCAAAGCTCTAAGAAAAATGCCTTTTGTTGGTACAATAGTAAGTATTTGAACAGCTTTCCTTAATATTCAGCCAGCACTGTCTCTCCTATTTGTATTGCAGTAACACCCAGGAGACTTTTGTGCTAGGTGCTGGCAAACCTGTTCTAGATGCTTACAGCCCAAGTAACTTTTCTGTAGCAGTATTGACTTCAGAAAAGGGAGATGACATTTTTGTTACCAGTAATCCCAAGTACCTGAGTTTCTGCAACTCCTTTGTGTATTATCAGACTTTCCCAAAATAGCTTTAGCTGGTGGATAAAGGCCATAGAGTTTACTGTGGGTTATTTTTCTGAGCTAAGTTATCATTCTACTTGTGTTATCCACATCTGGTTATTGGTCTGCAGAAATGTGATAACTGAACCTCGCGTTAAGCAAGATGCAGAGGTTATTCTCCTTGTCTTTGATTGGTTTAGAGTCTGCATTAGGATGGTTTGGACTCTTTAGAGAACAGAAGTGATGTAATAATTAAAACAAGAAATACAATAGAGGTTTGTTTTTTGGTGGGTTTTTTTATTGAAACTTAAACCTGCATATTACAAGATTCAGCAATTCTACTGCCATTCCTTGTAATTATATGTCAGGAATTCTTGGCATCAACAAGGATAGAGCTGCTTTTAAATGTATTTGGTAAATGACAGTACTGTATTTGGTGGCTATGAAATACAGTCTTTGTCCTGAAAACATCAATCACAATAGACAGACTACATAAAATGGGGTATTCAGGTGCCAGGTTGTTTCTATATGTAACAGATGAAAAACAGTAGTTTTCAACCTTTTTCATTTGCAGCCCCCTAAACATTTTTGAATGTTGGTGTGGAGACTTTTAAAAATCTTTAAACATAGTCTGTGACACTCCCTCTTCCCCCATAGGTTGAAAACCACTGGTTTAGCATGATAGAGTGCTTTCTCTCTCAGATCTTCCCTTAGCATTATTACTGATGTATGGAACTAGTTTAAAAACACTATCCAGTTCAGATAAGCTACAAATACCTCCCTTTTTAAAGGGGTTGATGTCCTGACCAATACATTCTACCATCGTTTGACGTGGTAATCATAGCCAGTGAGTTTAGCAGCTGAATTCATAACTCCATATTATATTCCACTTGTCTGTTCTTTGCTTACTGTTAGAGCGCACACACAGTAGTTCTGGACTCTCTACAACTGTTTCTTATTTTTACATGACCCATATTTTCAGGATAGTGCTACTGAGATGTTGGCCCATTTCAGAAGAACAGTTTAGTTTCTCATTTGCTTAGAGCTTCCACTGATGAGTAGAGTCTGACACATAAGCCTGTCATATTGCTTACAAGAGGCCTTGACTCCCAGGCATTCCAATGTTCAAAAGTCTCTGGTACTGATCAATATCTCAACAGCTATTGTAGATAATGCTTCTGGAAGCATTATCTGTGCTGCTATGAGAGCACTGTCTGTGCTGCTATGAGGGCAAATCTGGGCCTTCAAACTGGGGGAGGAGTGAAAGTGTCATAATCTTATCTGTATGTTCAGATATGTTTCATTTGGTATCTCATTGTGCAACAGTGATATTTTTCAGGGTTTCTAAAAGTACAGCTGATTTCTGAAGCAAGATGGTCCAAAAGTTAATCCATTTTGAAACTATATCTGATATAAAATTAGTGATTGTATTATCATGGTCTTGAACACCATAAAAAGCCTGGGGGGACCCCGGGAACTTGTTTTACTACATTTGACAATATTATTTTCAAGGTTACAAATAGGCATTAAGGGATTAAATTAATATACACAGCATTTGACAGTATCTGTTCAAGGAGGTAACACACTTCAGTGTTGAGCTCAGTGTTCCAGTGACTAGCACTGAGTGTTCTGTGCTACATAAAATGTATGGACCCTATTGTTGAAGGCATTTTTTTCTTTGTAGATACAAAAGCAGTTTAACAAGGCCTTGGATGACGTAGCCTCTGGTTTGCCATTCCTGAAGGAAGGAAAAGGTTATATCAAAGCATTGCCAGCACAAGGCCTGAGCCAACCGGCCGTACTCGAGAAGATGAAAGAGTACAGCTCTATGGGTATGGCAGTGAGCTTATACTGGTATATTGCAAGCAGAGACATCATGTTTGTGAATTCCTGGAGGGTGCTTAACCCCCACTCTGCCCCAGACCCTGTGCCTTCCTGGTCTGCTTTTTCCCTCCTCTGATCATGCCCTGCTCTCTCTCTTTGCTTTCTCACTAGGGCCTCCTGCATGCTGTTGAACAGCTGATCTGTGATGGATAGGAGGTGCTAGAAAGGCAGGGAAGAGCTGCTGGGTTTTTTCCCCAGGATGCTCCAGCCCCAGTGTATGCAGGTCTCTGTATGGCACCTGTGTATGCAGGTCTACTTCATAGGCCTAATATTAGAATTATGCTATATGTTTACACACCTATAAAAATAAAATTGACTCTGGTGACTGCTATGAATAGTTTAATTGAATACATGTCTTAGTATTCATCAACTGTTAGTCATTTACAGGACAGTATAAATTAATACCAATCCACATGTTTCTAATTAACTAATACTCAGACATCCCATAAACTCAGGTGGCCAGTATTAACTGGAGGTAATAGAAAAGTAATTTAGTTCCATTTTGTTCACATCGTGGTAGTGAAATATAATCCAGACCATTTGTGTTTGAGGGTAATGTTTTCAAAGGTAATTGGCAAGTTTTTATTGTGTTTCACTGACCTGTTGGAACAGTAACGAGGAAAGGATAAGGAAAGGTTACCTGGGGTGGCAGTGGGCAAATTTGACCAATTCTTGTCTTGGGAACCTTTTTCTAAAACAGATGCATCAATCTTCCCTCCTCTTCCACCTCCAGTTCTAAGGGAAATAAATCAATGGCAGCAGTGTAGCTCTCACAAGCATCCCTGTAGTAACAAATCAGTGAGCATTCAGTGGGAGGGTGGAGCACTAATTGCCATTATTGAAAGAAGGAGATCTCTTTGTAGTTGGGGTGAGGGTTTGAATAGGGGCTCCAGGCTGGGGCAAGTAATTGGGGTGAGGGCTCTGGCAGGAGTTGTGGGCTCTGGAGTGAGGCTGGGAATGAAGGGTTTCAGGTGGAGGAGGGGGCTCCAGGTTGGTGGGTGGGGCCGAGTTATTTGGAATACAGGAGGGGATTATGCGTGGGGTCTAGGAAGGGATGAGGTCTCTGGAGTGTGCCTGGGGATTCAAGGGGGAGTCTAGGGATTCTGGGCTGGGGAGCAGGAGGGGATGTAGGTTCTGGACTGGGAGTGTAGGCTTTGGGACAGGACAGGGGATGAGGGCTTTTGAGTGTAGGAGGTGGCTCTGAGTTGCAGGGGCTCAGAGTGGAGTGGGGCTTGGGTTTAACTGGGTAGTGGTGCTAAGACAAGCTGCTTGCCTATACTTGAGCATAGTGCTGTGCCCTGGAAGTGACCAGCAGGTCCAGCTCCTGGAGCAGGAAGGGGCTTGAGGCACTTGACTCTCGCCTGCAAGTACCACCCCCTGAGTTTCTGTTGGCTTGAAGCTGTCCAATAGGAGAGAGGGTGTGCAGAACTGGTGCTCAGGCCTGGGGCACTCTGCCTATGAGTTTGACCTTCTGCTGGTTACTTCCCTGCTGGTCTGAGCACAGAGCTGTCTTGGCTATGGCAGCTCCATGCTCAGGTGGGGCAGAAGGGCTCCTCTTCTCCAACTGCAGCACTTTGGATCTTGGGTAGAGGCATCTTTCCCAGCTGCATCCCTGAGCCCCCTGTAGGACTTAATGGCCAGTGTGCAGGGATTAATAAGAAGCTGCATGGCCACATAGATGAGGGCAGTTGCAGACTCCTGATACTTTTTGTCCCAGAAAAGCAAGACAAATTTCCTTTTGATTGACACCTGTAACTTGGAAAATATTTGAGTCAGGTCTCATGCTTCAGAACTACTATCCCAGTGTTAGACTCTTGCCAGAAGCATGGTTTGTTTTGTTTTTGTACAGCAAAGTACAAAACACATTGTTTACAGGGATTTCTTGCTTATCTCAGTCACTGACACTTGCAGTGTGCTAGGTGCTAGAGTGTTTCCTTGGCTTAGATCCACATAGACAGCCTCTGAAACGTCACTGCTGAGTTGCTTTTGTAGTCTGAAATTTCTTCTCCAGTTAATTTACCTTCCACATTCTAATAAGAAAATTTAGGAGGATTTACAGCTTCCAAAAGAAGCTGATTAAGAGGACTGATTTAATATTTTTTGACATTGGGACTTTCTTGAAACAGTTTAG